>NC_090448.1:438358750-438719312 GCF_031143425.1 Pleurodeles waltl | reverse complement strand
AAATTGAAATTAGATTTTTTCACTTTTTGGATGAAAAAAGTTGAATTTTTTCAAGAGGCCTCTCAGATTGGGACTTTTTCACTTTTTTGAAGAAAAAAATTGAAATTTGTTTTTCTCTCTTTTGGGACGAAAAAAGATGAAATTTGGATTTTTTTCACTTTTTGTATGAAAAAAGTTTTAATTTTTTCTAACTGCCCACTCAGAACAGGACTTTGTCACGTTTTTGAGGAAAAAAAAAATTACATTTGATTTTTTCACTTTTGGGACTAAAAAAGATGAATTTTGATTTTTTCACTTGTTGGATGAAAAAATGTGAAATTTTTCAAATCCCTACTCAGAATGGGACTTTGTCACTTTTTTGACAAAAACTATGAAGTTGCTCTTTTTCACTATTTGGGGTCAACAAAGTTTATCTTTCCATCCAATAAGTCAAAATGTCCCATTCTGACATGGGAAGCGGCACACATGTCAACTTAGACAAAAGTTGAATATTTTTCTAAGTCCCATCTCATAATGAGATGGGACTTAGAAAAAAATTCAACTTTTGAAAAAAGTCAAAAGAGCTTCCCAGTCCCTTGTCAGAAAGGGAATTTGTCACTTCTTTGAAGAAGAAAATTAGATTTGGATGTTTTCACTTTTTGGATGAAAAAAGTTGAAATTTTTTTCCAAGTGCCCACTCAGAATGGGACTTTGTCACTTTTTTGAAGAAAAAAAATTAAAAATCTATTTTTTCCCTTTTGGGAATAAAAAAGATGAAATTTTGATTTTTTCATTTTTTGAATGAAAAAAGTTGAAATTGTTTCTAAGCGCCCACTCAGAATGGGACTTTTTTCACTTTTTTTGAAGAAAAAAAAATTAAATTTGATTTTTTCACTTTTGGGACTAAAAAAGATTAAATGTGGATTTTTTCACTTTTTGGATGAAAAATGTTGAAATTTTTTCCAAGTGCACACTTAGAATGGAACTCTGTCACTTTTTTGGAGAAAAAAATTGAAATCGATGTTTTCCCTTTTGGGACAAAAAAAGATTAAATTTGGATTTTTTCACTTTTTGGATGAAAAAAGTTGCCATTTTTCTAAGTGCCCACTCAGAACAGGACTTTGTCACTTTTTTGAAGAAAAAAAAAATACATTTGATTTTTTCACTTTTGGGACTAAAAAAGATGAAATTTTGTTTTTTTCATTTTTTGGCTGAAAAAATTTGAAAATGTTTTCAAATCCCTACTCAGAATGGGACTTTGTCACTTTTTTGACAAAAACTATGAATTTGCTCTTTTTCACTATTTGGATCAAAAAGTTTATCTTTCCATCCTATAAGTCCCAAAATGTCCCATTCTGACATGGGAATCGGCACACATGTTAACTTAGACAAAAGTTGAATATTTTTCTAAGTCCCATCTCATAATGAGATGGGACTTAGAAAAAAATTCAACTTTTGAAAAAAGTCAAAAGAGCTTCCCAGTCCCTTGTCAGAACGGGAACTTGTCACTTCTTTGAAGAAGAAAATTAAATTTGGATGTTTTCACTTTTGGACGAAAAAGGTTGAAATATTTTCTAAGTCCCCATTCAGAATGGGACTTTGTGACTTTTTTGAAGAAATGTATTGAACTTGAATTTTTTCACTTTTTGGATGAAAAAAGTAGAAGTTTTTCTAAGTGCCCACTCAGAATGTGACTTTGTCACTTTTTTGAAGAAAAAAATTGAAATTAGATTTTTTCACTTTTGGGACTAAAAAAGATAACATTTTGATTTTTTCACTTTTTGGGATGAAAAAAAGTTGAATTTTTTCAAGTGCCCACTCAGAATGGGACTTTTTCACTTTTTTGAAGAAAAAAATTGAAATTTGTTTTTCTCTCTTTTGGGACGAAAAAAGATTAAATTTGGATTTTTCCACTTTTTGTATGAAAAAAGTTTTAATTTTTTGTAACTGCCCACTCAGAACAGGACTTTGTCACGTTTTTGAGGAAAAAAAATTACATTTGATTTTTTCACTTTTGGGACTAAAAAAGATGAAATTTGATTTTTTCACTTGTTGGATGAAAAAATGTGAAATTTTCAATCCCTACTCAGAATGGGACTTTGTCACTTTTTTGACAAAACTATGAAGTTGCTCTTTTTTCACTATTTGGGTCAACAAAGTTTATCTTTCCATCCAATAAGTCAAAATGTCCCATTCTGACATGGGAAGCGGCACACAAGTCAACTTAGACAAAAGTTGAATATTTTTCTAAGTCCCAACTCATAATGAGATGAGATTTAGAAAAAAAATCAACTTTTGTGAAAATTCAAAAGAGCTTCCAAGTCCCTTGTCAGAATGGGAATTTGTTACTTCTTTGAAGAAGAAAATTAAATTTGGATGTTTTCACTTTTTGGACGATAAAGGTTGAAATTTTTTCTAAGTCCCCCATTCAGAATGGGACTTTGCGACTTTTTTGAAGAAATGTATTGAATTTGGATTTTTTCACTTTTTGGATGAAAAAAGTAGAAATTTTTTCCACGTGCCCACTCAGAACAGGACTTTGTCACTTTTTTGAAGAAAAAAATTGAAATTTGATGTTTTCACTTTTGGGACTAAAAAAGATGAAATTTGGATTTTTTCACTTTTTGGATTAAAAAAGTTGAAATTTTTTCCAAGTGCCCACTCAGAATGGAATTTTTTTCACTTTTTTGAAGAAAAAAATTGAAATTTGATTTTTTTTTCACTTTTGGGACTAAAAAAGATGAAATTTGGATTTTTTCACTTTTTGGTGAAAAAAGTTGACATTTTTTCCAAGTGCCCACTCAGAATATAATTTATTTCACTTTTTTGAAGAAAAAAATTGAAATTAGATTTTTTCACTTTTGGGACTAAAAAAGATGAAATTTGGATATTTTCACTTTTTTGGTGAAAAAAGTTGAAATTTTTTCCAAGTGCCCACTCAGAATGGGACTTTGTCACTTTTTTGACAAAAACTATGAATTTGCACTTTTTCACTATTTGGATCAAAAAAGTTTATCTTTCCATCCAATAAGTCAAAATGTCCCATTCGGACATGGGAAGCGGCACACATGTCAACTTAGACAAAAGTTGAATATTTTTCTAAGTCCCATCTCATAATGAGATGGGACTTAGAAAAAAAATCAACTTTTGTGAAAAGTCAAAAGAGCTTCCAAGTCCCTTGTCAGAATGGGAATTTGTTACTTCTTTGAAGAAGAAAATTAAATTTGGATGTTTTCACTTTTTGGACGATAAAGGTTGAAATGTTTTCTAAGTTCCCATTCAGAATGGGACTTTGAGACTTTTTTTGAAGAAATGTATTGAATTTGGATTTTTTCACTTTTTGGATGAAAAAAGTAGAATTTTTTTCCACGTGCCCACTCAGAACCGGACTTTGTCACTTTTTTGAAGAAAAAAATTGAAATTTGATTTTTTCACTTTTGGGACTAAAAAAGATGAAATTTGGATTTTTTCACTTTTTGGATTAAAAAAGTTGAAATTTTTTCCAAGTGCCCACTCAGAATATAATTTTTTTAACTTTTTTGAAGAAAAAAATTGAAATGAGATTTTTTCACTTTTGGGACTAAAAAAGATGAAATTAGGATTTTTTCACTTTTTTGGTGAAAAAAGTTGAAATTTTTTCCAAGTGCCCACTCAGAATGGGACTTTGTCACTTTTTGACAAAAAACTATGAATTTGCACTTTTTCACTATTTGGATCAAAAAGTTTATCTTTCCATCCAATAAGTCAAAATGTCCCATTCTGACATGTGAAGCGGCACACATGTCAACTTAGACAAAAGTTGAATATTTTTCTAAGTCACATCTCATAATGAGATGGGATTTAGAAAAAAAATCAACTTTTGTGAAATTCAAAAGAGCTTCCAAGTCCCTTGTCAGAATGGGAATTTGTTACTTCTTTGAAGAAGAAAATTAAATTTGGATGTTTTTACTTTTGGATGATAAAGGTTGAAATTTTTTCTAAGTCCCCATTCAGAATGGGACTTTGTGACTTTTTTGAGGAAATGTATTGAATTTGGATTTTTTCACTTTTTGGATGAAAAAAGTAGATTTTTTTTCCACGTGCCCACTCAGAACCGGGCTTTGTCACTTTTTTGAAGAAAAAAATTGAAATTAGATTTTTTCACTTTTGGGACTAAAAAAGATGACATTTGGATTTTTTCACTTTTTGGATGAAAAAAGTTGAAATTTTTTCCAAGTGCCCACTCAGAATGGAATTTTTTTCAATTTTTTGAAGAAAAAAAATGAAATTTGATTTTTTCACTTTTGGGACTAAAAAAGATGAAATTTGGATTTTTTCACTTTTTTGTTGAAAAAAGTTGAAATTTTTTCCAAGTGCCCACTCAGAATGGGACTTTGTCTCTTTTTTTACAAAACTATGAATTTGCACTTTTTCACTATTTGGATCAAAAAATATCTTTCCATCCAATAAGTCAAAATGTCCCATTCGGACATGGGAAGCGGCACACATGTCAACATAGACAAAAGTTGAATATTTTTCTAAGTCCCAACTCATAATGAGATGAGATTTAGAAAAAAAATCAACTTTTGTGAAAATTCAAAAGAGATTCCAAGTCCCTTGTCAGAATGGGAATTTGTTACTTCTTTGAAGAAGAAAATTAAATTTGGATGTTTTCACTTTTTGGATGATAAAGGTTGAAATTTTTTCTAAGTCCCCATTCAGAATGGGACTTTGTGACTTTTTTTGAAGAAATGTATTGAATTTGGATTTTTTCACTTTTTGGATGAAAAAAGTAGAATTTTTTTCCACGTGCCCACTCAGAACCGGACTTTGTCACTTTTTTGAAGAAAAAAATTGAAATTAGATTTTTTCACTTTGGGAATAAAAAAGATGACATTTGGATTTTTTCACTTTTTGGATGAAAAAAAGTTGAAATTTTTTCCACGTGCCCACTCAGAACCGGACTTTGTCACTTTTTTGAAGAAAAAAATTGAAATTTGATTTTTTCACTTTTGGGACTAAAAAAGATGAAATTTGGATTTTTTCACTTTTTTGGTGAAAAAAGTTGAAATTTTTTCCAAGTGCCCACTCAGAATGGGGACTTTGTCAGTTTTTTGACAAAAACTATGAATTTGCACTTTTTCACTATTTGGATCAAAAAAGTTTATCTTTCCATCCAATAAGTCAAAATGTCCCATTCTGACATGGAAGCGGCACACATTTCAACTTAGACAAAAGTTGAATATTTTTCTAAGTCCCATCTCATAATGAGATGGGACTTAGAAAAAAAATCAACTTTTGTGAAAAGTCAAAAGAGCTTCCAAATCCCTTGTCAGAATGGGAATTTGTTACTTCTTTGAAGAAGAAAATTAAATTTGGATGTTTTCACTTTTTGGACGATAAAGGTTGAAATTTTTTCTAAGTCCCCATTCAGAATGGGACTTTGAGACTTTTTTTGAAGAAATGTATTGAATTTGGATTTTTTCACTTTTTGGATGAAAAAAGTTGAAATTTTTTCCACGTACCCACTCAGAACCGGACTTTGTCACTTTTTTGAAGAAAAAAATTGAAATTAGATTTTTTCACTTTTGGGACTAAAAAAGATTAAATTTTGATTTTTTCACTTTTTTTTTTTTTAAAAAGTTGAATTTTTTTCCAAGTGCCCACTCAGAATAGAATTTGTTTCACTTTTTTGAAGAAAAAAATTGAAATTTGATTTTTCCACTTTTGGGACTAAAAAAGATGAAATTTTGATTTTTTCACTTTTTTGGTGAAAAAAGTTGAAATTTTTTCCAAGTGCCCACTCAGAATAGAATCTTTTTCATTTTTTTGAAGAAAAAAATTGAAATTAGATTTTTTCACTTTTGGGACTAAAAAAGATGAAATTTGGATTTTTTTCACTTTTTTGGTGAAAAAAGTTGAAATTTTTTCCAAGTGCCCACTCAGAATGGGACTTTGAACTTTTTTGAAGAAAATAATTTAAAATCCATTTTTCCCTTGTGGAATAAAAAAGATGAAATTTGGATTTTTTCATTTTTCGGATGAAAAAAGTTGAAATTGTTTCTACGTGCCCCACTCAGAACGGGACTTTGTCACTTTTTTGAAGAAAAAAAATTAAATTTGATTTTTTCACTTTTCGGACAAAAAAATGATGAAATTTGGATTTTTTCACTTTTTGGATGAAAAAAGTTGATTTTTTTCAAGTGCCCACTCAGAATGGGAATTTTTCACTTTTTTGAAGAAAAAAATTGAAATTTGGTTTTCTCTCTTTTGGGACGAAAAAAGATGAAATTTTGATTTTTTCACTTTTGGGATGAAAAAAGTTGATATTTTTTCCAAGTGCCCACTCAGAATGGGACTTTGTCACTTTTTTGAAGAAGAAAATTGAAATTAGATTTTTTCACTTTTTGGACTAAAAAAGATAAAATTTAGATTTTTGTACTTTTTGGATGAAAAAAGTTGAATTTTTTCAAGAGGCCTCTCAGATTGGGACTTTTTTCACTTTTTTGAAGAAAAAAATAGTAATTAGATTTTTTCACTTTTGGGACTAAAAAAGATGAAATTTAGATTTTTTCACTTTTGGGATGAAAAAGTTGAAATTTTTTCCAAGTAATCCCACTCAGAATGGGACTTTGTCAATTTTTTGAAGAAAAAAATTGAAAATCTATTTTTTCCCTTTTGGGAATAAAAAAGATGAAATTTGGATTTTTTCATTTTTTGGATGAAAAAAGTTGAAATTGTTTCTAAGTGCCCCACTCAGAACGGGACTTTGTCACTTTTTTGAAGAAAAAAAATAAAATTTGATTTTTTCACTTTTGGGACAAAAAAATGATGAAATTTGGATTTTTTCACTTTTTGGATGAAAAAAGTTGAAATTTTTTCCAAGTGCCCACTCAGATGGGACTTTTTTCACTTTTTTGAAGAAAAAATAGAAATTTGATTTTTTCACTTTTGGGACTAAAAAAGATAACATTTTGATTTTTTCACTTTTTGGATGAAAAAAGTTGAATTTTTTTCAAGTGCCCACTCAGAATGGGACTTTTTCACTTTTTTGAAGAAAAAAATTGAAATTTGTTTTTCTCTCTTTTGGGACGAAAAAAGATGAAATTTGGATTTTTTCACTTTTTGTATGAAAAAGTTTTAATTTTTTCTAACTGCCCACTCAGAACAGGACTTTGTCACGTTTTTGAGGAAAAAAAAATTACATTTGATTTTTTCACTTTTGGGACTAAAAAAGATGAAATTTTGATTTTTTCACTTGTTGGATGAAAAAAATGTGAAATTTTTCAAATCCCTACTCAGAATGGGACTTTGTCACTTTTTTGACAAAAACTATGAATTTGCTCTTTTTCACTATTTGGGTCAACAAAGTTTATCTTTCCATCCAATAAGTCAAAATGTCCCATTCTGACATGGGAAGCGGCACACATGTCAACTTAGACAAAAGTTGAATATTTTTCTAAGTCCCATCTCATAATGAGATGGGACTTAGAAAAAAATTCAACTTTTGAAAAAGTCAAAAGAGCTTCCCAGTCCCTTGTCAGAAAGGGAATTTGTCACTTCTTTGAAGAAGAAATTAGATTTGGATGTTTTCACTTTTTGGACGAAAAAAGTTGAAAATTTTTCCAAGTGCCCACTCACAATGGGACTTTGTCACTTTTTTGAAGAAAAAAATTGAAAATCTATTTTTTCCCTTTTGGGAATAAAAAAGATGAAATTTTGATTTTTTCATTTTTGAATGAAAAAAGTTGAAATTGTTTCTAAGCGCCCACTCAGAATGGGACTTTTTTCACTTTTTTTGAAGAAAAAAAAAATTAAATTTGATTTTTTCACTTTTTGGACTAAAAAAGATTAAATTTGGATTTTTTCACTTTTTGGATGAAAAAAGTTGCCATTTTTCTAAGTGCCCCCACCTCAGAACAGGACTTTGTTACTTTTTTGAAGAAAAAAAATAAAATTTGATTTTTTCACTTTTGGGACAAAAAAATGATGAAATTTTGGATTTTTTCACTTTTTGGATGAAAAAAGTTGAAATTTTTTCCAAGTGCCCACTCAGAATGGGACTTTTTTCACTTTTTTGAAGAAAAAATAGAAATTTGATTTTTTCACTTTTGGGACTAAAAAAGATAACATTTTGATTTTTTCACTTTTTGGATGAAAAAAGTTGAATTTTTTTCAAGTGCCCACTCAGAATGGGACTTTTCACTTTTTTGAAGAAAAAAATTGAAATTTGTTTTTCTCTCTTTTGGGACGAAAAAAGATGAAATTTGGATTTTTTCACTTTTTGTATGAAAAAAGTTTTAATTTTTTCTAACTGCCCACTCAGAACAGGACTTTGTCACGTTTTGAGGAAAAAAAAAATTACATTTGATTTTTTCACTTTTGGGACTAAAAAAGATGAAATTTTGATTTTTTCACTTGTTGGATGAAAAAATGTGAAATTTTTCAAATCCCTACTCAGAATGGGACTTTGTCACTTTTTTGACAAAAACTATGAAGTTGCTCTTTTTCACTATTTGGGTCAACAAAGTTTATCTTTCCATCCAATAAGTCAAAATGTCCCATTCTGACATGGGAAGCGGCACACATGTCAACTTAGACAAAAGTTGAATATTTTTCTAAGTCCCATCTCATAATGAGATGGGACTTAGAAAAAATTCAACTTTTGAAAAAGTAGTCAAAGAGCTTCCCAGTCCCTTGTCAGAAAGGGAATTTGTCACTTCTTTGAAGAAGAAAATTAGATTTGGATGTTTTCACTTTTGGATGAAAAAAGTTGAAATTTTTTCCAAGTGCCCACTCAGAATGGGACTTTGTCACTTTTTTGAAGAAAAAAATTGAAAATCTATTTTTTCCCTTTTGGGAATAAAAAAGATGAAATTTTGATTTTTTCATTTTTTGAATGAAAAAAGTTGAAATTGTTTAAGCGCCCACTCAGAATGGGACTTTTTTCACTTTTTTTGGAGAAAAAAAAAATTAAATTTGATTTTTTCACTTTTGGGACTAAAAAAGATTAAATGTGGATTTTTTCACTTTTTGGATGAAAAATGTTGAAATTTTTTCCAAGTGCACACTTAGAATGGAACTCTGTCACTTTTTTGGAGAAAAAAATTGAAAATCGATGTTTTCCCTTTTGGGACTAAAAAAGATTAAATTTGGATTTTTTCACTTTTTGGATGAAAAAAGTTGCCATTTTTCTAAGTGCCCACTCAGAACAGGACTTTGTCACTTTTTTGAAGAAAAAAAAAATACATTTGATTTTTTCACTTTTGGGACTAAAAAAGATGAATTTTGTTTTTTTCATTTTTTGGCTGAAAAAATTTGAAATGTTTTCAAATCCCTACTCAGAATGGGACTTTGTCACTTTTTTGACAAAAACTATGAATTTGCTCTTTTTCACTATTTGGATCAAAAAGTTTATCTTTCCATCCTATAAGTCCAAAATGTCCCATTCTGACATGGGAATCGGCACACATGTTAACTTAGACAAAAGTTGAATATTTTTCTAAGTCCCATCTCATAATGAGATGGGACTTAGAAAAAAATTCAACTTTTGAAAAAAGTCAAAAGAGCTTCCCAGTCCCTTGTCAGAACGGGAACTTGTCACTTCTTTGAAGAAGAAAATTAAATTTGGATGTTTTCACTTTTTGGACGAAAAAGGTTGAAATATTTTCTAAGTCCCCATTCAGAATGGGACTTTGTGACTTTTTTGAAGAAATGTATTGAACTTGAATTTTTTCACTTTTTGGATGAAAAAAGTAGAAGTTTTTCTAAGTGCCCACTCAGAATGTGACTTTGTCACTTTTTTGAAGAAAAAAATTGAAATTAGATTTTTTCACTTTTGGGACTAAAAAAGATAACATTTTGATTTTTTCACTTTTTGGATGAAAAAAGTTGAATTTTTTCAAGTGCCCTCTCAGAATAGGACTTTTTTCACTTTTTTGAAGAAAAAAATAGAAATTTGATTTTTTCACTTTTGGGAATAAAAAAGATGAAATTTGGATTTTTTCACTTTTTGGATGAAAAAAGTTGAAATTTTTTCTAATTGCCCACTCAGAACAGGACTTTGTCACGTTTTTGAAGAAAAAAAATTACATTTGATTTTTTCACTTTTGGGACTAAAAAGATGAAATTTTGATTTTTTCACTTGTTGGATGAAAAAATGTGAAATGTTTTCAAATCCCTACTCAGAATGGGACTTTGTCACTTTTTTGACAAAAACTATGAATTTGCTCTTTTTCACTATTTGGATCAAAAAAGTTTATCTTTCCATCCAATAAGTCAAAATGTCCCATTCTGACATGGGAAGCGGCACACATGTCAACTTAGACAAAAGTTGAATTATTTTCTCAGAATGAGATGGGACTTAGAAAAAAAATCAACTTTTGAAAAAAGTCAAAAGAGCTTCCCAGTCCCTTGTCAGAAAGGGAATTTGTCACTTCTTTGAAGAAGAAAATTAACTTTGGATGTTTTCACTTTTTGGACGAAAAAGGTTGAAATTTTTTCAAAGTCCCCATTCAGAATGGGACTTTGTGACTTTTTTGAAGAAATGTATTGAATTTGAATTTTTTCACTTTTTGGATGAAAAAAGTAGAACTTTTTTCTAAGTGCCCACTCAGAATGGGACTTTGTCACTTCATCCAAAAAGTGAACAAATCAAAATGTCATCTTTTTTTGTCCCAAAAGTGAAAAAATCAAATGTCATTTTTTTTTCTTCAAAAAAGTGACAAAGTCCTGTTCTCAGTGGGCACTTAGAAAAAATTTCAACTTTTTTCATCCAAAAAGTGAAAAAATAAAAATTTCATCTTTTTTTGGTATCCTGAATGGCAGGATGGTTAGGGGATACTGTGATACCCTTTTTACCTGTTGTTGGAGAAGGATCCTGTGTTTTCAGGCCTTTTTCTCTCCTTTGCTTTTTCATTTCAGTAGAAATGAGAGGGAACAATTCCTCAGGGATACCCAGCATGGCTGCATGGGTATAAAACTCTACCTCAGCCCAACCTGAGGTCTCTAGGTCATTACCTAAGAGACAGTCTACAGGTAAGCTAGGTGACACTACCACCTGCTTAGGGCCAGTAACTGCACCCTAACTAAGCTGAACTATAGCTAAGGGAAGAAACTTAGTGGAGTTACGGACATCAATAATCTTGTACTGTTGTCCAATAATATGTTGTTCAGGAGTGTAGGAGGCTGGCCTGGCTTGTAGTGAGTACCAAGGGGTACTTACACTCTGTACCAGGTCCAGTTATCCATTATTAGTGTAGAAGAGGTGTTTCTAGCAGCTTAGGCTGATAGAAGGTAGGTATAGCAGAGCAGCTTAGGCTGAACTAGGAGACATGCAAAGCTCCTACTACACCACTGGTGTGATATGCACAATATCATAAGAAAACACAATACACAGATATACTAAAAATAAAGGTACTTTATTTTTATGACAATATGCCAAAAGTATATAATTGAGTACCCTCAGTATGAGGATGCCAAATATACACAAGATATATGTACACAATACCAAAAATATGCAGTAATAGCAAAACGAAGTAATGCAAGCAATGTAAAGTTACAGTAAAACTGCAAACTTCGTACTTGTATAGCGCACTACTCACCCATTAGGGTCTCAAGGCACTGTACGCATACCACTGTGGAACCCCTCCTGGCTTTTCCCTGTGAGGTGCCCACTCCTGGGCAACCTCTAAGGTGAAGCCAGGCATCCCAGCACTGTTGGGGCTGTTGTGGAGATTAAGCAAGCTATTGCCCAGAGTTACAGAGTGGGACCCACGAATTAGATTAGGTACCGATGCGAGAATTATCAGGTCCGAAGAAATTGAGCCAAAGACCCGCCGAGGCAGGAATTGAATCCTAGTCCCGGGCCAGATTTCTGCATCAGGGTCTGCCGCTCTAACCATTGAGCCACACTTCTCCACAGTAGATTGCAATAGGAGCACATAGGTATAGGGGCAACACAAACCATATATTCCAAAAGTGGAATGCAAACCAAGAATGGACCCCAAACCTATGTGAGCTTGTAGAGGGTCGCTGGGACTGTAAGAAAACAGCGAGGGTTAGAAAAATAGCCCACCCCAAGACCCTGAAAAGTAGGTGTAAAGTGCACCTATATTCCCCAGAGAGCACAGAAGTCGTGATAGGGGAATTCTGCAAGGAAGACCAACACCAGCAATGCAACCAAAGTGGATTTCTGGACCTGAGTACCTGCAAAACAAGGGGACCAAGTCCAAGAGTCGCGACAATGTCGATAGAGGGCAGATGCCCAGGAAATGCCAGCTGAGGGTGCAAAGAAGCTGCCACTGGATGGTAGAAGCTGTGGATTCTGCAAGAACGAAGAGGGCTAGGAACTTTGCCTTTGGAGGATGGATGTCCCACGTCGTGAAGAAGCTTGCAGAGGTGTTCTCACGCAGAAAGACCGCAAACAAGCCTTGCTAGCTGCAAGGGTCACGATTAGGGTATTTGGATGCTGCTGTGGCCCAGGAGAGACCAGGATGTCGCCACTTGGATGAGGGGACAGAGGGGGTGCCCAGCAAGTCAGGGAGCCCTCACAGGCCCTGGGAAGAGGAGTGAACCGGGGTCCACCCGAAGTCAGAAAAGGGAGTCCCACGACGCCGGAGGACAACTCAGAAGGTTTTGCACTGCAGGTTAGAGTGTCGGGGACCCAGGCTTGGCTGTGCACAAAGGAAATCCTGGAAGAGTGCACAGGAGCCGGAGAAGCTGCAAATCACGCGGTACCCAGCTATGCAGTCTAGCGTGGGGAGGCAAGGACTTACCTCCACCAAACTTGGACTGAAGAGTTACTGGACTGTGGGAGTCACTTGGACAGAGTTGCTGAGTTCCAGGGACCACGCTCGTTGTGATGAGAGGGGACCCAGAGGACCGGTGATGCAGTCTTTTGTTGCCTGCGGTTGCAGGGGGAGGATTCCGTCGTCCCACGGGAGATTTCTTCAGAGCTCCTGGTGCAGAGAGGAGGCAGACTACCCCCAGAGCATGCACCACAAGGAAACAGTCGAGAAGGCGGCAGGATAAGCGATACAAGGTTGCAGTAGTCTTCTTTGCAACTTTGTTGCAGTTTTGCATGTGTCCTGAGCAGTCAGCGGTCAACCCTTTGGCAGAAGGTGAAGAGAGAGATGCAGAGGAACTCTGATGAGCTCTTGCATTCGGTAACTTAAGAATTCCCCAAAGCAGAGACCCTAAATAGCCAGGAAAGGAGGTTTGGCTACCTAGGAAGAAGGATAGGCTAGCAACACAGGTAAGAGCCTATCAGAAAGAGTCTCTGACGTCACCTGCTGGCACTGGCCACTCAGAGCAGTCCAGTGTGCCAGCACACCTCTGAATCCAAGATGGCAGAGGTCTGGGGCATGCTGGAGGAGCTCTGTGCACCTCCCCTGGGAGGTGCAGGTCAGGGGAGTGGTACCTCCCCTTTCCTTTGTCCAGTTGTGCGCCAGAGCAGGGCTGGGGGATCCTTGAACCGGTGTAGACTGGCTTATGCAGAGATGGGCACCATCTGTGGTCATCAAAGCATTTCCAGAGGCTGGGGGAGGCTACTCCTCCCCTACCCTGACACCTTTTTCCAAAGGGAGAGGGTGTAACACCCTCTCTCTGAGGAAGTCCTTTGTTCTGCCTTCCTGGGCCAGGCCTGGCTAGACCCCAGGAGGGCAGATACCTGTCTGAGGGGTTGGCAGCAGCTGCAGTGAAACCCCGGGAAAGGCAGTTTGGCAGTACCCGGGTCTGTGCTAGAGACTCGGGGGATCATGGAATTGTCTCCCCAATGCCAGAATGGCATTGGGGGGACAATTCCATGATCTTAGACATGTTACATGGCCATGTTCGGAGTTACCATTGTGACGCTGTACATAGGTAGTGACTTATGTACAGTGCACGCGTGTAATGGTGTCCCCGCACTCACAAAGTCCGGGGAATTTGCCCTGAACGATGTGGGGGCACCTTGGCTAGTGCCAGGGTGCCCACATACTAAGTAACTTTGCACCCAACCTTCACCAGGTGAAGGTTAGACATATAGGTGACTTATAAGTTACTTAAGTGCAGTGGTAAATGGCTGTGAAATAACGTGGACGTTATTTCACTCAGGCTGCAGTGGCAGGCCTGTGTAAGAATTGTCAGAGCTCCCTATGGGTGCAAAAGAAATGCTGCAGCCCATAGGGATCTCCTGGAACCCCAATACCATGGGTACCTCAGTACCATAGACTAGGGAATTATAAGGGTGTTCCAGTATGCCAATGTGAATTGGTGAAATTGGTCACTAGCCTGTTAGTGACAATTTAGAAAGCAGAGAGAGCATAACCACTGAGGTTCTGGTTAGCAGAGCCTCAGTGAGACAGTTAGTCATCACACAGGGAACACATACAGGGCACCCTTATGAGCACTGGGGCCCTGGCTGGCAGAGTCCCAGTGACACATACACTAAAACAACATATATACAGTGAAATATGGGGGTAACATGCCAGGCAAGGTGGCACTTTCCTACACATCCCCCCCAAACGAAGGACAATAAGACTAGCCATGACCTTATGAGTCTTCATTGTCTAAGTGGAAATATCTGGAGAGTCCATCTGCATTGGAGTGGGTACTCCCAGGTCTATGTTCCACTGTATAGTCCATTCCCTGTAGCGATATGGACCACCTCAACAATTTAGGGTTTTCACCTTTCATTTGTTTTAGCCAAAGTAGAGGTTTGTGGTCTGTCTGAACAATGAAGTAAGTGCCAAACAGGTATGGCCTCAACTTCTTCAGTGCCCAGGCCACAGCAAAGGCCTCCCTCTCTATGGCAGACCAACGCTTTTCTCTAGGGGTCAACCTCCTGCTGATAAAAGCAACAGGTTGATCCTGGCCCTCAGAATTGAGTTGTGATAAGACTGCCCCTACCCCTAATTCAGATGCATCAGTTTGAACAATGAATTTCTTGAAGAAACATGGGCTTTTTAGGACAGGTGTAGTGCACATGGCCTGTTTCAGCCCCTCAAAAGCTTTCTGACAGCTAGCTGTCCACAATACCTTTTTAGGCATTTTCTTGGAGGTGAGGTCATTAAGTCGGGCTGCTATGGAGCCATAGTTCTTAATGAACCTCCTGTAATACCCAGTGAGGCCTAAGAAGGCTCTCACCTGGGTCTGAGTTGTAGGGGGAACCCAATCTATGATAGTTTGGATTTTCCCCTGAAGTGGTTCAATCTGTTCTCCACCTACCAGGTGTCCCAGATAAACCACTTTCCCCTGCCCTATCTGGCACTTTGAAGCCTTGGTAGTGAGGCCTGCCTTTTGCAGGGCCTCCAAAACTTTCCACAGGTGGACCAGGTGATCATCCCAGGTGGAGCTAAAGACAGCTACATCGTCCAGATATGCTGCACTGAAAGCCTCCAACCCTTGCAGGACTGTATTCACCAACCTCTGAAAAGTGGCAGGTGCATTTTTCAAACCAAATGGCATTACTGTGAATTGGTAGTGCCCTCCAATAGTCAAAAATACAGTTTTTGTTTTTGCATCCTCTGATAACTTGATCTGCCAATACCCTACAGTCAAATCAAAGTTGCTTGGATACTTGGCAGATGCCAGTGTATCTATGAGCTCATCTGCCCTGGGTATAGGGTGAGCATCAGTTTTAGTTACCTGGTTGAGACCTCTGTAATCTACACAAAACCTCAATTCTCTTTTCCCATCTTTTGAGTGAGGTTTTGGTACAGGCACCACAGGAGAGGCCCATGGGCTTTTAGAATGTTCAACCACTCCCAGTTCAAGCACTTTCTGAACCTCCTGTTTTATACAGTCCCTGACATGGTCAGGCTGCCTATAGATCTTACTTTTGACAGGCATGCTGTCTCCAGTATCTATAGTGTGCTCACACCAAGAAGTGATGCCTGGCACAGTAGAAAAGAGTTCAGAAAACGGACCCAGGAGATTTATGCAGTGGTCTTTCTGCTCAGCAGTAAGACAGTCTGCCAAAACTACACCTTCCACTAGAGCATCTTGTTCTGTGGAAGAGAAGAGATCAGGGAGAGGGTCACTCTCTTCTTCCTGTCCTTCATCTGTTGCCATGAGCAGGGTGAGATCAGCCCTGTCATAGTAGGGTTTTAGGCGATTGACATGGAGCACCCTAAGGGGACTCCTGGCAGTTCCCAAGTCAACCAAGTAGGTGACTTCTTCCTTCTTCTCAACAATGATGTGGGGTCCACTCCATTTGTCTTGGAGTGCTCTTGGGGCCACAGGCTCCAATACCCAAACCTTCTGTCCTGGTTGGTACTGAATCAGAACAGCCTTCTAGTCATGCCATTGCTTTTGGAGCTCTTGGCTGGCCTGAAGATTTTTACTGGTCTTTTTCATGTACTCAGCCATTCTGGATCTTAGGTCGAGTACATAGTCCACTATGTCTTGCTTAGGAGCATTTAAAGGTTGTTCCCAACCCTCCTTCACAAGTGTTAGAGGACCTCTTACAGGGTGTCCAAATAGGAGTTCAAAGGGGCTGAAGCCCACTCCTTTCTGGGGTACCTCCTTGTAAGCAAAGAGGAGGCAAGGTAACAGGACATCCCATCTCCTCCTGAGTTTTTCAGGGAGTCCCATTATCATTCCTTTGAGAGTTGTATTAAACCTCTCTACCAGTCCATTTCTTTGTGGATGATAAGGTGTGGTGAATTTGTATGTTACACCACATTCCTTCCACATGGCCTTCAAGTATGCAGACATAAAGTTGCTACCCCTGTCTGATACAACCTCTTTTGGGACACCCACCCTGGAAAAGATTCCCAGGAGGGCTCTTGCCACTGCAGGTGCCGTAGTGGTCCTTAGAGGAATTGCTTCAGGATATCTTGTGGCATGGTCCACTACCACCAAGATAAACCTATTGCCTGAAGCAGTAGGAGGGTCATGGGGGCCAACTATGTCAACCCCTACCCTTTCAAAGGGAACCCCAACCACAGGCAGTGGAATAAGGGGAGCCTTTGGTGTGCCACCAGTCTTGCCACTGGCTTGGCAGGTCACACAGGACCTACAAAAGTCTTTTGTGTCTTCTGACATCCTAGGCCAGTGAAACAGGGGGGCAAGCCTTTCCCATGTTTTAATCTGACCCAAATGTCCAGCCAAGGGAATGTTGTGTGCCAGAGTTAGGAGGAACTCTCTGTACTGCAGGGGAATGACCAATCTCCTGGCTTCTCCCGGTTTTGGATCCTTGCCTCTGTGTATAAGAGGTTGTCCTCCCAGTAAACTCTATGTGAGTCACTGACATCCCCATTTTGCTGTTTGACAGCTTGCTGTCTTAGACCCTCTAATTTGGGACCGGTTTGCTATGCCACACTCAGCTCCTCCCTGGCAGGCCCCCCTCCACCCAAAAGCTCAGCAGTGTCTGCTGCCAGCTCCTCTGGTGAAGGTTCTGCACAGGGGGGAAATTCTTCTTCCTCAGAAGTACAATCATCTGTAGAGGGAGGGATAGTGGGTAGGGATTTACCCTTACTAACCCTAGCTTTATGGAGCACTTGGTCCATTGTTCCAGGATCCAAGTCACCCTGTCCTTTTTGCTTTTTGGCCTGAGCCCTTGTCAAAGCAAAAATATGTCCAGGAATGCCCAGCATTGCTGCATGAGCCTCCAACTGCACTTCTGGCCAAGCTGATGTCTCTAAATCGTTCCCTAGTAGACAATCTACAGGTAAATCTGAGGCAACCACAACTTTCTTTGGACCAGTAACCCCCCCCCCCCAGTTGAGATTCACAACAGCCATGGGGTGGCTAAGAGTGTTGTTATGAGTGTCTGTCACTTGGTACTGGTGGCATAGTCGCCTACAAACATAAGTACTGTCATTCTTGAACCAGCAGTCTTGCCCGGAGGAAGAGTCCAAACTACGACAGATGACAAAGGGAGTAATCACTCTATTGCAGATATACTCTCCACTTATCACCACTTAGACAATAAAGTCTCAGCTGGCTAAGGTTAGCCTTATTGTCCTTTGTTTGGGGGGAGATGTGTGAGAAAGTAGACTCTTTCTAGCATGGTTACCTCCACTTTTGGCCTGTTTATGAGTGTATGTCAGTATGTTTTTACTGTGTCACAGAGATCCTGCCAGCCTGGGCCCCATGCTCATAGATAAAAACCTATATGTCAGTTTGTTTTGCCTGTCTCACTGGGATCCTGCAAGCCAGGACCCCAAGGCTCATAGTTTGTGGCCTAATGTGTATGCCTGGGTAGTGCCTAACTGTGTCACTGAGGCTCTGCTAACCAGAACCTCAGTGCATATACTCTTTCTGCTTTTAAATTTATCACTGTAGGCCAGTGACTTTATTTACCAATTTCAATTGGCATACTGGACCCCCCTTCTAAGTCCCTTGTATATGGTACCTAGCTACCTAGGGCATTGGGGATCCAGGAGATCCATATGGGCTGCAGCATTGATTTTGCCACCCATAGGGAGCTCAGACAAAACCCTTACACAGGACTACCATTGCAGTCTGCGTGAAATACTGCACACACTATTTCACAGTCATTTTCACTGCATGTAAGTAACTTATAAGTCACCTATATGTCTAACCTTCACTTGCTGATGGTTAGGTGCAAAGTTACTAAGTGTGAGGGCACCCTTGCACTAGCAAAGGTGCCCCCACATAGTTCAGGGCCTTTTCCCTGGACTTTGTGAGTGCGGGGACGCCCTTACACGCGTGAATTACATATAAGTCAATACCTCTGTAGCTTCACAATGGTAACTCCGAATATGGCCACGTAACATGTCAAAGATCATGGAATTGTCCCCCCATTCCAAATCTGGTATTGGGAAGCCAATTCCATGCATCGTGGGGGCTCCACCATGGACCCCCAGTACTGCCAAACCAGCTCTCTGAGGCTTGCACTGCAGCTACAGCTGCTGTCACCTCACAGACAGGGTTCTGCCCTCCTAGGGTCTGGGCAGCCCAATCCCAGGAAGACAGAACAAAGAATTTCCTCTGAGAGCAGGGTGTTACTCCCTCTCCCTTTGGAAATAGGTGTTACAGTGTAGGAAAGTACCATCTTGCCTGGCATGTTACCCCCATTTCTATTTGTGTGTATGTTTGTTTTTGCATGTGTCACTGGGATCTTGCTAGCCAGGACCCCAGTGTTCATAAATTGTGCCCTGTATGTGTTCCCTGTTTGGTGTCTAACTGTATCACTGAGGCTCTGCTAACCAGAACCTCAGTGTTTATGCTCTCTCTGCTTTTAAAATTGTCACTGCAGGCTACTGACTAATTTTACCAATTCCGATTGGCACACTGGAACACCCTATGGTACCCTCCTTGCATAAGCCAGTCTACACCGGTTCAGGGATCACCCCAGCCCTGCTCTGGCGTGAAACTGGACAAAGAAAAGGGGAGTGACCACTCCCCTGACCAGCACCTCCCAGGGGAAGTGCCCAGAGATCCTCCAGTGTGTCCCAGACCTCTGCCATCTTGGATGCAGAGGTGTGAGGGCACAATGGACATCTCTGAGTGGCCAGTGCCAGCAGGTGATGTCAGAGACGCCTCCTGATAGGTGCTTACCTTTCTCTGTAGCCAATCATCCTCTGAGTGCTATTTAGGGTCTCTCCTGTGGGTATCTCACCAGATAACAAATGCAAGAGCTCACCAGAGTTCCTCTGCACTTCCCTCTTCGACTTCTGCCAAGGATCGACCGCTGACTGCTCCAGGACGCCTGCATAACCGCAACAAAGTAGCAAGAAGACTAACAGCAACATTGTAGCGCCTCATCCTGCTGGCTTTCTGGACTGTTTCCCGGTGGTGCATGCTCTGAGGGCTGTCTGCCTTCACTCTATACTGAAACTCAAGAAAAAATCTCCTGTGAGTCAACGGAATCTTCCCCCTGCCAACGCAGGCACCAAACCTCTGCATCACCGGTCCTCTAGGTCCCCTCTCATCCTGACGAGTGTGGTCCCTGGAACACAGGAGCTGGATCCAAGTCTCTTCGACAGTCCAGTGGCCCTTCTGTCAAAATTTCGTGGAGCCAAGTCCTTGCCTCCCCACGCCAGACAGTAATCCTGTGTACTGCGTGAACTGCAACTGCTCGGACTTCTGTGGACTTTTGCAAGACTTCCTTTGTGCACAGCCTAGCCCAGGTCCCCAGGTCCCCAGCACTCCGTCCTGCATTGCCCAACTCGCTGAGTTGGAGTCCGACGTCGTGGGACCATCTTTTGTTGTTCTTAGTCAACTGTCGTCCTCAGATCTTCTAAGTGCCTGTTCAGGAGCTTCTGCGGGTGCTGCCTGCTTCTGCGTGGGCTCTCTGAGCTGCTGTGCGTCCCCTCTGTCTCCTCCTCCAAGGGGCGACCTCCTGGTCCTTCGTGGGCCCTGGCAGCACCCAAAATCCTCAACCGCGACTCTTGCAGCTAGCAAGGCTTGCTTGTGGTCTTTTTGCGTGGAAACAACTCTGCATCCTCCAGCATACCGTGGGACATCTTCTGACCAAAGGAGAAGTTCCTGGCATCTTCCGTTGATGCAGAGTCTTTGGCTTCTTCCACCCAGAGGCAGCCCTTTCGCACCTTCATCCGGGGTTTAGTGGGCTCCTGCCTGTAGGAGGCTGGACTGGCTTGTAGTGAGTACCAAGGGGTACTTACACCTTGCACCAGGCCCAGGTATCCCTTATTAGTGTAGAGGGGTGTCTAGCAGCTTAGGCTGATAGAAAAGGTAGCTTAGCAGAGCAGCTTAGGCTGAACTAGGAGACGAGTGAAGCTCCTACAGTACCACTAGTGTCATATGCACAATATCATAAGAAACCACAATAAACAGATATACTAAAAATAAAGGTACTTTATTTTTATGACAATATGCCAAAGTATCTCAGTGAGTACCCTCAGTATGAGGATAGCAAATATACACAAGATATATGTACACAATACCAAAATATGCAGTAATAGCAATAGAAAACAGTGCAAACAATGTATAGTCACAATAGAATGCAATGGGGGCACATAGGGATAGGGGCAACACAAACCATATACTCTAGAAGTGGAATGCGAACCACGAATGGGCCCCAAACCTATGTGACCTTGTAGAGGGTCGCTGGGACTATAAGAAAACAGTGAGGGTTAGAAAAATAGCCCACCCCAAGACCCTGAAAAGTGGGTGCAAAGTGCACCTAAGTTCCCCAAAGAGCACAGAAGTCGTGATAGGGGAATTCTGCAGGAAAGACCAACACCAGCAATGCAACAACAATGGATTTCCAGACGAGAGTACCTGTGGAACAAGGGGAGCAAGTCCAAAAGTCACGATCAAGTCGGGAGTGGGCAGATGCCCAGGAAATGCCGGCTGTGGATGCAAAGAAGCTGCCACAGGATGGTAGAAGCTGAGGATTCTGCATGAACGACAAGGGCTAGAAACTTCCCCTTTGGAGGATGGATGTCCCACGTCATGAAGAGTCGTGCAGAAGTGTTTTCCCGCAGAAAGACCGCAAACAAGCCTTGCTAGCTGCAAGGGTCGTGGTTAGGGATTTTGGATGCTGCTGTGGCCCAGGAGGGACCAGGATGTCGCCAATTGTGTGATGAGACAGAGGGGGCGTCCAGCAAGAGAATGTGCCTACTCAGAAGCAAGCAGCACCCGCAGAAGTGCTGGAACAGGCACTACGAAGTGGAGTGAATCGGTGCTCACCCGAAGTTGCACAAGAGAGTGCCACACCGCCGGAGGACAACTCAGGAGGTCGTGCAATGCAGGTTTTGTGCCGTGGACCCAGGCTTGGCTGTGCACGAAGGAAATCCTCGGTGAGTGCACAGGAGCCGGAGTAGCTGCAAAACACGCGGTTCCCAGCAATGCAGTCTAGTGTGGGGAGGCAAGGACTTACCTCCACCAAACTTGGACTGAAGAGTCACTGGACTGTGGGAGTCACTTGGACAGAGTTGCTGAGTTCAAGGGATCTCACTCGTCGTGCTGAGAGGAGACCCAGAGGAGCGGTGATGCAGTTCTTTGGTGCTTGCGGTTGCAGGGGGAAGATTCCGTCAACCCACAGGAGATTTCTTCAGAGCTTCTAGTGCAGAGAGGAGGCAGAGTACGCCCACAGCATGCACCACCAGGAAAACAGTTGAGAAGGCGGCAGGATCAGCGTTACAATGTCGCAGTAGTCGTCTTTGCTACTTTGTTGCAGTTTTGCAGGCTTCCAGCGCGGTCAGCAGTCGATTCCTTGGCAGAAGGTGAAGAGAGAGATGCAGAGGAACTCTGATGAGCTCTTGCATTCGTTATCTAAGGAATTCCACAAAGCAGAGACCCTAAATAGCCAGAAAAGGAGGTTTGGCTACCTAGGAGAGAGGATAGGCTAGCAACACCTGAAGGAGCCTATCAGAAGGAGTCTCTGACGTCACCTGCTCGCCCTGGCCACTCAGAGCAGTCCAGTGTGCCAGCAGCACCTCTGTTTCCAAGATGGCAGAGGTCTGGAGCACACTGGAGGAGCTCTGGGCACCTCCCAGGGGAGGTGCAGGTCAGGGGAGTGGTCACTCCCCTTTCCTTTGTCCAGTTTCGCGCCAGAGCAGGGCTGAGGGATCCCTGAACCGGTGTAGACTGGCTTATGCAGAGATGGGCACCATCTGTGCCCATCAAAGCATTTCCAGAGGCTGGGGGAGGCTACTCCTCCCCAGCCCGGACACCTTATTCCAAAGGGAGAGGGTGTAACACCCTCTCTCTGAGGAAGTCCTTTGTTCTGCCTTCCTGGGCAAAGCCTGGCTGGACCCCAGGAGGGCAGAAACCTGTCTGAGGGGTTGGCAGCAGCTGCAGTGAAACCCCGAGAAAGGCAGTTTGGCAGTACCCGGGTCTGTGCTAGAGACTCGGGGAATCATGGGATTGTCTCCCCAATACCAGGATGGCATTGGTGGGGCAATTCCATGATCTTAGACATGTTACATGGCCATATTCGGAGTTACCATTGTGAAGCTACACATAGGTAGTGACCTATATGTAGTGCACGCGTGTAATGGTGTCCCCGCACTCACAAAGTCCGGGGAATTGGCCCTGAACAATGTGGGGGCACCTTGGCTAGTGCCAGGGTGCCCACACACTAAGTAACTTAGCACCCAACCTTTACCAGGTAAAGGTTAGACATATAGGTGACTTATAAGTTACTTAAGTGCAGTGTAAAATGGCTGTGAAATAACGTGGACGTTATTTCACTCAGGCTGCAGTGGCAGGCCTGTGTAGGAATTGTCAGAGCTCCCTATGGGTGGCAAAAAAAATGCTGCAGCCCATAGGGATCTCCTGGAACCCCAATACCCTGGGTACCTCAGTACCATATACTAGGGAATTATGAGGGTGTTCCAGTATGCCAATGTAAATTGGTAAAATTGGTCACTAGCCTGTTAGTGATAATTTGGAAAGAAATGAGAGAGCATAACCACTGAGGTTCTGATTAGCAGAGCCTCAGTGAGACAGTTAGTCATAACACAGATAACACATACAGGGCACACTTATGAGCACTGGGGCCCTGGCTGGCAGGGTCCCAGTGACACATACAACTAAAACAACATATATACAGTGAAATATGGGGGTAACATGCCAGGCAAGATTGTACTTTGCTACACTGCCCCCCTGGACACTTGCATGACTCTTGGACTTGGTCCCCTTCCTTTACAGGTCCTCAGGTCCAGGAATCCGTCTTCAGTGCTTTGCAGTCAGTTGTTGTCCGTGCAGAATCCCCTACCTCGACTTTACCGTCTTTCTGTGGTAGTAGGGTAACTTTATTCCTACCTTTCAGGGTCTTGGGGTGGGGTATCTTGGACACCCTTACTCTTGTGATATAGTGCTAAGTGATATAAGTGTTATAGTAGGAGCTTTGCATGTCTTCTAGTTCAGCCTAAGCTGCTGTGCTATAGCTACCTCTATCAGCCAGAGCTGCTAGAACACCTCTAATCTACTAATAAGGGATAACTGGACCTGACACAAGATGTAAGTACCACAAGGTACCCACTATAAGTCAGGCCAACCTCCTACATTGGTGGTGCAGCGGTGGGATAAGTACTTGTAACTGCTTTACCACTTTGTCATTGGTGCTTTTCATGAGAAAACCATATACCAAATACTGCAAAATATACACAGTGACCAAAACAGTGTAATTTCCCTTCTCTAAAAACGTTCTTATAAGTTTCTAAAAAGTTTCAGAAAACTTTCTAAAGTATTCAAAAAGTTTGAAAAAGTTTTTTCTCTGTGTTTTCAAAACTTCTAAAACGTTTTCTCTCTCTGTCTTAAACCTTTTCTATCATGTCTGCAGTAGAGCTTACTCCCACAATTATTCAGACAACATATGAGAGTTTAAACTTTAAAATTTGAGGGGTCTCTGCATAGAAAGGGGTTTAAGAATTGGAAAGAATCCTACCAAAGACTTTCTCTTTAGCCTTCTCCAAGAAGATGACCACAACCAGTCTGGTCCATCCCAGGAACAGGAGGTAGAAGGGGGGGTTACCCAGTCAGACTCAGAGGAGTCCCCTGAAGAGACTGGGGAGGGTTCCTCCAAAGACCTGCCTGCTAGCAGGCCACCTGGTGACACTGGTAGTGGGAGGGGATCACACAATAGTACGGCTCCCTTCACTCCTAAAGGCCAGGTTACTAGGGTCCAGCCAGTTAGGGACAGGTCTTTCTCTGCCAATGCACAAATAACTTCTAAGTCTCACAATTCCCAAGTCTCCCACCCGAGGATAACTTAATGGAAAGGGAACTCAGAAATCTGAGGTTGTAAGAGGCCAGGCTGAAGCTTAAACAGCAGCAGCTGGCCTTAGAGAGGGAATCACTGGATGTGGAAAGGGAAAGGCAGATGTTGGGGTTAGTTCCCCATGGTGGCAGCATCAGTGTTTTTGATAGCAATCCTATTAGAGAGCAAGATTCCAGAAACCTGCATAAGATAGTCCCCCCTTACAAGGAGGGGGTGACATTAACCAGTGGTTTGCTGCACTTGAGAGGGCCTGTATGGTACAGTTGGTCCCTCAAAGGCAGTGGGATGCTATCCTGTGGCTATCTTCACTGGTAAGGGTAGGGATAGGCTCCTTACTGTCAGATAAAGTGATGCTAATAACTACAAAGTTATGAAGGATGCACTCTTGGATGGATTTGGTTTAACCACTGAACAATACAGGATTAAGTTCAGAGACACCAGAAAAGAGTCCTCTCAAGACTGGACAGAATTTGTAGACTGTTCAGTGAAGGCCTTGGAGGGTTGGTTACATGGCAGTAAGGTGACTGACTATGAAAGCCTGTATAATCTAATTCTGAGAGAGCATATTTTGAACAATTCTGTGTCTGATTTGTTGCACCAGTACTTGGTAGACTCAGATCTGACCTCTCCCCAAGAATTGGGAAAAAAGGCAGACAAATGGGTCAGAACAAGGGTGAACAGAAATGTTCATATAGGGGGTGACAAGGATGGCAAGAAGAAGGATGGTAAGTCTTCTGACAAGGGTGGGGACAAAGATAAACAACATTCTGAGTCTTCATCAGGCCCACAAAAGTCCCCTGGGGTCCAAATCCTCTTCTAACAATCAGAAAAAGCCTTGGTGTTATTTATGTAATGTAAAAGGCCATTGGGCAAGTGATTCCAATTGTCCAAAGAAAAACATCAAACCTCCCACCACCTCAACCTCAACTGCAACCTCTAGTGCACCTAGTAATAGCAGTGGTGGTGGGAAATCTACTACAAATAGCCAATCCAAGGGTGTAGCTGGGCTCACTATTGGCAGTGTAGTTGGGGTTGGTCTTGTTAGGGAGACCACAGAGGCTGTTTTAGTCTCTGATGGTGGTATTGATTTTGCCACCTTCATTGATTGTCTCCTTAATATGGGTAAGTACAAGCAACTACCCCTAATCAACGGTGTTGAGGTTGAGGCCTACAGGGACACAGGAGCCAGTGCAACTATGGTTATAGAGAAACTGGTTCACCCTGATCAACACCTACCTGGTCAGCAGTACCAAGTGACTGATGCTCACAATAACACACTTAGCCACCCCATGGCTGTTGTGAATCTCAACTGGGGGGGGGTTACTTGTCCAAAGAAAGTTGTGATAGCCACTGAATTACCTGTAGATTGTCTACTAGGCAATGATTTGGAGACACCAGCTTGGGCTGAAGTGGAGTTGGAGGCTCATGCAGCAATGCTGGCCATTCCTGGGCATATTTTTGCTTTGACAAGGGCTCAGGCCAAAAAGCAAAAAGGACAGGGAAACTTGGACCCTGGAACAATGGACCAAGTGCTCCCAAAAGCTAGGGGTAGAGAGGGTAAATCCTTGCCCACTATCCCTCCCTCTCCAGAAGATTACCCTTTTGAGGAAGAGGAATCCTCTCCCAGTGCAGAACCTACACCAGATGAGCTGACAGCAGACTCTGCTGAGCTTTTGGGTGCAGGGGGGCCTGCTAGAAAAGAGCTGAGTGTGGCACAGCAGACCTGTCCCACACTGGAGGGTTTGAGACAGCTAGCTGTCAAACAGCAGAATGGGGATATCGGTGATAGCCATAAGGTGTATTGGGAAGACAACCTCTTGTATACTGAGTCAAGGGACCCTAAACCTGGAGCTGCCAGGAGATTGGTCATTCCCTTGCAATACAGAGAGTTTCTTCTTACCTTGGCACATGATATTCCCTTGGCTGCGCATTTGGGCCAAAGTCAAACTTGGGACAGGCTTGTTCCCCTGTTTCACTGGCCTCATATGTCGGAGGACACAAAAGAGTTTTGTCGCTCTTGTGTGACCTGCCAAGCCAGTGGCAAGACTAGTGGCCCCCTTAATTCAACTTCCTTTGGTTGGGGTGCCCTTTGAAAGGGTAAGGGTTGACATATTTGGACCCTTGACCCTCCAACAGGTTCAGGCAATAGGTTTATCCTTGTGGTAGTGGACCATGCCACTAGGTACCCTGAAGCCATCCCCTTAAGGACCTGTACAGCTCCTGCCGTGGCAAAGGCCCTCCTGGGAATCTTTTCCAGAGTGGGCTTCCCTAAGGAAGTGGTGTCAGACAGAGGTAGTAACTTCATGTCTGCATACCTCAAAGCAATGTGGAAGGAGTGTGGGGTAACGTACAAGTTCACTACTCCTTATCATCCACAAACAAATGGTCTGGTTGAGAGGTTTAATAAAACTCTCAAAGGTATGATAATGGGACTCCCTGAAAAACTCAAAAGGAGATGGGATGTCCTGTTACCTTGCCTCCTTTTTGCTTACAGAGAGGTACCCCAAAAAGGAGTGGGCTTCAGCCCCTTTGAACTCCTCTTTGGGCACCCTGTGAGAGGTCCCCTTGCTCTTGTTAAGGAGGGTTGGGAACAACCTTTAAAAGCTCCTAAACAGGACATTGTGGATTATGTATTTGGCCTAAGATCAAGAATGGCTAAATACATGAAAAAGGCCAGTAAAACCCTTCAGCCCAGCAGGAGCTGCAAAAGCAATGGCATTACCAGAAGGCTGTCCTGACCCAGTACCACTCAGGACAGAAGGTGTAGGTATTGGAGCCTGTGGCCTCAAGAGCACTCCAAGACAAATGGAGTTTACCCCATATGATTGTTGAGAAAAAGTGTGAGGTTACCTATTTGGTAGACCTGAGCACTGCCAGGAGTCCCCTTTGGGTGCTCCATGTCAACCTCCTGAGACCCTACCCTCACAGGGCTGACCTGACCCTGCTCATGGCAGCTGATGAGGGACAGGAAGAAGAGAGTGACCCTCTCCCTGATCTCTTCTCAACCACTGAAGCTGATGGCTTAGTGGAGGGAGTAGTACTTGCAGATTGTCTTACTGCTGAGCAGAAAGATAACTGTATAAATCTTTTAAGTCAGTTTTTTGAACTCTTCTAACTGGTACCAGGTACCACTACTTGATGTGAGCATACAATCAATACTAGAGACAGTTTACCTGTCAAAAGTAAGATTTATAGGCAGCCTGACCATGTCAGGGACTGCATTAAACAAGAGGTTCAGAAAATGTTAGACTTAGCAGTGATTGAGCCTTCATAAAGCCCCTGGGCTAGCCCAGTTGTGCTTGTGCCAAAACCTCACACTAAAGATGGAAAAAGAGAGATGAGGTTTGTGTTGACTATAGAGGGCTCAACCAAGTAACCAAGACAGATGCTCACCCTATACCCAGGGCAGATGAGCTCATAGATACCCTGGCTTCTGCCAAGTATCTAAGCACTTGTGATCTAACTGCAGGGTATTGGCAGATTAGGTTATCAGAAGATGCAAAGCCAAAGACTGCATTTACAACCATTGGAGGGCACTATACATTTACTGTAATGCCCTTTGGTCTGAAAAATACCTGCCACTTTTCAAAGGCTGGTGAACACAGTCCTGCAAGGGTTGGAATCTTTTAGTGCAGCATATCTAGATTATATAGCTGTCTTTAGCTCCACCTGTGATGATCACCTGGTCCACCTGTGGAAAGTTTTGGAGGCCCTGCAAAAGGCAGGCCTCACTATCAAGGCCTCAAAGTGCCAGATAGGGCAGGGGGAAGTGGTTTATCTGGGCCACCTGGTATGTGGGGAACAGATTGCACCACTGCAGGGGAAGATCCAAACCATTATGGAATGGGCTCCCCCTACAACTCAAACCCAGGTGAGAGCCTTTTTAGGCCTCACAGGGTACTATAGGAGGTTATTAAGAATTATGGCTCCATTGCAGCTCCTCTTAATGACCTCACTAGTGAAAATATGCCTAAAAAGGTATCGTGGACAGCTAGCTGTCAAAAGCTTTTGAGGAGCTCAAACAGGCCATGTGCTCTGTACCTGTCCTAAAAAGCCCTTGCTACTCCAAAACATTCATAGTCCAGACTGATGCTTCTGAATTAGGGGTTGGGGCAGTGATATCACAGCTTAATACTGAGGGCCAGGACCAACCTGTTGCTTTTATCAGGAGGAGGTTGACCGCTAGAGAAAAGCGTTAGTCTGCCATAGAGAGGGAGGCCTTTGCTGTGGTCTGGGCTCTGGAAAAGTTGAGACCATACATGTTTGGTACTCACTTTATTGTTCAGACAGACCACAAACCTCTACTTTGGCTAACACAAATGAAAGGTGAAAACCCTAAATTGTTGAGGTGGTCCATATCCCTACAGGGAATGTACTATACAGTGGAACATAGACCTGGGAGTACACACTCAAAATGCAGATGGACTCTCCAGATATTTCCACTTAGACAATGAAGCCTCATCTGGGCAAGGTTAGCCTTCTTGTCCCTCGTTTGGGGTGGTTGTGTAGGAAAGTACCATCTTGCCTGGCATGTTACCCCCATTTTTACTTGTGTGTATGTTTGTTTTTGCCTGTGTCACTGGGATCCTGCTAGCCAGGACCCCAGTGCTCATAAAGTGTGCCCTGTATGTGTTCCCTGTGTGGTGCCTAACTGTATCACTGAGGCTCTGCTAACCAGAACCTCAGTGTTTATGCTCTCTCTGGTTTTAAAATTGTCACTGCAGGCTAGTGACTAATTTAACCAATTCTGATTGGCACACTGGAACACCCTTATAATTCCCTAGTACATGGTACCAAGGTATCCAGGGTATTGGGGTTCCAGGAGATCCCTATGGGCTGCAGCATTTCTTTTGCCACCCATAGGGAGCTCAGACAATTCTTATACAGGACTGCCACTGCAGCCTGAGTGAAATAACGTCCACTTTATTTCACAGCCATTTTACACTGCACTTAAGTAACTTATAAGTCACCTATATATCTAACCCTCACTTAGTGAAGGTTAGGTCCAAAATTACTTAATGTGTGGGCACCCTGGGACTAGCCAAGGTGCTCCCACATTGTTCAGGGCAAATTTCACGCACTTTGTGAGTTCGGGGACACCATTACACGCATGCATTACATATAGATCAATATCTATATGTAGCGTCACCATGGTAACTCCGAACATGGCCATGCAATATGTCTAGGATCATGGAATTGTCTGGCATGTTACCCCCATTTTTACTTGTGTGTATGTTTGTTTTTGCCTGTGTCACTGGGATCCTGCTAGCCAGGACCCCAGTGCTCATAAAGTGTGCCCTGTATGTGTTCCCTGTGTGGTGCCTAACTGTATCACTGAGGCTCTGCTAACCAGAACCTCAGTATTTATGCCTCTCTGCTTTCCAAATTTCTCATTACAGGCTAGTGACTAAATTTACCAATTCCCATTGGCACACTGGTACACCCATATAATCCCCTTGTATATGGTACTGAGGTACCCAGGGTATTGGGGTTCCAGGAGATCCCTATGGGCTGCAGCATTTCTTTTGCCACCCATAGGGAGCTCAGACAATTATTACACAGGCCTGCCACTGCAGCCTGCGTGAAATAACGTCCACATTATTTCACAGCCATTTACTACTGCACATAACTAACTTATAAATCACCTATATGTCTAACCTCCACCTAGTGAAGGTTGGGTGCCAAGTTACTTAGTGTGTGGGCACCCTTGCACTAGCCAAGGTGCCCCCACATCGTTCAGGGCAAATTCGCCAGACTTTGTGAGTGTACATAGGTCACTACCTAAGTACAGCGTCACAATGGTACCTCCGAACATAGCCATGTAACATGTCTAAGATCATGGAATTGTCACCCCAATACCATTCTGGTATTGGGGAGACAATTCCATGATACCCCGGGTCTCCAGCATAGAGCCCGGGTACTGCCAAACTAAATTTCCGGGGTTTTCTCTACAGCTACCGCTGCTGCCAACCCTGAGACAGGTTTCTGCCCCCCTGGGGCCTAGGCAGCCCAGGAAGGCAGAACAAAGGATTTCCTCTGAGAGAGGGTGTTACGCCCTTTCCCTTTGGAAATAGGTGTGAAGGGCCTGAAAGGAGTAGCCTCTCCTGGCCTCTGGAAATGCTTTGAAGGGCACAGATGGTGCCCTCCTTGCATAATCCAGTCTACATCGGTTCAGGGATCCCCCCCAGCCCTGCTCTGGCGCGAAACTGGACAAAGTAAAGGGGAGTGACCACTCCCCTGACCAGCACATCCCAGGGGAGGTGCCCAGAGCTCCTCCAGTGTGTCCCAGACCTCTGCCATCTTGGATGCAGAGGTGTGAGGGCACAATGGATAGCTCTGAATGGCCAGTGCCAGCAGGTGATGTCAGAGAACCCTCCTGATAGGTGCTTACCTTTCTCTGTAGCCAATCCTCCTCTGAGGGCTGTTTAGGATCTCTCCTGTGGGTATCTCACCAGATAACGAATGCAAGAGCTCACCAGAGTTCCTCTGCACTTCCCTCTTTGACTTCTGCCAAGGATCGACCGCTGACTGCTCCAGGACGCCTGCATAACCGCAACAAAGTAGCAAGAAGACTACCAACAACATTGTAGCGCCTCATCCTGCCGGCTTTTTCAACTGTTTCCTGGTGGTGCATGCTCTGAGAGCTGTCTGCCTTCACCTTGCGCTGGAAGCCAAGAAGAAATCTCCCGTGGGTCGACGGAATCTTCCCCCTGCCAATGCAGGCACCAAACTTCTGCATCACCGTTCCTCTGGGTTCTCTCTCATCCTTACTAGCGTGGTCCGTGGAACACAGGAGCTGGGTCCAAGTGTCTTTGAGATTCAGGTGGCCCTTCTGTCCAAATTTGGTGGAGGTAAATCCTTCCCTCCCCACGGCAAACAGTAATCCTGTGTACTGCGTGAACTGCAGCTGCTCGGTCTTCTGTGCACTTTTGCAAGACTTTCTTTGTGCACAGCCTAGCCCAGGTCCCCAGCACTCCGTCCTGAATTGCCCAACTCGCTGAGTTGGACTCCGACATCATGGGACCCTCTTTTGTTGTTCTGAGTTCACTGTCATCCTCAGATCTTCTAAGTGCCTGTTCAGGTGCTTCTGCAGGTACTGCCTGCTTCTGCATGGGCTCTCTGTGTTGCTGAGCGCCCCCTCTGTCTCCTCCTCCAAGGGGCGATCTCCTGGTTCTTCCTGGGCCCTGGCAGCACCCAAAATCCTCAACCGCGACTCTTGCAGCCAGCAAGGTTTGTTTGTGGTCTTTCTGCGTGGAAACAACTCTGCTTCCTCCAGCACGCCGTGGGACATCTTCTGACCAAAGGAGAAGTTCCTGGCACCTTCCGTTGTTGCAGAATCTTTGGCTTCTTCCACCCGGAGGCAGCCCTTTTGCACCTTCATCCAGGGTTTAGTGGGCTGCTGCCCCCCCTGGACACTTGCGTGACTCTTGGACTTGGTCTCCTTCCTTTACAGGTCCTCAGGTCCAGGAATCCATCTTCAGTGCTTTGCAGTCAGTTGTTGTCCGTGCAGAATCCCTTATCCCGACTTTACTGTCTTTCTGGGGTAGTAGGGTAACTTTACTCCTACTTTTCAGGGTCTTGGGGTGGGGTATCTTGGACACCCTTAGTGTTTTCTTACACTCCCAGCAACCCTCTACACACTACACTAGGCCTGGGGTCCATTTGTGGTTCACATTCCACTTTTGGAGTATATGGTTTGGGTTGCCCCTATGCCTATTGTCTCCTATTGCATTCTATTGTGTCTACAGTGTTTGCTCTAACGTTCTGAGTGTATTACTTACCTGATTTTGGTCTGTGTATATATTTTGTGTATTTTACTTACCTCCTAAGGAAGTACATCCTCTGACATACTTTTGGCAATTTGTCACTAAAATAAAGTACCTTTATTTTTAGTAACTCTGAGTATTGTGTTTTCTTGTGATAGGTGGAATAGTAGGAGCTTTGCATGTCTCCTAGTTCAGCCTAAGCTGCTCTGCTATAGCTACCTCTATCAGACTAAGCTGCTAGAACACCTCTAATCTACTAATACAAGATAACTGGACATGGCACAAGGTGTAAGTACCACCAGGTACCCACTATAAGCCAGGCCAGCCTCCTACATACAGGCTGGTGACGGGTAGCCTCCCCCAGTCTCTGGAAATGCTTTGAAGGGCACAGATGGTGCCCTTCTTGCATAAACCAGTCTACACCGGTTCAGGGACTCCTTCTCCCCTGCTCTGGCAGGGGTGGTGCCCAGAGCTCCTCCAGTGTGTCCCAGACTTCAGCCATCTTGCTTTGCAAGGTGGATGGGCACTCTGGAGGGCTCTGAGTGGCCAGTGACAGCAGGTGATGTCAGATAAACCCCTCCTGATAGGTACATACCTGATGAGGTAGCCAATCCCCCTCTCAGGACTATTTAGGGTCTCTCCTGTGGGTTCTCTTCAGATTCTGCTTGGAAGTTTCCTTCAGGAATCCTCTGCAACAACTTCAGACTCTTCTGACCTCAAATCAACCACAGCCTGCTCTACAAGAGACACTTTTCTTCAGCAACCTCAGCTCCAAGTCAGCAACTGCAACAGTTTCCATGGTGTGCATGCTCTGGGGACTACCTGTCTTCATCCTGCACCAGAAGGACCAAGGAAATCTCCAGTGGAGTGACAGGGTCACTACCCTGCTCCAAGCAGGCACCTTCCAAGGTGACGACTGGTCCCCTAGGACTCCTCTCAAGGCAATGAGCATGCTCCTAAGGACACAGAGTGTGGACATCATCAACATAGACTGTCCCGAGGTCCTGCTGATGCAATTTGGATGAGGTAAGACATTGACTTCCCCGAGAACAACAGTACCCCTGTGTATTGTGTCTTCTTCGCCTCCTTAGGCCTCTGTGCAATCTTTGCAAAATTCCTTCATGCACAGCCTGGCCCAGGTCCCCAGCACTCCCCCCTGTGATACTCAACTTGCTGAGTTGTTCTCCGGCGGCGTGAGACCTTCTTTTGTTGTGCTGCATCAACTGCATTTTTCACCTCCTTTGAACCCAGATCCTGCGGCTTCTGGGGGTGCTGGCTGGCATCCTGAGGGCTGTCTAAAGTGCTGAAAGCCCCCTCTCCCTCCTCACATAGAGTTGAGGCCCCCAGGTCCCTCCTGGGTCCATCCAGTGCCATTTTGATGAAAAATGTACTTTTGCCATGGCCAAGGCTTGTTGATGCCTTCCAACAAAAAATCTCATCTGCAACGATCTTCACGCTATGGGACATCATTTGCATTATGCAGGAACACGCTGGTATCTTCCTAGGGTGCATTTCTGCAGTCTTCAACCAACCGGGGACTCTTCTTTTGCACCCTCTTCTGGGTTGGCAGGGGCTCCTGTCCTTCCTGGAACTTCTTTGGAATTCTGGACTTGGTCCCCTTCCTTTGCAGGTCTTCAGGTCTGATAATCCAGCAGTTGTTCTTTGCAGACTTGGTTGGCTGCTGCAAAGTCCCCAAAACAAGGTTTAGTGAGTCCTAAGCAAACTTGCAGTACTTTACTCCTGCTTTTCTAGGTTCTGCGGTGGGGTAATTTACTTACCTTTACTGTATTCTTACTCTCCCAGCAATTCTGCATGCACTACACTTGTCTAGTGGGGAATTCGTGATTCACATTCCACTTTTTTAGTATATGATTTGTGTTGCCCCTAGACCTATTTTCTACCATTGCATTCCATAGGATTTCCTACTGTTTGCATGGTTCTCTGACCATTTACTTGGCTAATTTTGGTGTCTAGTGTATATTTTGTGTATAATACTTACCTCCATAAGGAGTATTGTCTCTAAGATATTTTTTTGGTACTGTGTCACCCAAATAAATACCTTTATTTTTGGTAACACTAAGTACTGCCTTTACTTGGGTATAAGTACTGTGTAACTATAAGTGGTATTGCATGATATTTGCATTTTTCCTAGTTCAGCCTAAGCTGCTCTGCTATAGCTACCTCTATCAGCCTACGTTGCTAGAACACTACTACATTTACTAGCAAGGGATAACTGGACCTGGTGTAAGGTGTAAGTACCCAAGGTACCAACTACAAACCAAGCCAGCCTCCTACAGGGAGGGACCCCCTGAAATCCTTAAGGGATCCCCAGGGACTCACCTATTCTATCAAGATGGACGTCCTACTAACGAAGTATGGTCTCACCCCTCAGCAGTACAAAGAAAAGTTACGTTCTATAAGAAAAAGGAATCCCAAACTTCGTTGAATTGTACAGATTGTTTCTGCAGGTCACTGGGTGGTTGGGTGAAGGGCAGTAAGGTAACAACTTATGAGGGACTGAACAATTTGATTTCATTGAAGCACTTGTGTAGTCTTTGTTTTCCAGAGCTGCATCAGCACCTAATTGACAACAAGCTGACTCACCCTAGGAAACTTACCCAGGAAACAGACTTGCGGGAGAGCACCAGGGTATAAAAGAGGAATGGAGGAGACTCAGGCCCTAATTACAACTTTGGCTGGCGGCAACCGCCGCCCACCAAGTTGTAACCGCCAATGCGTCCGCACTTCCTCAGTGGACATTAAGACATCCCCGCTGGGCCAGCGGGGGGAAACCGAGTTTCTGCCCGCCGGCCCAGCGGGGATGTCGGCCGCAACATGGGAGCCGACTCCAAATGGAGCCGGCGGTGTTGCGGCCGTGCGACGGGTGCAGTGGCACCCGTCGCGTTTTTCACTGTCTGCTGTCCAGACAGTGAAAAGCTTTATGGGGCTGTGCCATGGGGCCGATGCACTGCCCATGCAGGAGGCACGGGCAGTGCAGGGGCCCCCAGGGGCCCCATGACTCCCCTTTCTGCCAGCCTTTCCATGGCGGTTTCTACCGCCATGTAAAGGCTGGAAGGAAGGGGACTCGTAATCCCCTGGGCAGTGCTGCAACCGCCGGGACCACTGTGGCAGAAAACCGCCGGTCCCGTGAACCCTTCCAGTACAAAACCTTTGCTAGACTCATGCACACACCTTTGCACTATGGGGCAAAGGTTTGTGCGTGGTGCTCGGCAGCAAAATTCTGTGCCTGCGCTATGGAGAGGGGAGGAGAGTGCCATATCTCTGTAGATATGATGCTCTCCTGCTCTCTCCCTGTCATGCAATGCAGCACAGCATTGTTGGGTGCTGCGCTGAGTTTGGTGACACTTTGATAAGTCTAGCACTTGGGCCGAAATTTAAGGTAAGCTAGCGCTGCCTTTGTGCCATGTTTTTTACACAAATGTGGTGCTAAGCCAGCATCATATTTAGATAGTCTCGCTAGAACAGTTTAGCAAAAAAAGTGCTGACTTTACGTCATTTTTTAGGAGCACCTCCTCACCTTGCATCATTTGACAACAATGATATTGAAGGTAGGCAATCCCTCCTAAAATATTATGCAAGCCCACTAGCGCCATATTTAAAAGCCAATGGAAAAACGACACACGCCTAGGATTGTATACAAAAAATGAAGCTAATTCCGGTTAGCGTCAAAAACGTAATGCCTAGTCGGACCAGGTGTTAAAAAGAGACCAAGCCACAACTACATAAGGAAAACACACAGAAGAAACCCTGGCAAGAAACTGGACAACATGGACCTGTTACTCCTATTGCTTGGCACCTGGAAAAGACAACAGCGGCGACATCAAGTGACACCAGCACCATCACAACAACCTCAAACATCACCACTGCAGCCACAAAGGCAGTGCAGAAGGAGGGAGAGAATATTCCACACACGTGCATCCATTCTTGGCCTCAGGGACGAAGAGGTCATCAGACTGTACCGTCTCAAGCGGGAGTCCATCATACGGCTGCTCCACCAAATTGCTCCTGACATCGTAGCAGGAATGGAAAGTCCTACAACCATACCACCCATGACCAGATTCCTGGCCATCCTCCACATACTGGCCTTTGGATCATTTCAGAACACTGCAGCACAAGTGGGTGGGATATCACAACCATCCCTTTCTGCCTTCCTCCCTATGGTCCTGGATACCATCATTCACCTCACACCCCACCACATCTGGTTTCCCAACACCCAGAAACTGCAGCAGGAGACAAAACAAGGATGCTACCAACTTTCTGGATTCTCGCATGAGCTGGGTGCAGTGGACTGCACACATGTCCAACTTGTCCCTCCTGCTGCAATGGAACACCTCTTCAGGAACAGGACCCACACACACTCAATGAATGTGCGGGCCATTGTTGACCATCATGGAATATTTACCAACATCCTTGTCTTGCATTGGCCATGCCACATCAAACAACTCACATATTGACACAGCCCCACATTTACCATGCTCTGAGGCAGCACTGAAAATTGATGCCACCCTATTGGTGGCATCACCATCTACATGTCATCAAAATATACCTGACATACTCATTGCGTTCACCTTTCCCTTGTGTAGTGCATAGTGGAGCACACATTGAAATAGAACATCACCATCATTGATAGATCATGTGTAGGAATGCATACCTCACAGCACGCTAACAATCATACCAGGAAATCCCACATATCCCTAACATGATACAAGGGTGCCAACAGTGGGCTGTGGGAGCTGAACTACTGCCAGTGCACTGGTAGAGGCCAGAAACACATAATAATAAGGAGACATCGGACTTTGCAGGACAGGTTATATGATGCAGGGCAGTACAGAAAAGCACCTCATACCCTGTCCTATCCCACAGGTGTCTGGAAATGCGTTGCATACATCACAATACAACCCATACAACTGCACCACACTTTGCATATGAACCACATGCTGATACCCATGCAAGCCAGCAATTTGTGGAAGGGAGGTATTTCAAGGCCAAGGGGGTGGGATTCCCATGCAACACACATGGCGCAACATCTGCCTCATGGCAGACTACACACAAAATATGTACAAATTATGCAAACATCACTCTTCTGCAGGTCTAAAGTAATTGGACTAAGGGTCAAATATAAACAACACCACACATATTCTGCATGGGTGAACTGCCAGACCAGAAATTAATCAACAATCACCAGGTCCCTGAGGCACAACCCATGACTGGAAAGTGCACCATCACACACCGATACAACCATACATTCAAACAGGAACATACTCAATACTAGATGCAAGTCTCAATCACCACTCTACTGAAACATATATGTGCCATGGCACATAGCAATTAACAAATATGCATGTCTGACACATTTTCTCACATTCCATTGCAGCAGACCAAGGTTATGCATCCAGCCATGTCTCATGAACCCATATGGAAATCCACAAACTGATGCTGAGCGGGCTTACAATGAAGCACACAAAAGGACAAGGAATGTGGTGGAAAGGACATTTGGCCTGCTGAAATCCAGGTTCAGGTGCCTAAGTCTAACAGGAGGAAGCCTGCACAACATCTGCGCAAACACCAATGTCCTCTGGGAAAAACAGATAGCTGTCCCCAGTGAGGAGGATGAAGATAATGATGCACAACAGGAGGATGGGGAACAACCTCTGCTGCTAATACATGCAGAAGAGACCAAATTGAGCACAACGTTTTCACTTGGAGACTGCTCCAAGCATCATCAAATAAAAATTGTAAATAAATCCCTTGAACTCTGATTTCTCATGGTGTACCTCTTTTCACCATCACATACCTATTTAACTCGCACATATCTCAGAAAGCATGACTAAACCACAACAGATGTTAATAACTCAGGAACATAGTCAGAAACTTAAAAAAATGTAAACAATGTACTACCACATGAATGTGTGGGTGAAATGTAGGCATAATCTGTAGCACTAACAATTTACATTGTCACACACATATCACACAACTTTGTTGGCTTGACATATGCCAGCAGCAATCTTGGAAATACACGCGAAGGCTGTTGTACAGATGTATGCCCTAGGTAGGAAAAGAGTAGCAATTACCTACAATGGCAGGGTTGTGTCTGCTATGTAATCCAGCAATGTCTGAATGTCGCTGTCACAGGTGATAACTGAAAACATAGGGGGTGATTCTCACCCTGGCGGGCGGCAGAGGCCGCCCGCCAGAGTTCCCCCCTCCAAAATACCGCTCCGCGGTCGTGAGACCGCGGAGGGTATTCTGGCTTTTGCACTGGGCTGGCGGGCGGCCGCCAAAAGGCCGCCCGCCAGCCCAGTGCAAAAGAGCCTTCCCACGAGGACGCCGGCTCAGAATTGAGCCGGCGGAGTGGGAAGGTGCGACGGGTGCAGTGGCACCCGTCGCGTATTTCAGTGTCTGCAAAGCAGACACTGAAATACAAAGTGGGGCCCTCTTACGGGGGCCCCTGCAGTGCCCATGCCATTGGCATGGGCACTGCAGGGGCCCCCAGGGGCCCCACGACAACCCATACCGCCATCCTGTTCCTGGCGGGAGAACCGCCAGGAACAGGATGGCGGTATGGGCTGTCAGAATCCCCATGGAGGATTCTAAAGGGCAGCCGCGCGGTCAGAATGCCCTGCGGGGCACCGCCACCCTGTTGGCGGTGCTCCCGCCAACCCTGGCCGCCGGGGTCAGAATGACCCCCTTAGTCGGGTGTTTTGAGTGTGGTAGGGGCTAGGGGTTCTGGCGCTGGGCGCGGTCCAGGCGCGGACGGGCACAGACGGGCTTGCCTTCGGCCGCCATAAGAGGGAAGGGGGGGAGGGGTCAGCTGGGAGGCAGGAGGGAGGACAGCAATTCGGAGCGGGGGCGGGGCCTCACGGGTGGCAGCGGTGGGAAAAGCGTGAAAAACGGGAAAGAGCACGGAAAAAAGGAAAATAGAAAGAAACAGTGGAAAGCCAAGAGAAAAAGGAAAATGGAAAGAAACAGTGGAAAGCCAAGAAAAAAATGAAAATGGAAAGAAACAGTGGAAAGCCAAGAGAAAAAGGAAAATGGAAAGAAACAGTGGAAAGCCAAGAGAAATACCTGAATAACCTGGAAAACCCTTAAAAAGGCGTGGCAGGGGCCTGGGCAGGCGGAGCTGCAGCGGCGGGGAAGCGACCTACCCGAGGTTATGTTACCCCCCTATTTCACTGTATGTATGTTGTTTCACTCCTTGTGTCACTGGGACCCTGCCAGGCAGGGCCCCAGTGCTCATAGTATGTGCCCTGTATGTGCTCCTTGTGTGGTGTCTAACTGTATCACTGAGGCTCTGCTAACCAGAAACTCAGTGTTTATGCTCTCTCTGCTTTCCAAATTTCTCACTACAGGCTAGTGACTAAATTTACCAATTCCCATTGGCACACTGGTACACCCATATAATCCCCTAGTATATGGTACTGAGGTACCCAGGGTATTGGGCTTCCAGGAGTTCCCTATGGGCTGCAGAATTTCTTTTGCCACCCATAGAGAGCTCTGACAATTCTTACACAGCCCTGCCACTGCAGCCTTTGTGAAATAACGTCCACGTTATTTCACAGCCATTTACCACTGCACATAAGTAACTTATAAGTCACCTATATGTCTAACCTCCACCTAGTGAAGGTTGGGTGCCAAGTTACTTAGTGTGTGGGCACCCTTGCACTAGCCAAGGTGCCCCCACATCGTTCAGGGGAAATTCCCCAGACTTTGTGAGTGTGGGGACACCATTACACGTGTGCACTATACATAGGTCACTACCTATGTATAGCGTCACAGTGGTAACTCCGAACATGGCCATGTAACATGTCTAAGATCATGGAATTGTCACCCCAATACCATTCTGGTATTGGGGGGACAATTCCATGATACCCCGGGTCTCTAGCACAGAACCCGGGTACTGTCAAACTGCCTTTCCGGGGTTTCCACTGCAGCTGCTGCTGCTGCCAACCCCTCAGACAGGTTTATGCCCTCCTGGGCTCCAGGCAGCCCTGGCTCAGGAAAGCAGAACAAAGGATTTCCTCTGAGAGATGGTGTTACACCCTCTCCCTTTGGAAATAGGTGTGAAGGGCTGGGGAGGAGTAGCCTCCCCCAGCCTCTGGAAATGCTTTGATGGGCACAGATGGTGCTCATCTCTGCATAAGCCAGTCTACACCAGTTCAGGGATCCCCCAGCCCTGCTCTGGCACGAAACTGGACAAAGGAAAGGGGAGTAACCACTCCCCTGACCAGTACCTCCCAGGGGAGGTGCCCAGAGCTCCTCCAGTGTGTCCCAGACCTCTGCCATCTTGGAAACAGAGGTGTTGTGGGCACACTGGACTGCTCTGAGTGGCCAGTGCCAGCAGGTGACGTCAGAGACTCCCTCTGATAGGCTCTTACCTCTCTTGGTAGCCAATCTTCCTTCCTTGGTAGCCAAACCTCCTTATTTGACTATTTAGGGTCTCTGCTTTGGGGAATTCTTCAGATAACGAATGCAAGAGCTCACCAGAGTTCCTCTGCATCTCCCTCTTTGAATTCTACCAAGGATCGACCGCTGACTGCTCCAGGACACCTGCAAAACTGCAACAAAGTTGCAAGACGACTACCAGCAACATTGTAGCGCCTAATCCTGCCGGCTTTCTCAACTGTTTCCAGGTGGTGCATGCTATGGGGGTAGCCTGCCTTCACCCTGCACCAGAAGCTCTGAAGAAATCTCCCGTGAGTCAACGGAATCTTCCCCCTGCTAACGCAGGCACCAAAAGACTGCATCACCGGTCCTCTGGGTCCTCTCACATCCTGCCGAGCGTGGTCCCTGGAACACAGCAACTCTGTCCAAGTGACTCCCACAGTCCAGTGACTCCTCAGTCCAAGTGTGGTGGAGGTAAGTCCTTGCCTCCCCATGCTAGACTGCAAAGCTGTGTACTGCGTGATTTGCAGCTGCTCAGAGTTCTGTGCACTCTTCCAGGATTTCCTTCATGCACATCCTAGCCTGGGTCTCCAGAACTCCATCCTGCAGTGCACAACCCTCTGAGTTGGCCTCCGACATCGTGGGACCCTCTTTTGTAACTTTGCATGGACTCCAGTTCACTAATCTTTTAAGTGCCTGTTGGGGAACTTCTGCGGGTGCTGCCTGCTTGGGTGAGGGCTCTCTGAGTTGTTCAGCTCCCCCTCAGTCTCCTCCTCCAAGGGGCGACATCCTGGTCGTTCCTGGTCCTCAGCAGCACCCAAAAACCTCTACTGCGACCCTTGCAGCTAGCAAGGCTTGTTTGTGGTATTTCTGCGTAGGAACAATTCTGCAACCTTCATCGCGACGTGGGACATCTGTATTCTAAAGGAGAAGTTCCTAGTCCTCTTCGTTCTTGCAGAATTCCAAGTTTCTTCCATCCGGAGGCAGCTTCCTTGCACCTTCATCTGGGGTTTCCTGGGCTCCTGCCCCACCCTGGACACTGTCGCGACTATTGGACTTGGTCCCCTTGCCTTGCAGGTCCTCAGGTCTGGAAATCCATTGTCAGTGCACTGCTGGTGTTTGTTGTTCTTGCAGAATCCCCCTATCACGACTATTGTGCTCTCTTGGGGTAGTAGGTGTATTTTACTCCTACTTTTCAGGGTCTTGGGGTGGGGTATCTTGGACACCCTGACTGTTTTCTCAAAGTCCCAGCGACCCTCTACAAGCTCCCATAGGTCTGGGGTCCATTTGTGATTCGCATGTCACTTTTGGAGTATATGGTTTGTGTTGCCCCTAGACCTATGTTCACCTATTGCAACCTATTGTAATTCTACACTGTTTGCATTACTATTCTGACTCTTACTTACCTATTTTGGGTTTGTGTACATATAACTTGTGTATATTACTTACCTTCTTACTGAGGGTACTCATTGAGATACTTGTGGCATATTATCATAAAAATAAAGTACATTTATTTTTCGTAACTCTGAGTATTGTGTTTTCTTATGATATTGTGCATATGATATAAGTGGTATAGTAGGAGCTTTACATGTCTCCTAGTTCAGCCTAAGCTGCTTTCCCATAGCTACCTTCTATCAGCCTAAGCTGCTACAAAACACCTATATTCTACTAATAAGGGATAACTGGACCTGGCACAAGGTGTAAGTACCTTTGGTACCCACTACAAGCCAGGCCAGCCTCCTACATTGGTGGCGCAGGGGTGGGATAAGTACTTGCAACTGCTTTACCACTTTGTCATTTTGTACTTTTCATAAGAGAATCACATACCAAACAGTTCAGTGTATGTACACATAACCAAAAAAGTTTGCTTTTCTATTCTTAAACTTTCTACAAAGTTCTGAAAAGTTTCTTAAAACTTCTAAAAGTTTTCTAAAAGTTAGAAAAAGTTGTTTTTCTCTGTGCTTTTGAAAGTTCTGAAACATTTTCTCTCTTCTCCCTATCTCTAAACCTTTTGCTATCATGTCTTTGGTAGATTCCACTCTCAAAACTATCAATGCTACATATGACATTTTGAACTAAAAGAGCTTATGGAGTCTCTGCTTAGATAGAGGGTTAGTTATAGGAAAGAACCCTACAAAAGAGTTTCTGTTTAACATGCTTATGGTGGATGGCCAGAACCAGTCTGGCCCATGAAATGAGAGGTTAGTAGAAGCTTCCCAGTCTGATTCAGAGGAACCCCCTGAGGAAGCTGAGGAGGGTTCTGACAAGGTTCTGCCCCCTAGCAGGGCACCTAGTAATGCTGGTAGTGAGAGAGGTTCCCATCACAGTAGGGCATCCTTTATTCCTAGAGGCCAGGTTACCAGGGTCCAGACAGTTAGGGACAGGCCCCCCTCTGAATTTCCAATTCGTCATCTGTGTCAAAGCATTCCCAATCCACCCACCCTGAGGATAACTTGTTAGAAAGGGAACTCAAAAAGTTGAGGGTTGAAGAGACCAGACTGAAGCTTAAACAGCAACAGCTGGCTTTAGATAGGGAATCCCTAGACATTGAGACGGATAGACAGAGGATGGGGTTAGGACCCCATGGTGGCAGCAGCAGTATTTCTGATAGTAATCCTGTTAGAGAGCATGATTCCAGGAATCTGCACAAGATAGTTTCCCCTTACAAGGAGGGGATGACATCAACAAGTGATTTGCTGCACTTGAGAGGGCCTGTATGGTACAGTTGGTCCCTCAAAGGCAGTGGGCTGCTATTTTGTGGCTATCTTTCACTGGAAAGGGTAGGGATAGGCTCCTTCCTGTTAGAGAAAGTGATGCTAACAACTACACAGTATTGAAGGATGCACTCTTGGATGGATTTGGCTTAACCACTGAACAATACAGGATTAAGGTCAGAGACACCAGAAAAGAGTCCTCTCAAGACTGGACAGATTTTGTAGACTGTTCAGTGAAGGCCTTGGAAAGGTGGTTACATGGCAGTAAGGTATCTGACTATGAAAGCCTGTATAATCTTATTCTGAGAGAGCATATTCTGAACAACTGTGTGTCTGACTTGTTGCACCAATACCTATTGGACTCGGATCTGACCTCTCACCAAGAATTGGGAAAGAAGGCAGACAAGTGGGTCAGAACAAGGGTGAACAGAAAAGTTCATACAGGGGTGACAAGGATGGCAAGAAGAAGGATGGTACGTTTTCTGACAAGGGTGGGGACAAAAGTAAACATTCTGAGCCTTCATCAGGCCCACAAAAATCCTCTGGGGGTGGAGGGTCCAAATCCTCTTCCAATAATCAACCTAAAAAGCCTTGGTGTTATTTGTGTAAAGTCAAAGGCCATTGGGCAACTGACTCCAGTTGTCCAAAGAAAAACACCAAACCTCCCACCACCACAACCCCTGCTGCAAATTCTAGTGCCCTTAGTAATAGCAGTGGTGGTCGGAAACCTACTAATAGCCAATCAAAGGGTGTAGCTGGGCTCACTATTGGCAATGTAGTTGGGGTTGTTCTTGTTAGGGAGACCACAGAGGCTGTTTTAGTCTCTGAAGGTGCCATTGATTTGGCCACCTTGGTTGCTTGTCCCCTTAATATGGATAAGTACAAGCAACTTTCCCTAATAAATGGCGTTGAGGTTCAGGCCTACAGGGATACAGGAGCCAGTGTAACTCTAGTCATAGAAAAACTGGTCCACCCTGAACAACACCTACTTGGTCAGCAGTACCAAGGGACAGATGCTCATAACAACACTCTTAGCCACCCCATGGCTGTTGTGAATCTCAACTGGTGGGAGGGGGGGGATTACTGGTCCAAAGAAAGTTGTGGTTGCCTCAGATTTACCTGTAGACTGTCTACTAGGGAATGATTTAGAGACATCAGCTTGGGCAGAAGTGGAGTTGGAGGCTCATGCAGCAATGCTGGGCATTCCTGGGCATATTTGTGCTTTAACCAGGGTTCAATGCCCTTACAGGGAGGTACCCCAGAAAGGAGTTGGCTTTAGCCCCTTTGAACTCCTCTTTGGGCAGCCTGTAAGAGTCCACTCAATCTTGTGAAGGAGGGTTGGGAACAACCTTTAAAAGCTCCTAAACAGGAAATACTGGATTATGAACTTGGCCTAAGATCCAAAATGGCTGAGTACATGAAAAAGGCCAGTAAAAACCTTCAGGCCAGCCAAGAGCTGCAAAAGCAATGGCATGACCAGAAGGCTGTTCTGATTCAGTACCAACCAGGACAGAAGGATTGGGTATTGGAGCCTGTGTCCCCAAGAGCACTCCAAGACAAATGGAGTGGACCCCATCTAATTGTTGAGAAGAAGGGTCAGGTTACCTATTTGGTAGACCTGGGCACTGCCAGGAGTCCCCTTAGGGTGATTCATGTCAACCGCCTGAAACCCTACTATGACAGGGCTGATCTCACCCTGCTCATGGCAACAGCTGAGGAACAGGAAGAAGAGAGTGACCATCTCCCTGATCTCCTTTCCACCACTGAAGCAGATGCCTTAGTGGAGGGAGTAGTTTTAGCAGATTGTCTGACTGCAAAACAGAAAGACAGCTCCATCAATCTCCTAGGACAATTTTCTGACCTCTTTTCAATTGTGCGACGTACAAAATCCTGGTATGAACACACAATTGATACTGGAGACAGCCTGCCTGTCAAAAGTAAAATGTATAGGCAGCCTGACCATGTCAGAGGCGGCATTACACAAGAGGTGCAGAAAATGTTGGATCTGGGAATGATTGAACCTTCTGAAAGCCCATGGGCTAGCCCAGTGGTGCTTGTACCAAAACCTCACACCAAAGATGGAAAGAGGGAAATTAGTTTTTGTGTAGACTACAGAGGTCTCAATCAGGTAACAAAAACTGATGCTCACTCTATTCCCAGGGCAGATGAGCTAATTCATACAAGGGCTTCTGCCAAGTATCTTAGCACTTTTGATCTGTCTGCAGGGTATTGTCAGATCAGATTGGCAGAAGATGCTAAACCAAAGACTGCATTTTCAACTATAGGAGGGCACTACCAATTTACAGTGATGCCCTTTGATTTGAAAAATGCACCTGCCCACTTGCCACTTTTCAGAGGTTGGTGAACACAGTCCTGCAAGGGTTGGAGCCTTTCAGTGCAGCATATCTTGATGATATTGCTGTCTTTAGCTCAACCTGGGATGAGCACCTGGTCCACCTTTGGAAAGTTTTGGAGGCCCTGCAAAAGGCAGGCCTCACTATCAAGGCCTCAAAGTGCCAGATAGGGCAGGGGAAAGTGGTTTATCTGGGCCACCTGGTAGGTGGAGAACAGATTGCACCACTACAGGGGAAAGTCCAGACAATCATGGATTGGGTTCCCCCTACAACTCAGACCCAGGTGAGAGCCTTTTTAGGCCTCACAGGGTATTACAGGTGATTCATTAACAAGTATGGCTCCATAGCAGCCCTTCTTAATGATCTCACAAGTAAGAAAATGCCTAAGAAGGTGTTATGGACAGCTAGCTGTCAGAAAGCTTTTGAGGAGCTCGAACAGGCCATGTGCTCTGCACCTGTCCTAAAAAGCCCATGTTACTCCATGAAATTCATTGTTCAAACTGATGCATCTGAATTAGGGGTAGGGGCAGTCTTATCACAACTGAATTCTGAGGGCCAGGATCAACCAGTTGCTTTTATCAGCAGAAGGTTGACCCCTAGAGAAAAGCGTTGGTCTGCCATAGATAGGGAAGCCTTTGCTGTGGTCTGGGCACTGAAAAAGTTGAGGCCACACCTGTTTGGCACTCACTTTATTGTTCAGGCAGACCACAAACCTCTACTTTGGCTAAAACAAATGAAAGGTGAAAATCCTAAATTGTTGAGGTGGTCCATATCAATACAGGTTATGGACTATACAGTGGAACATAGACCTGGGAGTACCCACTCCAATGCAGATGGACTCTCCAGATATTTCCACTTAGACAATGAAGACTCACCAGGTCATGGCTAGTCTTATTGTCCTTCGTTTGGGGGGGGGGGTTGTGTAGGAAAGTACCATCTTGCCTGGCATGTTACCCCCATATTTCACTGTATGTATGTTGTTTTAGTCCCTGTATGTGTTCCCTGTGTGGTGCCTAACTGTATCACTGAGGCTCTGCTAACCAGAACCTCAGTGTTTATGCTCTCTCTGCTTTCCAAATTTGGCACTACAGGCTAGTGACTAAATTTACCAATTCCCATTGGCACACTGGTACACCCATATAATTCCCTTGTATATCGTACTGAGGGACCCAGGGTATTGGGGTTCCAGGAGATCCCTATGGGCTGCGGCATTTCTTTTGCCAACCATAGGGAGCTCAGACAATTCTTACACAGGCCTGCCACTGCAGCCTGCGGGAAATAACGTCCACGTTATTTCACAGCCATTTACCACTGCACATAAGTAACTTATAAGTCACCTATATGTCTAACCTCCAGGTTGGGTGCCAAGTTACTTAGTGTGTGGGCACCCTGGCACTAGCCAAGGTGCCCCCACATCGTTCAGGGCAAATTCCCCGGACTTTGTGAGTGCAGGGACACCATTACACGCATGCACTATACATAGGTCACTACCTATGTATAGCGTCACAATGGTAACTGCGAACATTGGCATGTAACATGTCTAAGCTCATGGAATTGTCCCCCCAATACCATTCTGGTATTGGGGGGACAATTCCATGATCCCCTGGGTCTCTAGCACAGAACCCGGGTACTGCCAAACTGCCTTTCCGGGGTTTCCAATGCCTCTGCTGCTACTGCCAACCCCTCAGACAGGTTTCTGCCCTCCTGGGGTCCAGGCAGCCCTGGCCCAGGAAGGCAGAGCAAAGGATTTCCTCTGAGAGTGGGTATTACACCCTCTCCCTTTGGAAATAGGTGTGAAGGGCTGGGGAGGAGTAGCCTCCCCCAGCCTCTGAAAATGCTTTGATGGGCACAGATGGTGCCCATCTCTGCATAAGCCAGTCTACACCGGTTCAGAGATCCTTCAGCCCTGCACTGGCGCGAAACTGGACAAAGGAAAGGGGAGTGACCACCCCCCTGACCTGCAACTCCCAGGGGAGGTGCCCAGAGCTCCTCCAGTGTGTCCCAGACCTCTGCCATTTTGGAAACAGAGGTGTTGCTGGCACACTGGACTGCTCTGAGTGGCCAGTGCCTGTAGGTGACGTCAGAGGCTCCTTCTGATAGGCTCTTACCTCTCTTGGTAGCCAATCCTCCTTCCTTGGTAGCCAAACCTCCTTTTCTGGCTATTTAGGGTCTCTGCTTTGGGGAATTCTTCAGATAACGAATGCAAGAGCTCATCAGAGTTCCTCTGCATCTCCCTCTTCACCTTCTGCCAAAGGATCGACCGCTGACTGCTCAGGATGCCTGGGAAACCACGACAAAGTAGCAAGACGACTACTAGCAACCTTGTATCGCTTCATCCTGCCGGCTTTCCCGACTGTTTCCAGGTGGTGCATGCTCTGGGGGTAGCTTGCCTCCTCTCTGCACCAGGAGCTCTGAAGAAATCTCCAGTGGGTAGACGGAATCTTACCCCTGCAACCGCAGGCACCAAAAGACTGCATCACTGGTCCTCTGGGTCCCCTCTCAACACGGCGAGCGTGGTCCCTGGAACTCAGCAACTCTGTCGAAGTGACTACCACAGTCCAGTGACTCTTCAGTCCAAGTTTGGTGGAGGTAAGTCCTTGCCTCCCCTCGCTAGACTGCATTGCTGGGTACCGCGTGATTTGCAGCTGCTCCGGCTCCTGTGCACTCTTCCAGGATTTCCTTCGTGCACAGCCAAGCCTGGGTCCCGACACTCCTTCCTGCAGTGCATAACCTTCTGAGTTGTCCTCCGGCATCGTGGGACTCCCTTTTGTGACTTCGGGTGGACTCCAGTTCACTTTTCTTCTAAGTGCCTGTTCAGGTACTTCTGCGGGTGCTGCCTGTTTCTGTGAGGGCTCCCTACGTTGCTGTGCACCCCCTCTGTCTCCTCCTCCAAGTGGCGACATCCTGGACCCTTCTGGGCCACAGCAGCACCCAAAAACCTCTACCGCGACCCTTGTAGCTAGCAAGGCTTGTTTGCTGTCTTTCTGCATGGGAACACCTCTGCAAGCTTCATTGCGACGTGAGACATCCATCCTCCAAAGGGGAAGTTCCAAGTTCTCTTCTTTCTTGCAGAACTCCAAGCTTCTTCCAACAGGTGGCATCTTCCTTGCACCCTCAGCTGGCATTTCCTGGGCTCCTGCCCACTCTCGACACTGTCGCGACTATTGGACTTGGTCCCCTTTTCTTACAGGTAGTCAGGTCTGGAAATCCACTGTTGTTGCATTGCAGGTGTTTGTTCTTCCTGCAGAATCCCCCTATCACAACTTCTGTGCTCTCTGGGGGTAGTAGGTGCACTTTACACCTACCTTTCAGGGTCTTGGGATGGGCTATTTTTCTAACCCTCACTGTTTTCTTACAGTCCCAGTGACCCTCTACAAGCTCACGTAGGTTTGGGGTCCATTCGTGGTTCGCATTCCACTTTTGGAGTATATGGTTTGTGTTGCTCCTATTGTAATCTACTGTAACTTTACACTGCTTGCATTACTTTTCTTGCTATTACCTGCATAATTTTGGTTTGTGTACATATATCTTGTGTATATATCTTATCCTCATACTGAGGGGACTCACTGAGATACTTTTGGCATATTGTCATAAAAATAAAGTACCTTTATTTGTAGTACTTCTGTGTATTGTGTTTTCCTATGATATTGTGCATATGACACCAGTGGTATAGTAGGAGCTTTACATGTCTCCTAGTTTAGCCTAAGCTGCTTTGCCATAGCTACCTTCTATCAGCCTAAGCTGCTAGAAACACCTCTTCTACACTAATAAGGGATAACTGGACCGGGCACAAGGTGTACGTACCACTGGTACCCACTACAAGCCAGGCCTGTCTCCTACAGTGGGGCTATGTACATACCTCTGGGGCAACTTTCTGAATGTGAACTGTCTATTTTGCCTGCTTATTGGAAATTGGTCTTGACTTGCCTCATCAATGTCAATCGAGAAAAAGGCATTTGCTAAATCAATTACAGCATGCCATTCCCCCACATCTTTGCTCAACTGTTCAACTAGTGTGATGATGTTTAGGACTGTGGCTGCCAAGGATGGGGCACTTTATTCAGTTGTCGATAATCAACAGTCATTCGATATGTATCATCTGGTTTCTTTACGGGCCAGATAAGGGAGTTCACTGGCTCACGGCCGACCTAAGCACACCTGCATCTAGTAGCCCTTGAATGGTTTCTGAAATCTCTTTGTGACCTCCAGGTATTCTGTACTGTTTGATACACACTGGCTCCTTTGGAGGAGGCACATGTAGTGGCCTCCACTTTACATGCCCAATCAGGATTGTCATAGATTTCTTTATATTTATGCTCCTCACACCAAAAGCGAATGTTCCCCATTGTGTTTCGATAGTTTTGCCTAGTAACAAATCCATGCCAATAATGTATTCTAGTACTTCTGCCATTAATACCTCTTCTGTGAATGGGGGTCTTTTACCAATTGACAATTTGAGTTTAACAGGTTTAGCCTCTGTCTCAGTACCCCCATAACCATTAATGATCACGCTTTTTCCTGGCAGCTTCTAAGGGTTCCCATTTATCAGAGTTACTTCTGCACCTGTTTCACTGCTTTGATTCCCGGGGTTTGGCCTGACCTTCATAATAAGGGGTCTGGGACATCCCAGCCATCGCTGGACAAGTCGGGATATAGAGTTGAGACAGGTACCTTCCTATTTTTTCCTGACTCTGTTTTTTCCTTCTCAGCCTCTTCCATTGGTGGTGCTGAAGGCTGCTTTTCATCAAATGCTTCTTTTTTTTTCTGTCTACGCTGCAAGGCTTTCCGTTTATTAAGCAGATAAGGGGTGGGCTTCCCAGCTATTTCCTCTTTCTTCACCCCAGCATTCAATAGATCTATCCATATTTGTCGTCCGGTCACCTTTATTGTAGACTCTCCTCCCTTATATTTATTGTCTTGCCCCACAGCTCTTGCTGATTTATGCCTGTCAAGCCCTTCCAACTGTGCCATTAATAATACTGTGTCCCCCACTGGTCTTCCCTCAGCGGGTCCTAGAAGAGCTAACAAGGCACCTTTCATATGTGGAGGGGCATTCCTAATCAGTCGTGCTCTGATCCCTGCTGTCACGGGTTCGACATCAGGCCCTGCAAATTGTTGGGAATACACTGCGTTCTGCATCCCCGTTGCTCGGAATTGTTCATTTGCTTCTGAAATTGTGTGCCAAGGGCCCCAACTCTCTTCCACATCTAAAGCAGTTGGATACAATTGCTTCACTCCTTCCATCAGCCAACCCATCAGAGAAAAGGCTTGTTGCCCCTGTGCACCTCGCAACCATTGCCCTAACATGGCACGTGTAGTTACTGACCCCATTTTCAAAACTTCAGTTGGTGATAAAAATGTACCATCTGCTCCAGTGTCCCACAATCTCACTAACCATTTAAACAAAGGCTTCCCAGGCATTTGTCTAAACATGCGGGTTATTTCCAACAGCTCACTTTGTGTGTAATCTCTTACTAAACGAGAATTCTGTATTTGCCCACCATTTACTCCCTTTGATTTGTTCTGCACAAGTGGATGAGCCTCCACTACACTTTCCTTCTCACTTTCAACTTCACCTAGTTCTGCTACACGTACTTCCACTTCATCCTCCCAGTCCCAATCATCGTTATCAGAGACTGTCCCATCCCAGGTATCGGGATCCCAGTTTTATTTACGTACCAATGCCCTCACTTGCACACCCGAGGGTATTTTAGGCTTCTGCCTACTCTTCTGTTTTGAAACTTGCACTGCTAATGCGGTGCACCTTGCCTCCATTTGATTGCCACGAGTCACTGCACTTTCTATAGTCTCTTTCATGAGTAACTGCTTTTCCCGCAAGGCTGCAACCTCATCCCACAGTTTCCTTATTTCTGCATCTTGAGTTAATGTTTTCCTGTACACCGTACGGAGCGCAGACAGGAAAAGCCATCCCACTTGCCCTGCTGCTTTCAGCTCCAGCTTTGCCCCTCTTAGTTTCACACTCTCAACTGCATCTTCCACTAAAAGAGGAGTCACTTTCTCATCTAGTGCTTCCCATAAAACTGGCGCTGCCCACCTGTTCAGGAGTCCTGCTACACCAGAAAACGGGTCAGTTGCTAACCACCCAGGAATGGACCTGGCTTCTGCCCCGTGGTGCCTTTTGCTCTCTGCCCCACTCTTCTTACGTCCCCAAAGAGGCATTATTGACTTATACCCCACTTCTGGTCCCAAAATGTCTTATTCAGGTGATTAATTGACCCCTGATCTGATCAATAAAAGTCAATAAGGACCCTCAATGAAGGACCACACACCAACAATGCACACAACTTAGCTCTAACAGAATTTTCAGTAAAATATATGCGTTTGGCACAACAACAAAGTAGAATGAAAAATAGCAATAAAAGGTATTTATTTATACGTGAACAGAGAGTTCACCAATATGAACACTGCATTAATTGACTGCCTACGAAATGCACATTTCAGCTACTGCATCATATTCACATTAAGACGTTCAAGGAAAAATCAAATATAAATGAGCGGAATTCATCAGATTATAAACATAGCGCTAGTAGGTTAATCAATCAGAATAAAGCAGAGAAACAAAGGCCTTTCATCCCTGGGAGGAACTTAACTTTGTCCACAATGCTTGGAAGCCCTCTCCCGCTTGCTCGAGTGTCACAGTCTAAGAACAGTACGGCCAGGGAGGCAGCGATGTGGGTGATGGCAGCTTGCACAACTCCATCGCCGAGCTTCAATTCCTTCACTCGTGCTTCGGTGCTTAAATAGCCTGAAGCTTGGACTCTATTTCTTTCTCACATTTTCTAGCTATGTTATCAGTACATGTCCCTTGGATGCCCTGTTGTTCACTAGCCATTATTTTTCTGGCCTTTTCCTGGACTCCCTTTCTCAGGGTTAGAGCGACCTTTGCTTGTCCCTCTCCCACACTTCCTGCTTCTTGCACATGCAGGCTGCGGATAATTTTATCTATGGAATGTTGGAAAACAAGCTTGAAAGTGACATCGTGGACTTTTCCACGTATGGTTCAAGTCTCTGCATGCATCGCACTCATCCACACTGCTCAGACTAATTAACCCTTCGCACCACAATGTCTTCCGCACCTTTCCCTACACTGAACACCATCTATTGGACACAAGGTGGAAGGTGAAAAGGGTTTTAAATGAATCTCGGATCCCTTAAGTGGGGTCGGTCCTAATGCCAAACGTGATTAGGCCATGGGCTAGCTTGATATTATATAAGGTAATTTAAATGTAATCCCAGAGGCCCATAGGGTCGGCCAGACATATTGTCACAAAGCCACATGGTCCTACTCCAATGTACTACTTGGCTTTATTAGTGAGGTCATTTTTTACGCTCACCTGTTCATATTTTAGGGATCTTTTACATAAAGACAGTGGCCTTTTTGGAAAAAAATATAGCTAACTGTAAGGTTTAGATTTTTTCTAGAGAAATGGTTACGAATATCCAAGCTATCAGCGTTCTTAAATGTAGAATTCACATTTTTACCAGACAGTTTTGATTGGTGCAACCTTAGACTTACTGCTATTATGAGTTGGTCTTTGCCCTTTCACCCTACTTTTTGAAGAACATTTTCTCATTCGAGGTCAATTAAATCTGAGTATGAAATCTTTGGCTCTTCTATATAATTTGGATTACTTGCAAATGACGGGCCTCTCTTGCAGTAGCCCATTGTATAAGGTGATTCCCCTTCGTTGGTCGTAGAATGTGAAACTGAACAATTCGCTATAAGCAGCTGTTGAAGTAGACCAGGGTTTGGGCTGTAGAGGGCTGTGGTAAGAGGGGTCGGATTGCAAGCTAAATTGATTTATGTTACCAGCATCTGTTTTAGGTATGAAATCTGAGTTTTTAGTAGGGTGACAAGATCCATTAACTGCTTTGAGACTGAAAGACCACTTGCCTCTGATCTTAATTGTGTTCACACCTCTATGTCATTATCTGAATTCAATTATTCCTTACCAGCTCTTCAGTACAGTTCTCACCCATATACTTAGTTGGTTTCTTCCTTTAGGATGCTGTTTAGGTTAGGCACCACTTTCCTTTTTCCCAATAATGAAATATAAAAGCACTCAAGTCCCGATTAAGTAATATAGGCTTGTGATTGGCAAAACACGCACAAGGTTAAAAAAAGATTTCCAAATCAGTGTCCAAGTAATGATTAGCCAACATACAGAGAACGGTAAATCGAAAATACCTTAATCAAGTGTAGGCAAGCGGGTCGCAATGATATCCCAAGCTGATGAACAAACAGAGGGAGCTTCCTCTGGGTGACTATGGGCCTGCCCTTGGCTCTTGCATGTACCTTGCATCGGAAGATATTCTGGCGCTACATAGCACTAGGCTGTAAAGTCATGTAAAGGACCTGCCTCCTTCGTCCCTTTCTACTTTTACAATTAGATTGCAGGGCTTGGAGTCCTCCTGAAGGTCGATATAGCAAACCACGCAGCAGGAGATCTTCTGGTGCTATATAGCTCTAGGCTTTGATGTCGCGGGGGACCAGCCTCCTCTTCCCCATCCTCTAGCAATTGGATTGTGGGGCTTGCATCCCATTGAAACTCGATATAGTATCCCATTCAACAGAAGATCTTCTGGCACTATGTACCTGTAGGATGTAACCTAACTGCTCCCGGACCTCCCTCCTCTGCCCCTCCTCCTCTAGCAACTCATTTTGGGTCTTGGAGTCCCCTTGAAGCTCGATATACCTTTATAGTTATATAGCATCCGCATTCAAATAGATATCTGAAGCAATTCCTTGGATAGTTTTCCAGTTACATTGTGCCACACATGAGACTGTGTAGTTTTTTACCCATTGTTTAATTTTGGTTACTAAAAATTTTTGTACCTTTGCCCTACCTTCCGAACAAGAAACATAGGCGAGGAGAAATCCAAAGGAAGAAGGCAAGAAATAAATGAAGAACTGGAAGATGTTTATACTGAGGGTTCTAAGCCACCACCAGAATCAAACATTTGGAGATTTTTCTTTATTTCACCTCTTAGGAAGAAATTGTCCTTGAAGTACACAACTTGCACTTAGAACAGAAGAAGCTGAGCATGGGCAGCTGAGGTAAATACAGCATAGAATCTCATCAATGCACAAGTATCTTAAAACATGTCATGAGCAGCACTTCATTCCTAAGAAGAGAAAGAGGGGCCGTGAAGAGATGAAAACATCTTCAGTGCTGCTATTTGCCATCCTTTGCTGAGAGAGGTTGACTGATGATATCGTGCATGTGGAAAAAGGAGAAATTGACCACTGCTTGCAACTGTAGGGCTGCATTCCTTGGTGATTCCTTGGTGTGCGGCAAGGTCATCTCTTTTGGTAAGCAAAGTGAAAGCATTTGCAAAATTCTCCATCAAAAGATGAGCAAAACCTTATTATTTTTTCCACTGTAACCCAGTCCTTTCCCTATGTTTTCTGCTGTATTTTTGTTTTATGTTCTACAACGAAGTATAAGCACAAAAAACCTGAAAAAGTATTTAAAACAAACAAGTTTTTTTTCAGGAATAGCTTTAATGGTTAAAAAATATATGCTGTTTGTATTTCCCGTGAGAGAGTGAATTAACACAATGGGATAAGGGGTGAGCAAAGAATCCCGCTCCTCTGCGGAGTTTGGGAGTTTTTCCCCCTCCGCGCTCTGCACGGAGTTCCAAAAAACTCTGCAAAGCAACACAGAGTGGAGTATTTTCTCTCGCGTGGATCATCATTAAGTTGGTGAGTGAGAGAAATCGTCATGTTGGCGAATGCAAGCAAGTTTTCTGACGCAGGCGGTAGCAGCAGGTCACTACCGCCTATGTTGAGAAAGCTATTGCTCCCACTGAGCAAGCTGCCACTTTAGCAGAAAATCTACTTGAGTGGCAGAAGGAGGTTAGCACTTTCTGGGGCTTTGCATGATGCCAATTGTGCTGATTTTACAGCGTGTGAGAAACTACTGTTGCTGAAAATCAGCGCAAGCGGCATGACTTACACAAACTCCACGTAGCGCAGCTGAGTTTTTTCATGCCTAAAAGAGAGTGAATGACTAAAAGAGTGTACATGTGTGTGAAAGTGCATCTATGTGCAGTAAAAGGTTGGCCACAGGGCCTGGCTTTTGCCTAGGCCCTCGATTTAATCACCTCTTACCAGAAAATCTCTACTGTGCTGATTTTGTCATTCTGGGGCTCAACCCTCCGTAGGCAGCCAACCCTCACTGTGCACAGCCTTTGGCCATATACAACAGAAGTATGACACATGGTTCTGGTATAAGGCCATGACCTGCCCCCAGTTACCCAAGTGTCACAAACCCCTGCTGCACATGGTGCAGACCCTGCTTATAACTCTCTGCAGGCGCTGTGCACAGCCTTTAGTCCTGTGCAGAAGAGGTTGCCTGGTGACTGGGCCCCTCAGGCCAGTCCTGGTGCCCAACAACCTGCTGCCAGAAGAACCCTTAGAGGAAGGGCCTTGCTTCTTGCCATACAGACCCATCTGGGTCCATTATTTTGTAACTAGGTCTGCGAGTCCTTTACAAGGTGAATGTGGGTCTATGAAGCTTGACCTTGTTTCATAGTATCTGACCTAGCTTGTACTGAGTTTGCCGTTCATAACCAGAACTCCTGGTTCGTTGGGAGCCATGAAATTAGAGTTCAGTTCTCGGAACCATGTAGCAAATTCAACCTTTATATAAATTCAAACAAGGGGGGTACATTTCAGCCTTCCACATGATCCTTGTGGTTAGTGTGTACTCACTCTTTCCATTTTTTGGCACTTTCACAATTTTTTATCAGGATATGGTGAAGGACATGCCCTGCAATGGCAGCAGCAGCATTTTTCACAGTGTTGCAACCAGCTCTTTATATTGTTTCTGTTTTGTAAATCCAGCTGCAAATCTGCAGACACTGACTGGCTGATGGGAGACAATGCTCTCTTTGTCAAGGAAAATCAAGTATGGTTTGAATTATCAGGTTTGCAGAGCTCTGCAAAATCATGTGTGCAGAACACAGCCAATATGTAACTTATTCATGCCTGCCCCATGACACTTCATAAATGCACATTTCTTGCAGCTTTCCTTGAAAAAAGTTCTAAATTAATGACACATTATATGGACATCAGCTTAGCCATGTTTTTTAATGAGGAGCAAAGAATGTTATAACAATAGGGATTGGCACTTTTAGGCACTCCCTTTATATTTGGCCCCCGCTTGAGAGAACTGAACGAAAATGCCATAAAGAGCTCAAACTAGATGTACTTTTTTTTTTAGAAAAAAATGAATACACATTCCTTAGACAGCAATTGGATTATTGGGGGAAAAAAACACCTTGTCAATTGAAAATCAGCAATAGCTTGAACTACACACTGAAAAGAACAACATTTAAGAGTGAGTTATGTTTCTTGATCACTGGAGTTGATAATTATGGTTATAGACATTCAAAACACATGGCATAACTCGTGGTGTTCGCCTAGTTATTATCTGAATAGCTTTGGGTGGATGTTTTTGTGTGTCTTTGCCAATTAGAAATGTATTTAATGAACATGGTGCATGAGCATGGTTACCCACTTTAGTGTGGCTGTTGACCCATTTCCGAAAGTTGTGCTGCCTTTACAGCCTGACTATTGGGAACAGGTTGATTTCCGCACTTCTGTATACAAAAACAAAAGGCTTCTAGTGAAACACCAGTTGGAAAGCGGGTTATTAGTGGTGATAAGTAGGGAACTACAACTAGTAATAAGGCCGCAATCACAATATAAGTTCAGTCAGGGTTTCAATAAATGAATCCCTTTCTCAGCCCGTGGTAGATGACAACGAACAAGTAGGCTTAACTTAGGAGACAGGTGTGTAAAGCATTTGAAAACACCAACACATAAAAAAACAGGACACAACAAATAAAATCTCACACCAATTTATAAAAATAGGAAATATTTTTATCTTTAAAATGACACCAAAATGAATAAAATCCAATGTAGGGAACTGAAGATATATATTTTTTAGGAATAAATAAAAAAAATGAGATTTCCAGTGTTTAAAAACCAATAGCGCCAACCAGAGACAACTGGTTTAGCTGTTTCCGGGACCAACTCACAATTTGAGACCAACTGCGATGGGGCCCTCTCAAAAACACTGAGCGGAAGGTCTCAGTAAAGTTTTAACTTTAGACTTAGTAGTTTTTCTGGAGCTTTTTCTCTTGTCGATGGGTGAGGCTCCTCATCAGGCGGGGCTGCGATGCAACATCATCAGCTTGGCTTAGCGAGAGCTCCTGGTCAACTCCTGGAAGTTTCGTCAATGGGGAAGAGCTCCAGAGCTTCAGCGGATGTACCTGAATTTCAGGCCGGGTTGCGGTTCGATGTTGGCGGCTTGACTTTTGTCAACAGATCGTCACCTTCTGGAGCTTTTTCTAAAAGTTCTCCAATCTTCTCCAAACTTCTGGATCTTTTTCTAGAAGTCATCTTTTGGGTATCCTATGGTCCACAACACCAATCCAAGGGTCTAGAGGCTCTGAGATGGTCCTCGGGAGGTTGGGACTAGGTTTCGCAGAATGCACCTGGTTAATCCTCAAAAGTCCAGCTGAAGGTGGTCCGCTGCGTTCTCCTTGGTGGGGATGTTACAGGTGAAGCTATTTTAACCTGTTGCTGTCAGGGAATCCACTCCTTCCCTCTCTTTAAGTCAGGGCAAGTCCTTAGGACTGTAGTTCCCCAGTGTGCAGCAGGTGCAGTCATGCAGAGTGCAGTCCTTTGGGGTACAGACTAGGGTTCCAGTAGGGCAGTCCTTCTTCTCCTTGAAGTTCAGGCAGTATTCTGACTTGCTGAGCTGTGAGAAAGTAACCTCTTTCTAGCCTTGTTACCCCCACTTTTGTCCTGTTTGTGAGTATATGTCAGGGTGTTTTCACTGGCTCACTGGGATCCTGCTAGCCAGGGCCCAGTGCTCATAGTGAAAACCCTATGTTGTCAGTATGTTTGTTATGTGTCACTGGGACCCTGCTAGCCAGGACCCCAGTGCTCCTAAGCTTGTGGCCTATATGTATGTGTTCCCTGGGTGATGCCTAACTGTCTCACTGAGGCTCTGCTACCCAGAACCTCAGTGGTTATGCTCTATCTGCTTTCCAAATTTGTCACTAACAGGCTTGTGACTAGATTTACCAATTCACTTTGATGGGCACAGATGCTGCCCATCTCTGCATAAGCCAGTCTAAACCCATTCAGGGATCCCCCAGCCCTGCTCTGGTGCGAAACTGGACAAAGGAAAGGGGAGTGACCACTACCCTGGCCTGCACCTCCCAGGGGAGGTGCCCAGAACTCCTCCAGTGTGTCCCAGACCTCTGCCATCTTGGAAACAGAGGTGTTTGTGGCACACTGGACTGCTCTGAGTGGCCAGTGCCAGCAGGTGACGTCAGAGGCTCCTTCTGATAGGCTCTTACCTCTCTTGGTAGCCAATCCTCCTTCCTTGGTAGCCAAACCTCCTTTTCTGGCTATTTAGGGTCTCTGCTTTGGGGAATTCTTCAGATAACGAATGCAAGAGCTCACCAGAGTTCCTCTGCATCTCCCTCTTCACCTTCTGCCAAAGGATCGACCGCTGCCTGCTCAGGACGCCTGCAAAACCGCAACAAAGTAGCAAGACGACTACTAGCAACCTTGTATCGCTTCATCCTGCTGGCATTCTCGACTGTTTCCAGGTGGTGCATGCTCTGGGGGTAGCCTGCCTCCTCTCTGCACCAGGAGCTCTGAAGAAATCTCCCGTGGGTCGACGGAATCTTCCCCCTGCAACCGCAGGCAACAAAAGAACTGCATCACTGGTCCTCTGGGTCCCCTCTCAGCACGACGAGCGTGGTCCCTGGAACTCAGCAACTCTGTCCAAGTGACTCCCACAGTCCAGTGACTCTTCAGTCCAAGTTTGGTGGAGGTAAGTCCTTGCCTCCCCACACTAGACTGCATTGCTGGGTACCGCGTGATTTGCAGCTGCTCCGGCTCCTGTGCACTCTTCCAGGATTTCCTTTGTGCACAGCCAAGCCTGGGTCCTGACACTCTAACCTGCAGTGCAGAACCTTCTGAGTTGTCCTCTGAGGTCGTGGGACTCCCTTTTGTGACTTCGGGTGGACTCTGGTTCACTTTTCTTCTAAGTGCCTGTTCAGGTACTTCTGCTGGTGCTGCCTGCTTCTGTGAGGGCTTCCTACGTTGCGGGGTGCCCCCTCTGTCTCCTCATCCAAGTGGCGACATCCTGGTCCCTCCTGGGCCACAGCAGCATCCAAAAAGACCTTTGCAGCTAGCAAGGCTTGTTTGCGGTCTTTCTGCGTGGGAACACCTCTGCAAGCTTCTTCACGACGTGGGACATCCATCCTCCAAAGGTGAAGTTCCTAGTCCTCTTCTTTCTTGTAGAACTCTAAGCTTCTTCCAACAGGTGGCAGCTTCCTTGCACCCTCAGCTGGCATTTCCTGGGCTCCTGCCCACTCTCGACACTGTCGCGACTATTGGACTTGGTCCCCTTGTCTTACAGGTACTCAGGTCCTGAAATCCACTGTTGTTGTATTGCTGGTGTTTGTTCTTCCTGCAGTATCCCCCTATCACAACTTCTGTGCTCTCTGGGGGTAGTAGGTGCACTTTACACCTACATTTCAGGGTCTTGGGGTGAGCTATTTTTCTAACCCTCACTGTTTTCTTACAGCCCCAGCGACCCTCTACAAGCTCACATAGGTTTGGGGTCCATTCGTGGTTCGCATTCCACTTTTGGAGTATGTGGTTTGTGTTGCCCCTATACCTATGTGCTCCTATTGCAATCTACTGTAACTTTACATTGCTTGCATTACTTCCTTTTGCTATTATCTGCATAATTTTGGTTTGTGTACATATATCTTGTGTATATATCTTATCCTCATACTGAGGGTACTCACTGAGATACTTTTGGCATATTGTCATAAAACTAAAGTACCCTTATTTTTAGTACTTCTGTGTATTGTGTTTTCTTATGATATTGTGCATATGACACAAGTGGTATAGTAGGAGCTTTACATGTCTCCTAGTTCAGCATAAGCTGCTTTGCCATATCTACCTTCTATCAGCCTAAGCTGCTAGAAACACCTCTTCTACACTAATAAGGGATAACTGGACCTGGCACAAGGTGTAAGTACCTCTGGTACCCACTACAAGCCAGGCCAGCCTCCTACATGAGCTACTCTCCCATATTTATCCAGTGTTCCTGGTCTGGCAAACAGATTGGCACTTCTGACCAATGGGGTGCAGGGTGCCCTCCCCCTGGGTGTCTACTTTCTGCAAAGTGCAGCAAAAATCAATCCCAGGAAGGCCTATTCTTTTAAAATCCAAGGTGTAGGAGACCCCTCCTTGGAGCTAAGATCTGGCTAACACATCCCACTTGTGTAACTTATTTCCCTAAATTCTTCCTCTCCATTCCATCTGCTAATCTCATTACTGGGGCTCACATTTAGCTGGGGTGGCAGGGTGTTGGGCTGAGTCTGTATCCTGTCCTTAGTGTCATGTTCCCTTTGAAGATCATTTTAGCTACACAGGCCTTTCCTGTCTTTTCTGTGCAGCTTGCAGATTTTCCCTCGCCAGCTGCCCTTTTGTTTCAATGTAGGCCATGTTACACCTCAGTAAGGCAGCTGGAGAGCTGGATAAAACTTCTTTTCTGTGATAGTTGTAATAAATCTAGCAATGGCAAATTGTTGAATTTATTCTAACTAACATTTGAGTCCAACAATGGAAACTGTAACCCATTTCTAGTGAAAGTTATACTTTAATAAAGTTTCCTAACGTTAGCCTATGAAGCTACTGTACTACAATGGGGAAAATGAAATTGTCAATTTTTCCCTCACCAGTGCACATAAAACATTTTTATTATGTCCCTGCTCATAGTAACAAGGCATCCTACACCTGGGACACTTAGGGGAGACCTTTAGGGTGAATTATATGGAAAAAATTAGTTTTTGGGAGACCTTGAAAGTACTTTTAATTCCAAAGTCGAATTTGCATATAATTTACTTTTAAAAACTGACTGCCAAGGAGGGGCCGTCTTTAACATGACAGCAGACACTACAGCAGTGCACACTATAAAGCAATAAATCCATTGGGCCGCTCATCATCCCTGCCCTATTATATAGTAGGGACTTATAGGTATGTTGCCATAGCCAAGTATAATTATGCCTAATTTGCATATCCCGTTCAGCAGAGCATTGGCACTGGGTCTGGTTAGCAGAGCCCAGGGTACTGTCAGAGCTGCAACTACCAGTATCAACCAAGAGGTGACCAGGGCAAAAGGGTGACTTTCTCGCACACCAGAAGAATCTTGAGCTTGAGCTGTCACACCACCACACCCATCACACGTACATCACAGCAAAATAAAGTGAAACTAATGGCACAGTCTACTTTCATACTTTCACTGTTGATAGGTGTTAAGGCCATAACTCAGCCCCCGCACACCAATCTCTGTAAAAAAGACAGTACCAGAAATTAAATGCTCTCTCTCCCTTGTAGATGACCAAACAGAGATCCACCCTACTAGTCACTGGGGAGTTATTTTTTTGCGGGGATCTCCCTCTTGGGCGCGGGCCATTGCTTCCCCCTGTTCTGGACAATACAGACTTTCTGCCCCTGACGGAATCTTCTGAAATCTAAGGGGATGGATAAAATTCTTACAGACCAGCATTACCACACTTCTCCTGATAAATATGGTGATCCACTTGCGTGACAGGGCCTTCTATCTGTGACAGTAACAGATAAATCCAGAGAGATGCAAAGTGAATATGTTCTTCCTCGGGTCTGTGGTTTGATCCGTTACTGTTGCGGACATTAGAAGAAGTCACACAAGTGGGGTACAGTTTTTTGAGTGCTAGTTGGTAATTTTTTGGGGATACCCGCAGATTTGCAAAATTTCCGTCACAGAAATGTGACATTGTGATTTTGGGAATCGAAGGCTGTGCGACCACAAAATTGTTCGTACATCATGCCCTATTTTGCCATAGATGTCTTGTCAAAAAAAGTTTTGAAAGCTTAGGCGAGAAGTATCACAAACATCCAAAAAAAGGTTTACCAGTGTGGGTGGAAAACCATCAGCAACTAAGGGGGATAAAGTAGTAGTTGGCAAACAATACATTTTTGATTGGTCTATTGACTCTTCCTGCTAGGTAACTGATGGTAACTAGATAAATAATTATTCATTCACACGAATGATCACATGTAAGTACACTTTCGTCATGTACAAACATAATCAGATTCTCAAATGGAGAGGATTGCTCGCTTGTCATGCCACTGAATAGTTGAAAAGTGAATTAGGAACTATTGGTATCAAATTCAGTGTAGGTCAATATGTGTTCAAAGTGTAAACTTATCACAAGCTGACTGATTTGACAATTTCAGTTGAACAAAAGAAAGCAAATGACTCTCCATGGAAGCCAAAGCACCGAAATGTAGGATGATAGAAAATAATAAGATCCGAGCCGTAATAAAAGAGTATGCAGTAGCTACCGTTTATAATGCAAATGCTTGTAAACTTTAATTATTTCTTGTAAACAAAAAACCTTAATTCTACATCTAGTAAAGTTTTGTGTTTTGTCTCATACAGCAGTGCTCCAAAAAACAATTCGTCTCTTCTCCTTGTAGAGTCTTTTCTCTCGTTTATATCTCATTATTTCCCAGCATAAATATTGCTTTTTCTCAATAGTGTCCAAGATTATGGGGTCCGTATACAGCTTCTGCATAAATTCCACCTGGAAAAGGCGATGTAGAACAGAAATAAGTTAATTATAATTAGGATATATAGCTCAGTAGATGAAGAAACATGACTAATTTTGTACATTTTTAGATAAGATTGCAACTTCATTTTAATAGAGCTTGGGCACTTTAAAATGTCACTCTTGTGAGGTGCCGTGTATAGTGCAACTATATTGTTCTTACTTCAGCAAAATATGTTCTACGGTGGTGGAATTGTGGGGTCAGAACAGATTGGTTTTGCATGGGTTAAAGGAAGGGACCAAGCCTATCCTGTTGAGAATCTATCTGCTTAGGTAAATAAAGGATTTATTATTATCGCTACATTTTAACATTCTTATTAAATGGTGAGAAGGGAAAGGGAAACGATGAGGGGCCGCGACTACCGATATTACTAAAATACTACACACAAATTCATGACACTTTTATTATGTCCTAAGTCCTTTCCGGCCTTTTCCGAGTGTTGGTGAACCAGTCATGCAGTCGTAAAACTGCACGCAATCATTTGAACTGTGTTTTCAGACCTTGGGAGGGATTTCAGACCTTGGGAGGGAAAGACCTCATAGCTAAATGAAACCTTGTTGTGTGCAAGTAAAATATGTGAGTAGGGTGTTGCAGAGTTTTGGAACATTTGTCATTTTTGACACAAATAGGCACTGGGTTTGATACAGTAGGCAAGAATAATCATAATTATGGGTACACCTCATCTTTGACAGCATTTGATGAAGATTTTACATTGAGGAAAAGCACGCTCATGGAAAACCACCTTTTCTTTCTGGAGTACAACTATCAGGGGAAACGACTGAACGGAACAACATAGCTGTGCACACATTGACGGCTCCATCCATATTTGTGATTTCCATGGGGAATGTACCAGAAATCCGTTAATTATTCACATACTATTTGCGTAATAACAAATTATTGCATATGATGGACCAACATTAGAAAAAGTAATTCATATGGAAATCATTCTCGAACACACAACCAAATATTTATGGACGTTAAATCCCAACGTTCAGAGAGAAAGTGTGAAGAGGGGTAATTATATAATATACTGTTACAAATCAAAACTGGATGGGACGTTTTGCTAGTGTTAACTACCTACCTGAGACAATAAAGTGTTCTAGAGCTTAATCTCCGTTTCACAAATGTAAGAGGAAGGGACATTCAGTATAATAACGTTCATTCACCTTTCAATCTCCCAGCCACAAGTCTGAAGCCTTACATGGCATAGACCACGAAAGACCAAGGCCCAAATTTATGAAAAATGACGTACAACTACGCTAGGAGGTGAGGAGGACTAGCACAATTCCAAGTGCAGAACCAAAGAGAAATTGGCCAGGAACTGAAAGGCAACATTCAGACTAGATGTGGAAGTCAGGCACCCCAGGAGGACCTGGATGACTTGGAGGAGATGGTGGCAGTGGTCATTCAGTAGAAGATGGTTACTGAGTCCCAGGACAGGACAGCGAAGACGTCCAAGAACCATCACAAATGCAGGGTAAGTTGCAGTGGGACAATCATGAAATTAACAAACGGTAGAAGGAAGAGGCACATAGGACACACTGAATGCATGCAAAATGGTTGCATGGGGACACAATAATGGGCAAACACTTTTAATGTGCTCACACCTTCCCCCTATATGCACAGACCATTTCCCAACCCTCACATCAATCAATTCACTTTTGCAACTTAACCACCTGACCATGTGTAACATTCACTAGGCAACATGTATCACAGTTGTTGCACAGGGTGGGTCAACAAGAACTGTAAGACGCCTCCATGCACCATTGGGAATGAGCACAAAAGTGATCATACACAACATATGGGGCATGTCTGTGATCATCATCTATGCTGCTGTACAAGTAGCTTTCATGTCACCATGTGGCAAGGTTGCCTGTATGGTGGGAATGGCCTGTGTTGGGCAGAAAGGGCCACCTTCATGCATAACATCAGCTACAAGTGGTCTCACTATCTCACTAGGGGCCCATATTTACAAGCCCTTACTGCAACATTAGCATTATATCGAGTGATAGCAATATAGATTCAAGCCAACCATTCCCCTTGTGCAACATTTACAAAGTCACACAATGCATGCATAGATCTACTTTGTACATCCTTTCACCACAATATGCCTGTGCCACATATGATGTATGCAAGGAAATATCTCTTATGCAGGGATGGAAGAACAAATGGGGTAGACATTACATAAAGATTGCACTGTGCTATCTGTTAACCTTATTTGTGAGACCTGCCAAAGGCAGATGTGAAAGTGACACAAGCATTGTCAACAGTGGACCTCTCGTGCTTTGATACCTTAGTGCCATAATTCATGGTACCAATGCAGAAAAGCACAACTATAGTGACAAAACTCATGAGGTGTTTTGTGATCAATGCACCAAATGCACAGAAAGTTTTGCCGTATGTGTGATGCACAATGAAACACACAATGGACTACTACATTCTTTGGAAATAAAAAATTGTCACACACGCACTTGCCATTCCCACACAACCCTTGAGTTCCTGCACTACACTGAACCAAATAAAGATGTGCAACATTTTAAAGGCATCAGAAGCTGGGTGGGTCACACATTTGTTGCATGGTAAGATCCCAGCTACACACATGGAATGCCTACTACATGCAGTGTCAGGAGTGAGAGGGGCACATGAGATTTAAGGCAGGATAAGGTATGCAAGGTGCCTTACCCATGGCATGTTAAATAGGAGCTACTACTATCCATCTCTGGACTGGTAGAGCACTATGGTGTCTGTGTCTGGATATTTTGGCACATATTTATGCATTTGTGAAGAAAGACGCAGTGCAACAGCTCAGCTTGCTGTGATGTGCAGCATCATTTCAAATGTGCAGGGATGTGTAGTCATCACAGATAGTCAACGCATCCCTCTATTAACCTTGGTCATGGCAAAACATATGATGGACAATACTAACTTTGCCAAGCAAATTGCATGGTGTAGGGGTGTCCCTCTTGCCGGTTATAATGCACATGTACAGTATTTCAACAAACGAGAATGCTGTCTACCACTTATAATGATTGATAATGATTGGAATACACATTGAAAGTAGTCCACAAGAGGATTACAAGGTCAGTCCTTAATACTACGACTACAATGCCACCCGATGTGTTGTCCCAACGTGATGCATCCACACATCAACACATCAACAAGGCTCAAACTGTGTCAGTTCCTCATGCCATGTCATGAGGCAGAGGCTGGAACAATTGCTCTCCCAAAGTGGCAGCAGCATGATTGATAACAGGCTAGGTGCCATCCAAAATGTCCATGCAGCGGAATCTTGCCTCCATCCTTGAAAACATGGCTGCCTTCCACCGTGATGGAGCTGCTCTGTGATGAAACGAGCAGTTCCTCTTTGTTGCAGTGATGCCTTTTGCTTTCCCACAAATGGCAGCTGCCGAGACCTTTGATTCCACATCTCTATCCCCTAATGTGTACCCCCTCCGCTTCAACAACAGCACCACACGGCACAGAAGGCACCACACACATCAGAGGATGAAGATATGGAAGAAACAACATTCAGCAGAAAAAAACATCTGGTAGCTACAGTCTGTGCCACATGGACAGTATCTCTTTAGTTCTGTGCTTAAGATCAAGCCAGTGTTTTGACAGCTGCCGCATGCCCTCTTCACTCTACCACAGTTGACTCATCATACCTGGAATGTCATAGTCTCAATTACTATCTATTGTCAATTTGGACACCTTCTCACTGATGCTCACATCTCCTACACATGTCTCATGACATGTACCTCATCCTTGGACTCTGACTGGACATTTAATGGCTTGGGATCCCTCAAGGGGTCAGTGAACAGTACATTGTACATCATCTGATACAAAACGTGCACATTTAAGTAATTTACCATCATCACATTTGTTCTGCTTTTTCCAGTGATCCATGAACTGTTTCAAATATATGCATTGTGTGAAGCTAGGATAGTGACTTCAGAACAAAAGGACATTTGTGGCTTTCTGTCAGACTCAAAGCCCCCCACATAGACACAAACATGATTAAGGTGACTGATAGCATTGTGGACTACGACAACATTTGAGAGTCTTCTAAGCATGTATGAAACAGGTACCGTACAAGGTTACATATGGCATGTGTGGTTCAGAACACATCTGGAGGTATGCCGGATGATTGTAACAGTACAACATTGATGTGGCCAACAAAATAGGCATATGGACGACTGTGAGGGGCAGCAGTTAGTATGCCAGTATCCATTCCTCAAATGAGGTGGAGTGCAATGTTTGAAACTTTCCAACAATGAATGTTATATAACTTACCAGAAACAATAGATGTTGCCTGATTACCTGTCTTAGAATTTGTTTCCATGCACAATCAGAGTGTCAGGAATTGCACTAACTAGTGTACTGAGTAGATGATGTCATACCGCTGCCAATCAGACAGGTCCTTGGTGATAGGAGATACACATAGCCACACATTGTAGGAGGCTGGACTGGCTTGTAGTGGGTACCAAGGGGTACTTACACCTTGCACCAGGCCCAGGTATCCCTTATTAGTGTAGAGGGGTGTCTAGCAGCTTAGGCTGATAGAAAAGGTAGCTTAGCAGAGCAGCTTAGGCTGAACTAGGAGACGAGTGAAGCTCCTACAGTACCACTAGTGTCATATGCACAATATCATAAGAAAACACAATACACAGATATACTAAAAATAAAGGTACTTTATTTTTATGAAAATATGCCAAAAGTATCTCAGTGAGTACCCTCAGTATGAGGATAGCAAATATACACAAGATATATGTACACAATACCAAAATATGCAGTAACAGCAATAGAAAACAGTGCAAACAATGTATAGTCACAATAGAATGCAATGGGGGCACATAGGGATAGGGGCAACATAAACCATATACTCTAGAAGTGGAATGCGAACCACGAATGGACCCCAAACCTATGTGACCTTGTAGAGGGTCGCTGGGACTGTAAGAAAACAGTGAGGGTTAGAAAAATAGCCCACCCCAAGACCCTGAAAAGTGGGTGCAAAGTGCACCTAAGTTCCCCAGAGAGCACAGAAGTCGTGATAGGGGAATTCTGCAAGGAAGACCAACACCAGCAATGCAACAACAATGGATTTCCTGACGAGAGTACCTGTGGAACAAGGGGACCAAGTCCAAAAGTCACGAGCAAGTCGGGAGTGTGCAGATGCCAAGGAAATGCCAGCTGTGGGTGCAAAGAAGCTGCCACTGGATGGTAGAAGCTGTGGATTCTGCAAGAACGACAAGGGCTAGAAACTTCCCCTTTGGAGGACGGATGTCCCACGTCGTGAAGAGTCGTGCAGAGGTGTTTCCGTGCAGAAAGACCGCAAACAAGCCTTGCTAGCTGCAGGGGTCGCGATTAGGGTTTTTGGATGCTGCTGTGGCCCGGGAGGGACCAGGATGTTGCCAATTCCGTGAGGGGACAGAAGGGGAGCCCATCAAGAAAACGAGACCTCTCAGAAGCAAGCAGCACCCGCAGAAGTGCCGGAACAGGCACTACAAAGTGGAGTGAACCGGAGCTCACCCAAAGTCACAAAAGAGGGTCCCACGACGCCGGAGGACAACTCAGGAGGTCGTGCACTGTAGGTTGGAGTGCCAGGGACCCAGGCTTGGCTGTGCACAAAGGAAATCCTGGAAGTGTGCACAGGAGCCGGAGTAGCTGCAAAACACGCGGTTCCCAGCAATGCAGTCTAGCGTGGGGAGGCAAGGACTTACCTCCACCAAACTTGGACTGAAGAGTCACTGGACTGTGGGAGTCACTTAGATAGAGTTGCTGAGTTCAAGGGACCTCGCTCGTCATGCTGAGAGGAGACCCAGAGGACTGGTGATGCAGTTCTTTGGTGCCTGCGGTTGCAGGGGGACGATTCCGTCAACCCACAGGAGATTTCTTCAGAGCTTCTAGTGCAGAGAGGAGGCAGGCTACCCCCACAGCATGCACCACCAGGAAAACAGTCGAGAAGGCGGCAGGATCAGCGTTACAAGGTCGCAGTAGTCGTCTTTGCTACTTTGTTGCAGTTTTGCAGGCTTCCAGCGCGGTCAGCAGTCTATTCCTTGGCAGAAGGTGAAGAGAGAGATGCAGAGGAACTCTGATGAGCTCTTGCATTCGTTATTTAAAGAATTCCCCAAAGCAGAGACCCTAAATAGCCAGAAAAGGAGATTTGGCTACCTAGGAGAGAAGATAGGCTAGCAACACTTGAAGGAGCCTATCAGAAGGAGTCTCCGACGTCACCTGCTGGCACTGACCACTCAGAGCAGTCCAGTGTGCCAGCAACACCTCTGTTTCCAAGATGGCAGAGGTCTGGAGCACACTGAAGGAGCTCTGGGCACCTCCCAGGGGAGGTGCAGGTCAGGGGAGTGGTCACTCCCCTTTCCTTTGTCCAGTTTCGCGCCAGAGCAGGGCTGGGGGATCCCTGAACCGGAGTAGACTGGCTTATGCAGAGATGGGCACCATCTGTGCCCATCAAAGCATTTCCAGAGGCTGGGGGAGGCTACTCCTTCTCAGCCCTGACAACTTTTTCCAAAGGGAGAGGGTGTAACACCCTCTCTCTGAGGAAGTCCTTTGTTCTGCCTTCCTGGGCCAAGCCTGGCTGGACCCCAGGAGGGCAGAAACCTGTCTGAGGGGTTGGCAGCAGCAGCAGCTGCAGTGAATTCCCAGGAAAGGTAGTTTGGCAGTACCCGGGTCTAAACTAGAGACTCGGGGGATCATGGAATTGTCTCCCCATTGCCAGAATGGCATTGGGGTGACAATTCCATGATCTTAGACATGTTACATGGCCATGTTCGGAGTTACCATTGTGACGCTATACATATGACGTGACATATGTATAGTGCACGCGTGTAATGGTGTCCCAGCACTCACAAAGTCCGGGGAATTTTCCCTGAACAATGTGGGAGCACCTTGGCTAGTGCCAGGGTGCCCACACACTAAGTAACTTAGCACCCAACCTTTACCAGGTAAAGGTTAGACATATAGGTGACTTATAAGTTAATTAAGTGCAGTGGTAAATGGCTGTGAAATAACGTGGACGTTATTTCACTCAGGCTGCACTGGCAGGCCTGTGTAAGAATTGTCAGATCTCCCTATGGGTGGCAAAAGAAATGCTGCAGCCCATAGGGGTCTCCTGGAACCCCAATACCCTGGGTACCTCAGTACCATATACTAGGGAATTATAAGGGTGTTCCAGTATGCCAATGTAAATTGGTGAAATTGGTCACTAGCCTGTTAGTGACAATTTGGAAAGAAAATGAGAGAGCATATCCACTGAGGTTCTGGATAGCAGAGCCTCAGTGAGACAGTTAGTCATAACACAGGTAACACATACAGGGCACACTTATGAGCACTGGGGCCCTGGCTGGCAGGGTCCCAGTGACACATACAACTAAAACAACATATATACAGTGAAATATGGGGGTAACATGCCAGGCAAGATGGTACTTTCCTACACAACCCCCTCACCCCCCAAACGAAGGACAATAAGACTAGCCATGACCTGATGAGTCTTCATTTTCTAAGTGGAAATATCTGGAGAGTCCATCTGCATTGGAGTGGGTACTCCCAGGTCTATGTTCCACTGTATAGTCCATTCCCTGTAGGGATATGGACCACCTCAACAATTTAGGGTTTTCACCTTTCATTTGTATTAGCCAAAGTAGAGGTTTGTGGTCTGTCTGAACAATGAAGTGAGTGCCAAACAGGTATGGCTTCAACTTCTTCAGTGCCCAGACCACAGCAAAGGCCTCCCTCTCTATGGCAGACCAACGCTTTTCTCTAGGGGTCAACCTCCTGCTGATAAAAGCAACAGGTTGATCCTGGCCCTCAGATTTAAGTTGTGATAAGACTGCCCCTACCCCTAATTCAGATGCATCAGTTTGGACAATGAATTTTTTGGAGTAACATGGGCTTTTCAGGACAGGTGCAGAGCACATGGCCTGCTTCAGCTCCTCAAAAGCTTTCTGACAGTTTGCTGTCCATAATACCTTTTTAAGCATTTTCTTAGATGTGAGGTCATTAAGAGGGGCTGCAATGGAGCCATAGTTCTTTATGAACCTCCTGTAGTACCCAGTGAGGCCTAAGAAGGCTCTCACCTGGGTCTGAGTTGTAGGGGGAACCCAATCTATAATAGTTTGGATTTTCCCCTGAAGTGGTGCAATCTGTTCCCCACCTACAAGGTGTCCCAGATAAACCACTTTCCCCTGCCCTATCTGGCACTTTGAAGCCTTGATAGTGAGGCCTGCCTTCTGCAGGGCCTCTAAAACTTTCCATAGGTGGACCAGGTGATCATCCCAGCTGGAGCTAAAGACAGCTATATCATCTAGATATGCTGCACTAAAAGCTTCCAGCCCTTGCAGGACTGTGTTCACCAACCTTTGAAAAGTGGCAGGTGCATTTTTCAATCCAAAAGGCATTACTGTGAATTGGTAATGGCCTCCCATGGTTGAAAATGCAGTTTTTGCTTTTGCATCCTCTGATAACTTGATCTGCCAATACCCTGCAGTCAAATCAAAGGTGCTTAGATACTTGGCAGATGCCAGTTAATCTATTAGCTCATCTGCCCTGGGTATAGGGTGAGCATCAGTTTTGGTTACCTGGTTGAGACCTCTGTAGTCGACACAAAATCTCATTTCCCTTTTACCATCTTTGGAATGAGGTTTTGGTACAAGTACCACAGGAGAGGCCCATGGACTTTCAGAGTGCTCAACCACTCCCAGTTCAAGCATTTTCTGCACCTCTTGTTTTATGCAGTCTCTGACATGGTCAGGCTGCCTATAGATCTTACTTTTGACAGGCAAGCTGTCTCCAGTATCTATAGTGTGCTCACACCAAGAAGTGGTGCCTGGCACAATAGAAAAGAGTTCAAAAACTGACCCAGGAGATTTATGCAGTGGTCTTTCTGCTCAGCAGTAAGACAATCTGCTAGTACTACACCTTCCACTAGAGCATCTTGTTCTGTGGAAGAGAAGAGATCAGGGAGAGGGTCACTTTCTTCTTCCTGTCCCTCATCTGTTGCCATGAGCAGGGTGAGATCAGCCCTGTCATAGTAGGGTTTAAGGAGATTGACATGGAGCACCCTAAGGGGACTCCTCGCAGTGCCTAAGTCAACTAAGTAGGTGACTTCACCCTTTTTCTCAACAATAATGTGGGGTCCACTCCATTTGTCTTGGAGTGCTGTTGGGGCCACAGGCTCCAAGACCCACACTTTCTGCCCTGGTTGGTACTGAACCAAAACAGCCTTCTGGTCATGCCATTGCTTTTGGAGCTCTTGGCTGGCCTGAAGGTTTTTACTGGCCTTTTTCATGTACTCAGCCATTCTAGATCTTAGGCCAAGTACATAGTCCACTATGTCTTGCTTAGGAGCTTTTAAAGGTTGTTCCCAACCCTCCTTCACAAGTGTTAGAGGACCTCTCACAGGGTGTCCAAATAGGAGTTCAAAGGGGCTGAAGCCCACTCCTTTTTGGGGTACCTCCCTGTAAGCAAAAAGGAGGCAAGGTAACAGGACATCCCATCTCCTGCTTAGTTTGTCAGGGAGTCCCATTATCATTCCTTTGAGAGTTTTATTAAACCTCTCAACCAGTCCATTTGTTTGTGGATGATAGGGTGTGGTGAACTTGTATGTCACACCACATTCCTTCCACATGGCCTTTCAGTAAGCAGACATGAAATTGCTTCCCCTGTCTGATACCACCTCTTTTGGGAAGCCCACCCTGGAAAAGATTCCCAGGAGGGCCTTTGCCACTGCAGGAGCTGTAGTGGTCCTTAGAGGAATTGCTTCAGGATATCTGGTGGCATGGTCCACTACCACCAAGATAAACCTATTGCCTGAAGCAGTAGGAGGGTCAAGGGGGCCAACTATGTCAACCGCTACCCTTTCAAAGGGAACCCCAACCACAGGCAGTGGAATAAGGGGTGCCTTTGGAGTGCCACCTGTCTTGCCACTGGCTTGACAGGTTTCACAGGACTTACAAAATTCCTTTGTGTCCTCTTACATTCTAGGCCCATGAAACAAGAGGACAAGCCTGTCCCAAGTTTTCATTTGCCCCAAATGTCCAGCTAAGGGAATGTCGTGGGCTAGAATTAGGAGGAACTTTCTGTATTCCTGAGGAATCACCAATCTCCTGGCAGCTCCAGGTTTTGGATCCCTTGCTTCAGTATACAAAAGGTTATTCTCCCAGTAAACTCTGTGAGAGTCACTGACATCCCCATTTGCTTGTTTGACAGCTTGCTGCCTTAGACCCTCTAGTGTGGGACAGGTATGCTGTGCCACACTCAGCTCCTCCCTGGCAGGCCCCCCTTCACCCAAAAGCTCAGCAGTGTCTGCTTCCAACTCCTCTGGTGTAGGTTCTGCACAGGGTGGAAATTCTTCTTCCTCAGAAGTTGAATCCACTGTAGAGGGAGGGATAGTAGGCAGTGTTTTACCTTTACTAACCCTAGCTTTAGGGAGCACTTGGTCCATTCTTCCAGGATCCAAGTCACCCTGTCCTTTTTGCTTTTTGGCCGGAGCCCTGGTTAAAGCACAAATATGCCCTGGAATGCCCAGCATTGCTGCATGAGCCTCCAACTCCACTTCTGCCCAAGCTGATGTCTCTAAATCGTTCCCTAGTAGACAGTATACAGGTAAATCTGAGGCAACCACAACTTTCTTTGGACCAGTAACCCCCCCCCCCCCAGTTGAGATTCACAACAGCATGGGGTGGCTAAGAGTGTTGTTATGAGCATCGGTTACTTGGTACTGGTGACCAAGTAGGTGTTGTTCAGGGTGGACCAGTTTCTCTATTACCATTGTAACACTGGCACCTGTGTCCCTGTAGGCCTGAACCTCAACACCATTTATTAGGGGTAGTTGCTTGTACTTATCCATATTAAGAGGACACACAACCAAGGTGGCTAAATCAATAGCCCCCTCAGAGACTAACACAGCCTCTGTGTTCTCCCTAACAAGACCAACCCCAACTAAGTTACCAAAAGTGAGCCCAGCTACTCCCTTGGATTGGCTATTAGTAGGTTTGCTCCAACCACCACTGCTATTACTAGGGGCACTAGGTGTAGCAGCAGGGGTTGTAGTGGTAGGAGGCTTGGTGCATTTCTTTGGACAACTGGGATCTGTTGTCCAATGGCCTTTTATTTTACATAAATAGCACCATGGTTTCTTTTCTTTGTTTTGATTTGAAGAGGATTTGGGCCCACCACCCCCACCAGAGTGTTTTTGTGGGCCTGATGAAGACTCATTTTTAGATTTGTCCCCACCCTTGTCAGAAGACTTACCATCCTTCTTCTTGCCATCCTTGTCACCCCCTGTATGAACTTTTCTGTTCACCCTTGTTCTGACCCATTTGTCTGCCTTCTTTCCCAATTCTTGGGGAGAGGTCAGATCAGAGTCTACCAGGTACTGGTGTAACAAATCAGACACACAATTATTAAGAATATGCTCTCTCAGGATTAAGTTATAAAGGCTTTCATAGTCAGAAACTTTACTGCCATGTAGCCACCCCTCCAAGGCCTTCACTGAATGGTCAACAAAGTCTACCCAGTCTTGTGAAGACTTCTTTTTGGTTTCTCTGAACTTGATCCTGTACTATTCAGTGGTTAAGCCATAACCATCAAGGAGTGCATTCTTAAGAACTGTAAAATTATTGGCATTACTTTCCTTAACAGTAAGGAGCCTATCCCTACCCTTTCCACTGAAAGATAGCCATAGGATAGCATCCCACTGCCTTTGAGGGACCTCCTGTATAACACATGCCCTCTCAAGTGCAGCAAACCACTTGTTAATGTCATCCCCCTCCTTGTAAGGGGGAACTATCTTGTGCAGATTCCTAGAATCATGCTCTTTTGCAGGATGACTATTTGGAATACTGCTGCTGCCACCATGGGGTCCTAACCCCAACCTCTGTCTTTCTTTTTCTAAATCAAAGGCTTGCCTATCTAAATCCAGCTGTTGCTTCTTGAGCTTCAGCCTCGATTCGTCCACTCTCAATCTATTAAGCTCCCTTTCTAACACTCTGTCATCAGGGTGGGTGGGTTGGGCATGCCTTGACACAGAAGAATGTTGAGAATGAACAGAGGGAGACCTTTCCCTAACAGATGGCACTCTAACATTCTGGCCTACAGAAGTAACACTCCTACTATGATGAGAAGTAACACTCTTACTGTGATGTGAATTCACATCAGTACCAGCTATGCTAGGTGGCCTGCCAAGGGTCAGGTTGGGAAGGTTCCCTTCCAAATCTTTCACTGGGGGTGCCCCAGAATCAGAGTGGGAACCATCAGCTAATTTCTCACCAGAAGTGCCAACTAAGGTATTTTCTTGTTCAATGAGCATATTAACTAACAGTTGTCTTGAGGGATTCTTCCCTACCCCTAAACCTCTATCTATGCAGAGACTCCTTGCTTCCTTCCAGCTAAGGTTGTCATAAGCTATGCTGGCCAGATCAAGAGTTTGGCCTGTACCAGACATGATAGACAAGAGTCTAAGGGACAGAAAAAGAAAGAAAACGTTTTTAGAACTTTTTAAGGAACAAAAAAAAAAACTTTAAAAACTTTTAAAGAACTTTTTGAAAGTTTAGAGGTACTTTTCAGCACTTAGAAAAAGAGTAAGAGAAGAAAAGCAAAACTTTTTGGTTAGGTGTACAAACACTGAACTTGTTTCGTATATTTTTCTCTTATGAAAAGTACAATATGAAAAAAGTGGTAAGTAATAATAATTGTGGAACCAGTTGTTCTAAAGTAAAATTAATTAGAATAAAAAATCAAATTATATCACATATACATGATTCTTCGAATATATCAAAACAACCACTAGCTATAATCTATAATTATTTAATCTTTACATCTTAGTAAATTCTTAGTTTGAATTTCCTATTGTTTACATCATCCAATTAAACAATCAATCCTTAATATATTTCACAAGTCCCAATTATAGCAGTCCATATAATTCCTAGTGCGCTTCATACACTGAGGTTGTTATGTTAGTTTCCAAAGTCCATTTAATTCAAAACTGATGTTCCTATGAAATTTATTTTCACCTCCAATTTGAATAAGAATCCACATTGGAATCAAAAATTGTCCAAGTTCCTTGAAACAACCTCTCATTCTCTGAATACACCCCACTCTGTACACAAAGTGGTAAGTAGTTGCAAGTACTTATCCCACCGCTGCACAACCAATGTAGGAGGCTGGACTGGCTTGTAGTGGGTACCAAGGGGTACTTACACCTTGCACCAGGCCCAGGTATCCCTTATTAGTGTAGAGGGGTGTCTAGCAGCTTAGGCTGATAGAAAAGGTAGCTTAGCAGAGCAGCTTAGGCTGAACTAGGAGACGAGTGAAGCTCCTACAGTACCACTAGTGTCATATGCACAATATCATAAGAAAACACAATACACAGATATACTAAAATAAAGGTACTTTATTTTTATGAAAATATGCCAAAAGTATCTCAGTGAGTACCTTCAGTATGAGGATAGCAAATATACACAAGATATATGTTCACAATACCAAAATATGCAGTAATAGCAATAGAAAACAGTGCAAACAATGTATAGTCACAATAGAATGCAATGGGGGCACATAGGGATAGGGGCAACACAAACCATATACTCTAGAAGTGGAATGCAAACCACGAATGGACCCCAAACCTATGTGACCTTGTAGAGGGTCGCTGGGACTGTAAGAAAACAGTGAGGGTTAGAAAAATAGCCCACCCCAAGACCCTGAAAGTGGGTGCAAAGTGCACCTAAGTTCCCCAAAGAACACAGAAGTCGTGATAGGGGAATTCTGCAAGGAAGACCAACACCAGCAATGCAACAACAATGGATTTCCTGACGAGAGTACCTGTGGAACAAGAGGACCAAGTCCAAGAGTCACGATCAAGTCGGGAGTGGGCAGATGCCCAGGAAATGCCAGCTGTGGGTGCAAAGAAGCTGCCACCGGATGGTAGAAGCTGTGGATTCTGCAAGAACAAAAAGGGCTAGAAACTTCCCCTTTGGAGGATGGATGTCCCACGTCGTGAAGAGTCGTACAGAGGTGTTTCCGTGCAGAAAGACCACAAACAAGCCTTGCTAGCTGCAAGGGTTGCGGTTAGGGTTTTTGGATGCTGCTGTGGCCCAGGAGAGACCAGGATGTCGCCATTTGCGTGAGGAGAAAGAGGAGGCGCCCAGCAAGACAAGGATCCCTCTCAGAAGCAAGCAGCACCCACAGAAGTGCCGGAACAGGCACTACGAAGTGGAGTGAACCGGAGCTCACCCGAAGTCCAAAAGAGGGTCCCACGACACCGGAGGACAACTCAGGAGGTCGTGCACTGCAGGTTAGAGTGCCGGGGACCCAGGCTTGGCTGTGCACAAAGGAAATCCTGGAAGAGTGCACAGTAGCCGGAGTAGCTGCAAAACATGCGGTTCCCAGCAATGCAGTCTAGCGTGGGGAAGCAAGGACTTACCTCCACCAAACTTGGACTGAAGAGTCACTGGACTGTGGGAATCACTTGGACAGAGTTGCTGAGTTCAAGGGACCTCGCTCGTCGTGCTGAGAGGAGACCCAGAGGACCGGTGATGCAGTTCTTTGGTGCCTGCGGTTGCAGGGGGAAGATTCCGTCGACCCACGTGAGATATCTTCGCAGCTTCTAGTGCAGAGAAGAGGCAGACTACCCCCACAGCATGCACCACCAGGAAAACAGTCGAGAAGGCGGCCGGATCAGCGTTACAAGGTCGCAGTAGTCGTCTTTGCTACTTTGTTGCAGTATTGCAGGCCTCCACCGCGGTAGCAGTCGATTCCTTGGCAGAAGGTGAAGAGAGAGATGCAGAGGAACTCTGATGAGCTCTTGGATTCGTTATCTAAGGAATTCCCAAAAGCAGAGACCCTAAATAGCCAGAAAAGGAGGTTTGGCTACTTAGAAGAGAGGATAGGCTAGCAACACCTGGAGGAGCCTATCAGAAGGAGTTTCTGACGTCACCTGCTGGCACTGGCCACTCAGAGCAGTCCAGTGTGCCAGCAGCACCTCTGTTTCCAAGATGGCAGAGGTCTGGAGCACACTGGAGGAGCTCTGGGCACCTCCCAGGGGAGGTGCAGGTCAGGGGAGTGGTCACTCCTCTTTCCTTTGTCCAGTTTCGCGCCAGAGCAGGGCTGGGGGATCCCTGAACCGGTGTAGACTGGCTTATGCAGAAATGGGCACCATCTGTGCCCATCAAAGCATTTCCAGAGGCTGGGGGAGGCTACTCCTCCCAAGCCCTAACACCTTTTTCCAAAGGGAGAGGGTGTAACACCCTCTCTCTGAGGATGTCCTTTGTTCTGCCTTCCTGGGCCAAGCCTGGCTGGACCCCAGGAGGGCAGAAACCTGTCTGAGGGGTTGGCAGCAGCAGCAGCTGCAGTGAAACCCCGGGAAAGGCTATATGGCAGTACCCGGGTCTGAGCTAGAGACTCGGGGATCATGGAATTGTCTCCCCAATGCCAGAATGGCATTGGGGTGACAATTCCATGATCTTAGACATGTTACATGGCCATGTTCGGAGTTACTATTGTGACGCTACACATAGGTCGTGACATATGTATAGTGCACGCGTGTAATGGTGTCCCCGCACTCACAAAGTCCGGGGAATTGGCCCTGAACAATGTGGGGACACCTTGGCTAGTGCCAGGGTGCCCACACACTAAGTAACTTAGCACCCAACCTTTACCATGTAAAGGTTAGACATATAGGTGACTTATAAGTTACTTAAGTGCAGTGGTAAATGGCTGTGAAATAACGTGGATGTTATTTCACTCAGGCTGCACTGGCAGGCCTGAGTAAGAATTGTCAGATCTCCCTATGGGTGGCACAAGAAATGCTGCAGCCCATAGGGATCTCCTGGAACCCCAATACCCTGGGTACCTCAGTACCATACACTAGGGAATTATAAGGGTGTTCCAGTATGCCAATGTAAATTGGTGAAATTGGTTACTAGCCTGTTAGTGACAATTTGGAAAGAAATGAGAGAGCATAACCACTGAGGTTCTGGATAGCAGAGCCTCAGTGAGACAGTTAGTCATAACACAGGTAACACATACAGGGCACACTTATGAGCACTGGGGCCCTGGCTGGCAGGGTCCCAGTGACACATACAGCTAAAACAACATATATACAGTGAAATATGGGGGTAACATGAGAGGCAAGATGGTACTTTCCTACACAACCCCCCCCCCCCCCCCAAACGAAGTACAATAAGACTAGCCATGACCTGATGAGTCTTCATTGTCTAAGTGGAAATATCTGGAGTCCATCTGCATTGGAGTGGGTACTCCCAGGTCTATGTTCCACTGTATAGTCCATTCCCTGTAGGGATATGGACCACCCCAACAATTTAGGATTTTCACCTTTCATTTGTTTTAGCCAAAGTAGAGGTTTGTGGTCTGTCTGAACAATGAAGTGAGTGCCAAACAGGTATGGCTTCAACTTCTTCAGAGCCCAGACCACAGCAAAGGTCTCCCTCTCTATGGCAGACCAACGCTTTTCTCTAGGGGTCAACCTCTTGCTGATAAAAGCAACAGGTTGATCCTGGCCGTCAGAATTAAGTTGTGAGAAGACTGCCCCTACCCCTAATTCAGATGCATCAGTTTGGACAATGAATTTTTTGGAGTAACAGGGGCTTTTCAGGACAGGTGCAGAGCACATGGCCTGCTTCAGCTCCTCAAAAGCTTTCTGAAGGCTTGCTGTCCATAATACCTTTTTAGGCATTTTTTTAGATGTGAGGTCATTAAGAGGGGCTGCAATGGAGCCATAGTTCTTTATGAACCTCCTGTAGTACCCAGTGAGGCCTAAGAAGGCTCTAACCTGAGTCTGAGTTGTAGGGGGAACCCAATCTATAATAGTTTGGATTTTCCCCTGAAGTGGTGCAATCTGTTCCCCACCTACAAGGTGTCCCAGATAAACCACCTTACCCTGCCCTATCTGGCACTTTGAAGACTTGATAGTGAGGCCTGCCTTTTGCAGGGCCTCTAAAACTTTCCACAGGTGGACCAGGTGATCATCCCAGATGGAGCTAAAGACAGCTATATCATCTAGATATGCTACTCTAAAAGCTTCCAACCCTTGCAGGACTGTATTCACCAACCTCTGAAAAGTGGCAGGTGCATTTTTCAACCCAAAAGGCATTACTGTGAATTGGTAGTGCCCTCCAATGGTTGAAAATGCAGTTTTTGCTTTAGCATCCTCTGATAACTTGATCTGCCAATACCCTGCAGTCAAATCAAAGGTGCTTAGATACTTGGCAGATGCCAGAGTATCTATTAGGTCATCTGCCCTGGGTATAGGGTGAGCATCAGTTTTGGTTACTTGGTTGAGACCTCTATAGTCTACACAAAATCTCATTTCCTTCTTTCCATCTTTGGAATGAGGTTTTGGTACAAGTACCACAGAAGAGGCCCATGGACTTTCAGAGTGCTCAACCACTCCGAGTTCAAGCATTTTATGAACCTCTTGTTTTATGCAGTCCCTGACATGGTCAGGCTGTCTATAGATCTTACTTTTGACAGGCAAGCTGTCTCCAGTATCTACAGTGTGCTCACACCAAGAAGTGGTGCCTGGCACAGTAGAAAAGAGTTCAGAAAACTGGCCCAGGACAGTGGTCTTTCTGCTCAGCAGTAAGACAATCTGCCAGAACTACACCTTCCACTAGAGCATCTTGTTCTGTGGAAGAGAAGAGATCAGGGAGAGGGTCACTCTCTTCTTCCTGTCCTTCATCTGTTGCCATGAGCAGGGTGAGATCAGCCCTGTCATAGTAGGGTTTCAGGCGATTGACATTGAGCACCCTAAGGGGACTCCTGGCAGTGCCTAGTTCAACTAAGTAGGTGACTTCACCCTTTTTCTCAACAATAATGTGGGGTCCACTCCATTTGTCTTGGAGTGCTCTTGTGGCCACAGGCTCCAAGACCCACACTTTATGCCCTGGTTGGTACTGAATCAGAACAGCCGCCTGGTCATGCCATTGCTTTTGGAGCTCTTGGCTGGCCTGAAGGTTTTTACTGGCCTTTTTCATGTACTCAGCCATCCTAGATCTTAGGCCAAGTACATAGTCCACTATGTCTTGCTTAGGAGCTTTTAAAGTTTGTTCCCAACCCTCCTTTACAAGTGTTAGAGGACCTCTTACAGGGTGTCCAAATAGGAGTTCAAAGGGGCTGAAGCCCACTCCTTTCTGGGGTACCTCCCTGTAAGCAAAAAGGAGGCAAGGTAACAGGACATCCCATCTCCTGCGGAGTTTTTCAGGGAGTCCCATTATCATTCCTTTGAGAGTTTTATTAAAACTCTCAACCAGTCTATTTGTTTGTGGATGATAGGGTGTGGTGAACTTGTATGTCACACCACATTCCTTTCACATGGCCTTTAAGTAAGCAGACATGAAATTGCTTCCCCTGTCTGATATCACCTCTTTTGGGAAGCCCACCCTGGAAAAGATTCCCAGGAGGGCCTTTGCCACTGCAGGAGCTGTAGTGGTCATCAGAGGGATTGCTTCAGGATATCTGGTGGCATGGTCCACTACCACCAAGATAAACCTATTGCCTTAAGCAGTAGGAGGGTCAAGGGGGCCAACTATGTCAACCCCTACCCTTTCAAAGGGAACCCCAACCACAGGCAGTGGAATAAGGGGTGCCGTTGGAGTGCCACCTGTCTTGCCACTGGCTTGACAGGTTTCACAGGACTTACAAAATTCCTTTGTGTCCTGTGACATTCTAGGCCAATGAAACAAAGGGACAAGCCTGTCCCAAGTTTTCATTTGCCCCAAATGTCCAGCTAAGGGAATGTCGTGTGCTAGAGTTAGGAGGAACTTTCTGTATTCCTGAGGAATCACCAATCTCCTGGCAGCTCCAGGTCTTGGATCCCTTGCTTCAATATACAAAAGGTTGTCCTCCCAGTAAACTCTGTGAGAGCCACTGACATCCCCATTTGCTTGTTTGACAGCTTGCTGCCTTAGACCCTCTAGTGTGGGACAGGTATGCTGTGCCACACTCAGCTCCTCCCTGGCAGGCCCCCCTTCACCCAAAAGCTCAGCAGTGTCTGCTTCCAGCTCCTCTGGTGTAGGTTCTGCACAGGGTGGAAATTCTTCTTCCTCAGAAGTTGAATCCACTGTAGAGGGAGGGATAGTAGGTAGTGTTTTACCTTTACTAACCCTAGCTTTAGGGAGCACTTGGTCCATTCTTCCAGGATCCAAGTCACCCTGTCCTTTTTGCTTTTTGGCCTGAGCCCTGGTTAAAGCAAAAATATGCCCTGGAATGCCCAGCATTGCTGCATGAGCCTCCAACTCCACTTCTGCCCAAGCTGATGTCTCTAAATCGTTCCCTAGTAGACAGTCTACACGTAAATCTGAGGCAACCACAACTTTCTTTGGACCAGTAACCCCCCCCAGTTGAGATTCACAACAGCCATGGGGTGGCTAAGAGTGTTGTTATGAGCATCAGTCACTTGGTACTGGTGACCAAGTAGGTGTTGTTCAGGGTGGACCAGTTTCTCTATTACCATTGTAACACTAGCACCTGTGTCCCTGTAGGCCTGAACCTCAACACCATTTATTAGGGGAAGTAGCTTGTACTTATCCATATTAAGGGGACAAGCAACCTAGGTGGCCAAATCAATGGCCCCCTCAGAGACTAACACAGCCTCTGTGGTCTCCCTAACAAAACCAACCCCAACTAAATTACCAAAAGTGAGCCCAGCTACTCCCTTGGATTGGCTATTAGTAGGTTTGCTCCAACCACCACTGCTATTACTAGGGGCACTAGGTGTAGTAGCAGGGGTTGTAGTGGTAGGAGGCTTGGTGCTTTTCTTTGGGCAACTGGGATCAGTTGTCCAATGGCCTTTTATTTTACATAAATAGCACCATGGTTTCTTTTCTTTGTTTTGATTTGAAGAGGATTTGGGTCCACCACCCCCACCAGAGTGTTTTTGTGGGTCTGATGAAGACTCATTTTTAGATTTGTCCCCACCCTTGTCAGAAGACTTACCATCCTTCTTCTTGCCATCCTTGTCACCCCCTGTATGAACTTTTCTGTTCACCCTTGTTCTGACCCATTTGTCTGCCTTCTTTCCCAATTCTTGGGGAGAGGTCAGATCAGAGTCTACCAGGTACTGGTGTAACAAATCAGACACACAATTATTAAGAATATGCTCTCTCAGGATTAAGTTATACAGGCTTTCATAGTCAGAAACTTTACTGCCATGTAACCAGCCCTCCAAGGTCTTCACTGAATGGTCAGCAAAGTCTACCCAGTCTTGTGAAGACTCCTTTTTGGTTTCTCTGAACTTGATCCTGTACTGTTCAGTGGTTAAGCCATAACCATCAAGGAGTGCATTCTTAAGAACTGTAAAATCATTGGCATGACTTTCCTTAACAGTAAGGAGCCTATCCCTACCCTTTCCACTGAAAGATAGCCATAGGATAGCAGCCCACTGCCTTTGAGGGACCCCCTGTACATTACAGGCCCTCTCAAGTGCAGCAAACCACTTGTTAATGTCATCCCCCTCCTTGTAAGGGGGAAATATCTTGTGCAGATTCCTAGAATCATGCTCTTTAACAGGATTACTATCTGTAATACTGCTGCTGCCACCATGGGGTCCTAACCCCAACCTCTGTCTTTCTTTTTCCAAATCAAATGCTTGCCTATCTAAACCTAGCTGTTGCTTCTTGAGCTTCAGCCTGGATTCTTCCACTCTCAATCTATTGAGCTCCCTTTCTAACACTCTGTATTCAGGGTGGGTGGGTTGGGCATTGTAGGAGGCTGGACTGGCTTGTAGTGAGTACCTAGGGGTACTTGCACCTTGCACCAGGCCCAGTTATCCCTTATTAGTGTATAGGGTGTCTAGCAGCTTAGGCTGATAGATAATGGTAGCTTAGCAGAGCAGCTTAGGCTGAACTAGGAGACGTGTGAAGCTACTACAGTACCACTTAGTGTCATATGCACAATATCATAAGAAAACACAATACACAGTTATACTAAAAATAAAGGTACTTTATTTTTATGACAATATGCCAAAGTATCTCAGAGTGTACCCTCAGTGAGAGGATAGGAAATATACACAAGATATATATACACAATACCAGAAATATGCAGTATAGTCTTAGAAAACAGTGCAAACAATGTATAGTTACAATAGGATGCAATGGGGACACATAGGGATAGGGGCAACACAAACCATATACTCCAAAAGTGGAATGTGAACCACGAATGGACCCCAAACCTATGTGACCTTGTAGAGGGTCGCTGGGACTATTAGAAAATAGTGAGAGTTAGAAAATTAGCCCTCCCCAAGACCCTGAAAAGTGAGTGCAAAGTGCACTAAAGTTCCCCTAAAGACAAAGAAGTCGTGTTAGAGGAATAATGCAGGAAAGACACAAACCAACAATGCAACAACGCTGGATTTCCAATCTGGGGTACCTGTGGAACAAGGGGACCAAGTCCAAAAGTCACAAGCAAGTCGGAGGTGGGCAGATGCCCAGGAAATGCCAGCTGCGGGTGCAAAGAAGCTTCGACTGGACTGAAGAAGCTGCGGTTTCTGCAGGAACGCAAAGGGCTAGAGACTTCCCCTTTGGAGGACGGATCCCACTCGCCTTGGAAAGTCGTGCAGAAGTGTTTTCCTGCCGAAAGAACGCCAACAAGCCTTGCTAGCTGCAAATCGTGCGGTTAGCGTTTTTGGACACTGCTGCAGCCCAGGAGGGACCAGGAGGTCGCAAATTGGACCAGGAGGTAGAGGGGACGTCGAGCAAGACAAGGAGCCCTCTTAGCAGCAGGTAGCACCCGGAGAAGTGCCAGAAACAGGCACTACAAGGATGCGTGAAACAGTGCTCACCCGAAGTCGCACAAAGGAGTCCCACGTCGCCGGAGACCAACTTAGAAAGTCGTGCAATGCAGGTTAGATATCCGTGGACCCAGGCTTGGCTGTACACGAAGGATTTCCGCCGGAAGTGCACAGGAGCCGGAGTAGCTGCAAAAGTCGCGGTTACCAGCAATGCAGTCTAGCGAGGTGAGGCAAGGACTTACCTCCACCAAACTTGGACTGAAGAGTCACTGGACTGTGGGGGTCACTTGGACAGAGTTGCTGGATTCGAGGGACCTCGCTCGTCGTGCTGAGAGGAGACCCAAGGGACCGGTAATGCAGCTTTTTGGTGCCTGCGGTTGCAGGGGGAAGATTCCGTCGACCCACGGGAGATTTCTTCGGAGCTTCTAGTGCAGAGAGGAGGCAGACTACCCCCACAGCATGCACCACCAGGAAAACAGTCGAGAAGGCGGCAGGATCAGCTTTACAGAGTTGCAGTAGTCGTCTTTGCTACTATGTTGCAGGTTTGCAGGCTTCCAGCGCGGTCAGCAGTCGATTCCTTGGCAGAAGGTGAAGAGAGAGATGCAGAGGAACTCGGATGAGCTCTTGCATTCGTTATCTAAAGTTTCCCCAGAGACAGAGACCCTAAATAGCCAGAAAAGAGGGTTTGGCTACTTAGGAGAGAGGATAGGCTAGCAACACCTGAAGGAGCCTATCACAAGGAGTCTCTGACGTCACCTGGTGGCACTGGCCACTCAGAGCAGTCCAGTGTGCCAGCAGCACCTCTGTTTCCAAGATGGCAGAGGTCTGGAGCACACTGGAGGAGCTCTGGACACCTCCCAGGGGAGGTGCAGGGGAGTGGTCACTCCCCTTTCCTTTGTCCAGTTTTGCGCCAGAGCAGGGGCTAAGGGGTCCCTGAACCGGTGTAGACTGGCTTATGCAGAATTGGGCACATCTGTGCCCAAGAAAGCATTTCCAGAGGCTGGGGGAGGCTACTCCTCCCCTGCCTTCACACCATTATCCAAAGGGAGAGGGTGTCACACCCTCTCTCAGAGGAAGTCCTTTGTTCTGCCATCCTGGGACAAGCCTGGCTTGACCCCAGGAGGGCAGAAACCTGTCTGAGGGGTTGGCAGCAGCAGCAGCTGCAGTGAAGCCCCAGGAAAGGCAGTTTGGCAGTACCAGGGTCTGTGCTACAGACCACTGGGATCATCGAATTGTGCCAACAATGCCAGGATGGCATAGAGGGGGCAATTCCATGATCTTAGACATGTTACATGGCCATATTCGGAGTTACCATTGTGAAGCTACATATAGGTATTGACCTATATGTAGTGCACACGTGTAATGGTGTCCCCGCACTCACAAAGTTCAGGGATTTGACTCTGAACAATGTGGGGGCACCTTGGCTAGTGCCAGGGTGCCCTCACACTAATTAACTTTGCACCTAACCTTTACCAGGTAAAGGTTAGACATATAGGTGACGTATAAGTTACTTAAGTGCAGTGTAAAATGGCTGTGAAATAACGTGGATGTTATTTCACTCAGGCTGCAGTGGCAGGCCTGTGTAAGAATTGTCAGAGCTCCCTATGGGTGGCAAAAGAAATGCTGCAGCCCATAGGGATCTCCTGGAACCCCAATACCCTGGGTACCTCAGTACCATATACTAGGGAATTATAAGGGTGTTCCAGTAAGCCAATGTAAATTGGTAAAATTGGTCACTAGCCTGTTAGTGACAATTTGAAAGAAAATGAGAGAGCATAACCACTGAGGTTCTGGTTAGCAGAGCCTCAGTGAGACAGTTAGGCACCACACAGGGAACACATACATATAGGCCACAAACTTATGAGCACTGGGGTCCTGACTAGCAGGGTCCCAGTGACACATAACAAACATACTGAAACCATAGGGTTTTCACTATGAGCACTGAGCCCTGGCTAGCAGGATCCCAGTGAGACAGTGAAAACACCCTGACATACACTCACAAACAGGCCAAAAGTGGGGGTAACAAGGCTAGAAAGAGGCTACTTTCTCACACAACCCCCCCCCCCAAACGAAGGACAATAAGGCTAACCTTGGCCAGTTGAGACTTTATTGTCTAAGTGGTGATAAGTAGAGAGTAGCTCTGCAATAGACTGGTTACTCCCTTTATCATCCACTATATGGTTACTTCCCAGTGGGGATGTAAACCACCCTGTTTGAAGTTTTTTAGCTAAGCAACAATGTGAAGATGTATTTTCAGAGTTTCTATCAGTAAGTTTTAGTTTAGAGCAGTGGGAATTGTCCACTGAACCTATTTGTAGTGATGGAAATGCCAGACAGGGATGCTGTCTCAGAAAAGCCATAGCTGGGCAAAAACTTTGTCCATATGGCTGGAAGAGAGAACAGGGATGCTGTTTCTCTTGAGTTGGAGCAGGGCAGGGATGCTGTCCTATGAGCTCCACACTAGGGCAGTGATGCTGTCCTAAGTGTTGTGAGGCAGTGCAGGGTTTCTGCACTAAAGTTTCTCTGGGAGGGTTGGAGGGATGCTCCATGTTAACTAAAATGGTGCTCTTTTTCTCACCAATGTTAGTTATCCCACAGAGAGGTACTTCTACCTCAGGGAGTACAGCTTTGCCAGCTGATGTTTCCCTTGGAACAGGTGCCACCCCAGCAGAGGTTTCTCCCACCACAGGAATGGTATCCTGAATGGTAGGGTGGTTAGGGGATACTGTGATACCCTTTTTACTTGTTGATGGAGAGGGATCCTGAGTTTTCAGGCCTTCTCTCTTTTGCTTTTTCATTTCAGTAGAAATGAGAGGGAACAATTCCTCAGGGATGCCCAGCATGGCTGCATGGGCATAAAACTCTACATCAGCCCAACCTGAGGCCTCTAGGTCATTACCTAAGAGACAGTCTACAGGTAAGCTAGGTGATACCACCACCTGCTTAGGGCCAGTAACTCCACCCCAACTAAACTGAATTATAGCTAAGGGAAGAAACTTAGTGGAGTTATGGACATCAATAATTTTATACTGTTGTCCAATGATGTGTTGTTCAGGAGGCACTAGGTTTTCAGTCACCAAAGTGATACTGGCACCTGTGTCCCTGTAGGCCAAGGCCTCCACACCATTTATTGAAACTGTCTGCCTGTACTTATCCATTGTAAGGGGACAAGCAGCCAGTGTGGCAAGGCCAATGCCACTAGGTGTGACAGAAACTGTCTTGGGACTGACTACCCCAGTTTCTACTATGGACCCATAAGTGAACCCAACTACACCCTTAACTTGACTGTTGCCAGCAGTCCCACCACTAGTACCACTACTGCTAGGGGCACTAGAGCTTGATGTATTAGTGGTGGTAGGCTCAGGGGGTTTACCTGGACAGGACTTATCCGCTGGCCTATGGCCTCTGTTTTTACACACAAAGCACCAAGGCTTTTTAAATTGTGTAGGTTGAGAAGAAGAGGAAGAATTTGTTTTATCTCCACCCCCTGAAGAGTGTTTAAGATTTGAAGTGGAATCTTTGGTTTTACCCTTATCCCCATGCTTATCTTGAGATTTTTCACCATCTTTCTTCTTAGTGTTCTCTTTGTCACCCCCTGTATGAACTTTTCTGTTCACCCTTGTTCTGGCCCATTTGTCTACCTTCTTTCCCAATTCTTGGGGAGAGGTCAGATCAGAGTCCACCAAGTACTGGTGCAACAAATCCGACACACAATTATTAAGAATATGCTCTCTCAGGATCAAGTTATACAGGCTGTCATAATCAGTAACTTTACTGCCATGTAACCACCCCTCCAAGGCCTTCACTGAATGGTCAATGAAATCAACCCAGTCTTGTGAAGACTCCTTTTTGGTCTCTCTGAACTTTATCCTGTATTGTTCAGTGGTTAAGCCATAACCATCCAGGAGTGCATTCTTAAGAACTTTGTAATCATTAGCTTCATTTTCTTTTACAGTAAGGAGCCTATCCCTACCTTTTCCACTAAATGATAGCCATAGGATAGCAGCCCACTGCCTTTGAGGGACATCCTGTACAGCACAGGCCCTCTCAAGTGCAGCAAACCACTTGTTAATGTCATCCCCCTCCTTATAAGGGGGAACTATCATATGCAGATTCCTGGAATCATGCTCTTTTGCAGGATGACTATGGGGAATACTGCTGCTGCCACCATGGGTTTCTAAACCCAGTTTCTGTCTCTCCTTTTCTACTTCTAAAGTCTGTCTATCCAAATCCAGCTGTTGCTTCTTGAGCTTCAGTCTGGTTTGTTCCACTCTCAATCTATTGAGCTCCCTTTCTAACAATCTGTCATCAGGGTGGGTGGGAGGGACATGCCTTGAAACAGAAGTATGGTGAGAATGGACAGAAGGAGACTTGTCCCTTACAGAGGATACCCTAACAGCTTGGCTAACAGAAACATCAGTACCACTGTGGTGTGAGTAAATGCTTTTGCTATGATGTGAGACAACACTATTTGTATGGTGTGACCCATCATCATTACCAACTATGCTAGACTGTCTAGTAATGGGCAGGCTAGGAAGTTTCTTTCCTGAATCTTTTCCTGGGGGAGTCCCTGGATCAGATTGGGAACCATTAGCTACCTTTTCAACAGATGGGGCACTTCTTGCCTTATCTTGTTCTCTAAGCATGTTAAGTAACAATTCCAAGGAAGGATTCTTCCCTACACTCAAACCTCTCTCTATGCAGAGACTCCTTGCTCCTTTCCAGCTAAGGTGATCATATGCAATCTTAGACAGGTCAACATTTTGGCCTGTGCCAGACATTTTTAGAGAGAGTTAAAGTGATAGAAAAAGAGAAAAAGTTTGTCAGAGCTTTTAGAAAGACAGAGAAAAAAAACTTTTTTAAACTTTTTAGAAAGTTAGAAGTACTTTTCAGCACTTAGAAAAGAGTGAAAAGAGGAAATGAAAAACTTTTTGGCTATGTGTATATACACTGACCTTGTTTTGTATATTTTTCTCTTATGAAAAGTACAATGACAAGAGTGGTAAGTAGTCTCAAAGCACTTATCCCACTGCTGCACAACCAATGTAGGAGGCTGGACTGGCTTGTAGTGAGTACCTAGGGGTACTTGCACCTTGCACCAGGCCCAGTTATCCCTTATTAGTGTATAGGGTGTCTAGCAGCTTAGGCTGATAGATAATGGTAGCTTAGCAGAGCAGCTTAGGCTGAACTAGGAGACGTGTGAAGCTACTACAGTACCACTTAGTGTCATATGCACAATATCATAAGAAAACACAATACACAGTTATACTAAAAATAAAGGTACTTTATTTTTATGACAATATGCCAAAGTATCTCAGAGTGTACCCTCAGTGAGAGGATAGGAAATATACACAAGATATATATACACAATACCAGAAATATGCAGTATAGTCTTAGAAAACAGTGCAAACAATGTATAGTTACAATAGGATGTAATGGGGACACATAGGGATAGGGGCAACACAAACCATATACTCCAAAAGTGGAATGTGAACCACGAATGGACCCCAAACCTATGTGACCTTGTAGAGGGTCGCTGGGACTATTAGAAAATAGTGAGAGTTAGAAAATTAGCCCTCCCCAAGACCCTGAAAAGTGAGTGCAAAGTACACTAAAGTTCCCCTAAAGACAAAGAAGTCGTGTTAGAGGAATAATGCAGGAAAGACACAAACCAACAATGCAACAACGCTGGATTTCCAATCTGGGGTACCTGTGGAACAAGGGGACCAAGTCCAAAAGTCACAAGCAAGTCGGAGGTGGGCAGATGCCCAGGAAATGCCAGCTGCGGGTGCAAAGAAGCTTCGACTGGACTGAAGAAGCTGCGGTTTCTGCAGGAACGCAAAGGGCTAGAGACTTCCCCTTTGGAGGACGGATCCCTCTCGCCTTGCAAAGTCGTGCAGAAGTGTTTTCCTGCCGAAAGAACGCCAACAAGCCTTGCTAGCTGCAAATCGTGAGGTTAGCGTTTTTGGACACTGCTGCGGCCCAGGAGGGACCAGGAGATCGCAAATTGGACCAGGAGGTAGAGGGGACGTCGAGCAAGACAAGAAGCCCTCTTAGCAGCAGGTAGCTCCCGGAGAAGTGCCAGAAACAGGCACTACAAGGATGCGTGAAACAGTGCTCACCCGAAGTCACACAAAGGAGTCCCACGTCGCCGGAGACCAACTTAGAAAGTCGTGCAATGCAGGTTAGAGTGCCGTGGACCCAGGCTTGGCTGTGCACAAAGGATTTCCGCCGGAAGTGCACAGGGGCCGGAGTAGCTGCAAAAGTCGCGGTTCCCAGCAATGCAGTCTAGCGAGGTGAGGCAAGGACTTACCTCCACCAAACTTGGACTGAAGAGTCACTGGACTGTGGGGGTCACTTGGACAGAGTTGCTGGATTCGAGGGACCTCGCTCGTCATGCTGAGAGGAGACCCAAGGGACCGGTAATGCAGCTTTTTGGTGCCTGTGGTTGCAGGGGGAAGATTCCGTCGACCCACGGGAGATTTCTTCGGAGCTTCTAGTGCAGAGAGGAGGCAGACTACCCCCACAGCATGCACCACCAGGAAAACAGTCGAGAAGGCGGCAGGATCAGCGTTACAGATTGCAGTAGTCGTCTTTCCTACTATGTTGCAGGTTTGCAGGCTTCCAGCGCGGTCAGCAGTCGATTCCTTGGCAGAAGGTGAAGAGAGAGATGCAGAGGAACTCGGACGAGCTCTTGCATTCGTTATCTAAAGTTTCCCCAGAGACAGAGACCCTAAATAGCCAGAAAAGAGGGTTTGGCTACTTAGGAGAGAGGATAGGCTAGCAACACCTGAAGGAGCCTATCACAAGGAGTCTCTGACGTCACCTGGTGGCACTGGCCACTCAGAGCAGTCCAGTGTGCCAGCAGCACCTCTGTTTCCAAGATGGCAGAGGTCTGGAGCACACTGGAGGAGCTCTGGACACCTCCCAGGGGAGGTGCAGGTCAGGGGAGTGGTCACTCCCCTTTCCTTTGTCCAGTTTCGCGCCAGAGCAGGGGCTAAGGGGTCCCTGAACCGGTGTAGACTGGCTTATGCTGAATTGGGCACATCTGTGCCCAAGAAAGCATTTCCAGAGGCTGGGGGAGGCTACTCCTCCCCTGCCTTCACACCATTATCCAAAGGGAGAGGGTGTCACACCCTCTCTCAGAGGAAGTCCTTTGTTCTGCCATCCTGGGACAAGCCTGGCTTGACCCCAGGAGGGCAGAAACCTGTCTGAGGGGTTGGCAGCAGCAGCAGCAGCTGCAGTGAAACCCCAGGAAAGGCAGTTTGGCAGTACCAGGGTCTGTGCTACAGACCACTGGGATCATCGAATTGTGCCAACAATGCCAGGATGGCATAGAGGGGGCAATTCCATGATCTTAGACATGTTACATGGCCATATTCGGAGTTACCATTGTGAAGCTACATATAGGTATTGACCTATATGTAGTGCACGCGTGTAATGGTGTCCCCGCACTCACAAAGTTCAGGGATTTGGCTCTGAACAATGTGGGGGCACCTTGGCTAGTGCCAGGGTGCCCTCACACTAAGTAACTTTGCACCTAACCTTTACCAGGTAAAGGTTAGACATATAGGTGACTTATAAGTTACTTAAGTGCAGTGTAAAATGGCTGTGAAATAACGTGGACGTTATTTCACGCAGGCTGCAGTGGCAGGCCTGTGTAAGAATTGTCAGAGCTCCCTATGGGTGGCACAAGAAATGCTGCAGCCCATAGGGATCTCCTGGAACCCCAATACCCTGGGTACCTCAGTACCATATACTAGGGAATTATAAGGGTGTTCCAGTAAGCCAATGTAAATTGGTAAAATTGGTCACTAGCCTGTTAGTGACAATTTGAAAGAAAATGAGAGAGCATAACCACTGAGGTTCTGGTTAGCAGAGCCTCAGTGAGACAGTTAGTCATAACACAGGTAACACATACAGGGCACACTTATGAGCACTGGGGCCCTGGCTGGCAGGGTCCCAGTGACACATACATCTAAAACAACATATATACAGTGAAATATGGGGGTAACATGCCAGGCAAGATGGTACTTTCCTACACTCCTGAAGAAAAATACTAAACTATACACTAACCTAACCTATACTAATTAATCTTAACTTATCCTTACAGCTAACTATCCTTAGGTAAACTTATCTTATACATGTAATGCCACACAATAAACATTGCTCCCCTCACCCCCTTACGAGACAATCGACAAGAAGAAAAACATGAACTAAAGCTAAACATAGACTACCTAAACCTATTGCCTAAACAAATACAAATATTTTATATTTTTGTATTTTTTAATATTTACCCCATACATAACTCCCAACCCTCCTAAAAACAAAATATTTCCTAAATCCCACTCCCCTAACTATACCAACTATGTCCTAAAACTATTCTACTCTATGCTAGCTTACTTATGCCTACCCATCTAAAACCCTCTAAAACTATTGACAATCAAAACTAGGGGAAAGGAAGGTACTGAGAAGAGGAAAGGGCTCGAAGTCATTGCTTCTTCAGCTTCTTTTTGATGAACTTTAAAAGTTCATAACTCTGCTCATTAGCCTTCTCCGGTTTGGCCAACCTCAATTTGATCCCCGCCATGTCCTTACTCATTTTGTCCTCAAATTTGGAGGCAGTGAAAGCTGGTGGTGGATGTGGCTGGGGTGTTGTTGTGGTAGGGGGCATTGATGTTGATGGGGCGGAACCTGCAGGCCCACCCCAGACCTCTGTGTTGATGTTCCACTCATTTTTGTGCTTGTAGCAGGCTGTTTGGCTGATCATCCAGGAGGGAATGCCTGCCACAATCCAGATGGTTTCTCACGTCTGTAACGCTTGGCCATCCTGCAGTACTCTCTCTGGACCTCACAGATGTGCCGTTATCACTGCCCTGGTTTCAAAGGCACGCTTCTGTACTGAAGTCATTGACGCCGCTAAAACATGAGGGGAACATGTCATTACAAACTGCATTGGGTAGAGGGAGAACAAGTGTGCACTGAAAAGAGCATCTTCAGATGACATATGAGGTCCACCAAACCTCATAAAAGAACATGAAGCCCAAAGTCTTTATCAATCTCACACCCAAGCATCTATGATATATTTTTCATGTCGCAGGGATAAAGGCTATCTAATGTTGCACACTATCTGTGCACAAGCTTGAAACATCTCCTGCATACCAGGTAAACACTCACCATACACATCTCATACACTTGTGATGTGACCATGCTTGCTCGCACTCATCATGATGGGTAGATCATGTAGGTTCATCTGCACACATTTTATTTACTACAATCCATAGGCATGGACCACTATTAACAGAAGAAGAACAGAAATCGCAGTTTGTACTCAACTGTTGGTCTTTCTCAAAAAGTTCCTTGTGTAACCCATGCATCACTTCATTTCTGAAGAGCAGTGAAGCACTGGTGGTGCAAGTATCTCATTGATAAGCCCCTTGGAGACATTGACAAATGGACTTAACTTGTACAATGTCCAGAGTTACTTTGTGCAACGTGTGGCACACAGGTCAGTAACATGCTGTGACAAATATGTGGTCTACTTCAATACATTTCTGAAACCCAGCACCTCTAACACATATCTTGACTTACATCACTGTGTTTGTGTGGATATTTAGCTTTTCCAAAGACTCACAAATCCATTGCAGCACACGTTGGCACCTGTGCATCATTTATTCTTATTTCACATCTTCAACATAACATCAGACATGATGTTGATACCCAAGGATAGATAATGTTGTCCTAATTGACACACATACCATTTCAACATGGCATTGCACAAATCATTCTCTCTCACACACAACTCTTGATCTACACATTTGGCATACAAGGTACACTTACTGGCTGCATCAGGGTCTTCATATTGTGAAACCTCACGAATGGTGTAGGGTGGAGGTCCACCTGCAAGACATGACAGGAAAACATAGCTTTGTGAATGTTGTACAAAGAAAAGCATGGAAAACTGTTACACATTGCACTTACTTAGCTGATTGACCTAGTAAAATTAGGTTGAGGAATGAGCAACTGGCATCTATAACATGTCGTTTAGACCGACATGGTTAGCCCACAAAAACACGTAGCGATATGGATTCACCCATACTTACATGTTGCGAATAGATACGTAACAATTTATTGGGGACAGGACACTGTCAATTGTCAGAAGCTTAGTACTTTGTAGTAAATCTATTTGAAGAAGGAGCATCAACTCAGATTCTCCATTTTTTCTGCTGTCCCCTGCCCCCACATAACTCCACCATGGTTGTACCGTATTTGACATACAGCGCACCATGGCACATGTTAGAACACTAACGTTGCCAACTTGACATTTATGGTTGCACTTTGCATGCTTTGCACCATACATGAAGGTAATAAACCTGCTAAGTGAAATTAGGAACATTGAAAACAAGGGGAGTCTCATTTTATCAACCTGCCTTAGGCACATAGTCAAATTAACTCCAAAAATGGTGCGGTGGAATCTAGTAGATTTAACTGCTCAGTTTTTGTGTGCCTCCTACTGCTGGGACACACCCCTTGCATTCATCATGCCTGGTCCCATGACTACTGATACTCCAGCAACATGTTTGTTATCACTTAAACATTACTTAGCAAATTTCCACAGTTGTCAAGCCCATGATGGACATGGAGGGTTGTGCCTGGGAAACATGAACCATTACACCATTACACATGTGTTTTATTTTCAGCACTTTTATATGTATATGCGATACACAGGGTACAAAGAGAGGAATGTGTAAATTGTCAGCGACCAGTGCAGTGCTGACCTCTCATGAATGCAGGTTGACTGAGTCACAGGACTTGCTGTCCTCCCCTATTTATACCATGCTGAAGTAATCCTTATGTCATGTCAGGCAAATGCAAATAAGAATGTTGGTATGTATAAAGGGTGCTTACCAACAGTTCCATTGACCCGAATAACTAGGTGATCCAGGAGATCCCTTTCACAGGTGATGAGGTCTGCCCACCGGTGCTTCAACTGGTGGTCAGTGCGATCATCTGAGAAGATGCATTTGAGCTGGTACAGCACCTTGGCCTAGCGCAGCTTCTGTGTCTCTGGTGGGTAGCCCATAATCACACGGCCACCCATAGCCACCATCTTAGGTAGGTAGTGGAACACCAACCAGATGAACCCTCCCAGTTCATCCCCAGTCATGTTCTGCACCTTTCCCTTCCCTGCCATCTTGCGGTTTCCCTCCACTGCAACCTAAATATCCCCCCAAAATTAGAATTTTTTATTCCCTTACTAACCTCAACTACCCCAACAAGCTTAACTACCCCAAGACTGACACCCGACAATACTGACACAATAACAGGACAATAATTAAAAATAAAAAGACAAAAAATACTAGATGAAAAAGACACAGACAGCACGCAGCACAAAAGACTCAGAATCTATCACTCATCACCACCAGCATAAGCACCACACAACCTCTCCCAAGTACAGACTACAAGACTGTAAAGTTAAAGTGAAAGTAAGTTAAATTTTCCATGTGTGCAGTAAGGAAGACCTATTACATCATTTCATGGGCATATGCATTACATTTTCTGATATGCGTTGTTTTTTTGACGTATGACGGCCATACGTGAAATTTTGTATGAAGGCTGACAAGCCATAAAGATTTTGTTTAGACACACAAGTGGGAGGCATCATTTTTTATATTTGCGATGCACGTAGTAGTACCGTATGTCTCATTTTTTTGACTCATGAGGGGCATGTGTTAATTTTATAGGGAAAGCAGACAGGGCACCCAGATTCTCAATCCTAGTTACAGGTGCTACGCATCTTTGTTGTTTGTATGGTAGGGCAGCATATGTATGCATGAGTATTTCACTGTGTACCGGTAACATAGGAATGTGTTTCCATATGTTTAAAGGTGTGTGTGGTACATGGGAGGACTGATACTGTTAGTTAATGTGCATGTGTATGAAGACTCTTTTTCACATACATGTTTACACATGTGTACAATGTGTGTACTGTGAGTGTACATATGTGATGGAACTCATATTGTAGGTCTACCACATTGTTATGTCAGAATCCCCACTGTTCGGTTCACAACACAGCATAAGATAGGATGGGCCATGTGCAAAACATGTTCATGCATATGATACCTTTGACAAATGTTTAGCAAAAGTTGCTATTGACTAAGGCTGAGTTATGATCCGTTAAACCATGACAATGTAAGTGCAAGTGTGTGTCACACTCTGGTGTGTTCTAAGGGCCAGACTTCATGATGCAATGCAACATGTGTAACATATGGTTCACAAATGCATGTAATTTGTTGGTGATGGTATGCTGACATGTGTCGTTGTTGGTAGCTATGTGACATGTTTGTGTGTGAAAAGATATGTTTCATATATGATAAGTGATACATACTACAGCAGTGCATTTAGGGATGTGATAACAACTGAATCTCTATTCTAGCATGGATATACGTATACCATTGCCTCAAGGCTGGGGACTCATACCTGTGTTTACTATGTTTCCATATGTGGAAACATATGCACTGTTCATATAAGTTTGTAAGTAAATATGTTACACATAGACATTTTCATATGTAAATTGTTCTCTTTAATCCATAGGAATATAGACGCCACCAAGCATGGTCCACCTAGGTGGGACATGTGTGCTAAGATATAGGAATTATATGAATACCACATATACCTGGAATGTACAATGACTCACCCTTCTTTATAGCCAGATTTCACTATTAGCATACCATCTGTATAGCAGGGCTGCTCTCAGGCAGTGATGGCACACTAGTCATCAGTGCTCCAATGGCACTTTGTATTCCCACACGGGCCCATTGTTGCATGTATTGACACAGGGTTACTGTGGTCACCTCAGCTCAGTTCACTGTGCACAGGCAGCAGGTCCCTGACTGTCTCTAGAGTCAATGTAGCCTCCTCTAGGGGTTGGGGGTGAGGGAGGTGCGGGGGTCTACCATCATCAAGATCAATCTTCAGCACTGCAATGCACAGTCACCTGCAGACATACACCTGCACATGTGTGGTCCCATGGCCAAGAATGTTTTGTTAACTTTGAGGTTCTTGATGTCAGGCTAGCCCTATCATTTACTAGGGACCTGCAGCTTGTTTGTGTTAGACATGTCTCATCATTTGCTATGTTGTGACATGACTTTGCATACATAGGTGAGATTATTTGTATGATGCTTGGTTAGGTCATTGTTAGATTGTGGAACTGGGTCATATCTGGAAACCCAGGATACAGATACTGTGATTTGTCACTTGCTTCTGTCACACTTGTTTGTGCTTGCCAAGCACATAGTTGTAGTTGTTGCCAATGTGACTGGAATATGTACAGACGTACACAATCTCTATGACTATGTGCCTGGTGTTAGATTGAAACATTGTGGTGTTGTACATTAAGTATTAGTCTATGTGTGTTCATTCATATACATTGATGGCATGTTTTGTCAGGTATGCTTCTAGTTCAACATTGCTGGCATAATTTCTACAGATTACTCTAGTACCTATCTTCATCATCAACATTGTCCCTTCATTCATGCACAACATACTAAGTCAGACTTGTGAACTTTGTTGATGGACATGGCTTCTTCTACAGACTAAGCAATATTTGCCTTTGCATTTCCAGGCTTTGCTAGATCACATGATTGACCCCCACACATTACACAACACCAGCCACAGCACTTGTGTAGTATCTGAGTGAACTCCACATATTGGATCGAAAATTGACATAAGGCAGTCTCTCAGCTGTCCGTCCACATCATTTATTCAATATGAGCATGCACTCATATTTGCATTCTACAACCTTTGTCACATTCACTATGAGTGTATTTAGATTGTGTGGTTACTAATGACAGCTATGAGTAGAGAAGATGCAACATTCAACCTATCTGTGCCCTTCATCACACGTACAATTTGGCAAGGATCTGTGACTTGTTTAGACATTGCTTCCCTTACCTGAACATTCCAAACTGGATTGAGTGTGAAAAACCTAAATATTTATGTGTTTTGGTCCCTGTATGTCACTCTCTCTTGGTCAAACATGTGAGTGCTATTGAGGACTATGGGGGTCATTCTGACCCCGGCGGTCATGGACCGCCGGGGCCAGGGTTGGCGGGAGCACCGCCAACAGGCTGGCGGTGCCCCGCAGGGCATTCTGACCGCAGCGGTTTTGCCGCGGTCAGATGCGGAAAACCGGCGGTCTCCCGCCGGTTTTCCGCTGCCCTTTAGAATCCTCCATGGCGGCGCAGCTCGCTGCGCCGCCATGGGGATTCTGACTGCCCATACCGCCATCCTGTTCCTGGCGGTTCTCCCGCCAGGAACAGGATGGCGGTATGGGTTGTCGTGGGGCCCCTGGGGGCCCCTGCAGTGCCCATGCCAATGGCATGGGCACTGCAGGGGCCCCCGTAAGAGGGCCCCACTTTGTATTTCAGTGTCTGCTTTGCAGACACTGAAATACGCGACGGGTGCCACTGCACCCGTCGCACCTTCCCACTCCGCCGGCTCAATTCTGAGCTGGCGTCCTCGTGGGAAGGCTCTTTTGCACTGGGCTGGCGGGCGGCCTTTTGGCGGCCGCCCGCCAGCCCAGTGCAAAAGCCAGAATACCCTCCGCGGTCTCACGACCGCGGAGCGGTATTTTGGAGGGGGGAACTCTGGCGGGCGGCCTCCGCTGCCCGCCAGGGTGAGAATCACCCCCTAAGATAGGACGCCGTCTCCCTCAACACCCTCAATCCCGGACGAACAGCCACCTGCTACCAAGCCAGCCCTAAACGAACTCATGGACCCTTCACCTGTCAAGCCTGCAAGAACACATTCCACCGAACCTGCAGACCACCCACCGGCCCTCGCAACAACAACCACCTCAAGTGCATCCTCCTCAACACACACTCCGTCCACAAGCACGCCATCGAACAATGGGACCTCCTGGACACAACAGCACCAGACGTTGCCTTCATCACAGAAACCTGGATGAACGCCTCCTCGGCTCCTGACATCGCCATAGCCATCCCCAACGGCTACAAGATCGCCGGAAGGACCGCATCAACCAAACCGGAGGAGGAATCGCCATCATCTACAGGAACACCATCAACATCACGACCACCACCGAAGACACCCCCCTCGCCTCCAAACATGTACACTTCCAGATCCACACCGACCCCAGAACCACCCTCAGAGGAACTCTCATCTACAGACCCCTGGGCCCACGGGCCCAATTCAGCGAAACCATCACAGATTTCATCAGCCTGCACGCCCTAGCCTCACCAGACTACATACTCCTCGGGGACCAGAACTTCCACCTGGATAAAAACAACGACAACAACACCGCCACCCTGCTCACCAACCTCGGACTCAAGCAACTGGTGTAAGGAAATGCCTCCTTGGCATGGTTACCCCCTGACTTTTTGCCTTTGCTGATGCCAAGTTATGATTTGAAAGTGTGCTGAGGTCTGCTAACCAGGCCCCAGCACCAGTGTTCTTTCCCTAACCTGTACCTTTGTTTCCACAATTGGCACACCCTGGCATCCAGGTAAGTCCCTTGTAACTGGTACCTCTGGTACCAAGGGCCCTGATGCCAGGGAAGGTCTCTAAGGGCTGCAGCATGTCTTATGCCACCCTGGGGACCCCTCAATCAGCACAGACACACTGCTTGCCAGCTTGTGTGTGCTAGTCGGGATAAAACGACTAAGTCGACATGGCACTCCCCTCAGGGTGCCATGGCAACCTCACACTGCCTATAGGTATAGATAAGTCACCCCTCTAGCAGGCCTTACAGCCCTAAGGCAGGGTGCACTATACCATAGGTGAGAACATAAGTGCATGAGCACTATGCCCCTACAGTGTCTAAGCAAAACCTTAGACATTGTGAGTGCAGGGTAGCCATAAGAGTATATGGTCTGGGAGTCTGTCATGCACGAACTCCACAGCACCATAATGGCTACACTGAAAACTGTGAAGTTTGGTATCAAACTTCTCAGCACAATAAATGCACACTGATGCCAGTGTACATTTTATTGTAACCTACACCCCGGAGGGCACCTTAGAGGTGCCCCCTGAAACCGTAACCGACTACCCGTGTAGGCTGACTAGTTTTAGCAGCCTGCCACACACCAGACATGTTGCTGGCCACATGTGGAGAGTGCCTTTGTCACTCTGTGGCTAGTAACAAAGCCTGTACTGGGTGGAGGTGCCTCTGACCTCCCCCTGCAGGAACTGTAACACCGGTCGGTGAGCCTCAAAGGCTCAGCCCCTTTGTTACAGCACCCCAGGGCACTCCAGCTAGTGGAGTTGCCCGCCCCCTCCGGCCACGGCCCCATTTTTGGCGGCAAGGCCGGAGGAGATAATGAGAAAAAAACAAGGAGGAGTCACTGGCCAGTCAAGACAGCCCCTAAGGTGTCCTGAGCTGAGGTGGCTCTGACTTTTAGAAATCCTCCATCTTGCACAGGGAGGATTCCCCCAAATAGGGATAGGGATGGGCCCCCCTCCCCTCAGGGAGGAGGCACAAGGAGGTTGTAGCCACCCTCAGGGCTAGTAGCCATTGGCCACTAACCCCCCAGACCTAAACACACCCTAAATCGAGTATTTAGGGGCTCCCAGAATGCAGCAAGATAGATTCCTGCAACCTAAGAAGAAGAAGGACTGCTGAGCTGAAAACCTGCAGAGAAGACGGAGACACCAACTGCTTTGGCCCCAGCTCTACCGGCCTGTCTCCCCACTTCTAAAGACACTGCTTCAGCGACACGTTCCACAGGGTCCAGCAACCTCTGAAGCCTCAGAGGACTACCCTGCATCTAGAAGGACCAAGAACTCATGAGGACAGTGGCTCTGTTCCCCAAAGACTGCAACTTTGCAACAAAGAAGCAACTTTGAAACAACACACGTTTCCCGCCGGAAGCGTGAGACTTTGCACTCTGCACCCGATGCCCCGGCTCGACTTGTGGAGAACAAACACCACAGGGAGGACTCCCCGGCGACTACAAGACCGTGTGTAGGCAGAGTTGACCCCCCTGAGCCCCCACAGCGACGCCTGCAGAAGGAATCCCGAGGCTCCCCCTGACTGCGACTGCCTGCTTCAAAGACCGGACGCCTGGTAAAGACACTGCACCCGCAGCCTCCAGGACCTGAAGGATCTGACCTCCAGTGCAGGATCGACCCCCAGGTGGCCCTCTCCCTTGCCCAGGTGGTGGCTACCCCGAGGAGCCCCCCCCTTGCCTGCCTGTATCGCTGAAGAGACCCCTTGGTCTCCCATTGAATCCTATTGCAAACCCGACACCTGTTTGCACACTGCACCCGGCTGCCCCCGTGCCGCTGAGGGTGTACTTTCTGTGTTGACTTGTGTCCCCCCCAGTGCCCTACAAAACCCCCCTGGTCTGCCCTCCGAAGACGCGGGTACTTACCTGCTGGCAGACTGGAACCGGGGCACCCCCTTCTCCATTGAAGCCTACGTGTTTTGGGCACCACTTTGACCTCTGCACCTGACCGGCCCTGAGCTGCTGGTGTGGTAACTTTGGGGTTGCTCTGAACCCGCAACGGTGGGCTACCTTGGACCCAAACTTGAACCCCGTAGGTGGTTTACTTACCTGCAAAACTAACAAACACTTACCTCCCCCAGGAACTGTTGAAAATTGCAGTGTCTAGTTTTAAAATAGCTATATGTCATTTGTGTGAAAACTGTATATGCTATTTTGCTAATTCAAAGTTCCTAAAGTTCCTAAGTGAAATACCTTTCATTTGAAGTATTACTTGTAAATCTTGAAACTGTGGTTCTTAAAATAAACTAAGAAAATATATTTTTCTATATAAAAACCTATTGGCCTGGAATTGTCTTTGAGTGTGTGTTCCCCATTTATTGCCTGTGTGTGTTCAACAAATGCTTAACACTACCCTCTGATAAGCCTACTGCACGACCACACTATCACAAAATAGAGCATTAGAATTATCTCTTTTTGCCACTATCTTACCTCTAAGGGGAACCCTTGGACTCTGTGCATGCTATTTCTTACTTTGAAATAGTACATACAGAGCCAACTTCCTACATTGGTGGATCAGCGGTGGGGTACAAGACTTTGCATTTGCTGGACTACTCAGCCAATACCTGATCACATGACTAAATTCCCAAAATTGTCATTAGAAACTGATTTTTGAAATTTGAGCTATTTTTCTAAATTTTTTAAAGTCCTTCTAGGGCCTTGTGTTAGTCCCTGTTAGCATTTCTTTTAGAGTTTAAAAGTTTTGTAAAAGTTTGAATTAAGTTCTAGAGATAGTTTTAGATTCTTAAAAAGTATTCCAACTTTTAGAAACATAGGGGGTGATTCTGACCCCGGCGGTCAGAGACCGCCGGGGCCAGGGTCGGCGGGAGCACCGGTTTTCCGCTGCCCTTGTGAATCCTCCATGGCGGCGGAGCGCGCTCCGCCGCCATGGGGATTCTGACACCCCCTACCGCCATCCTGTTCCTGGCGGGTCTCCCGCCAGGAACAGGATGGCGGTAGGAGGTGCCGCGGGGCCCCTGGGGGCCCCTGCAGTGCCCATGCCAATGGCATGGGCACTGCAGGGGCCCCCGTAAGAGGGCCCCACTTTGTATTTCAGTGTCTGCTATGCAGACACTGAAATACGCGACGGGTGCCACTGCACCCGTCGCACCTTCCCACTCCGCCGGCTCAATTCTGAGCCGGCGTCCTCGTGGGAAGGATGATTTGCCCTGGGCTGGCGGGCGGCCTTTTGGCAGTCGCCCGCCAGCCCAGGGCAAATCCCAAAATACCCTCAGCGGTCTTTCGACCGCGGAGCGGTATTTTGGTGGGGGAAGTCTGGCGGGCAGCCTCCGCCGCCCGCCAGACTTAGAATGACCCCCATAATGTCTAATGCAGAAGAGAATGTGATGGAACTCGACGTCACCCCTTACCTGAATCTTAGGATGTCAGAGTTAAGGTCTCTGCAAAACAAAAAAGATTAGATCTGGTTCAAACCCTACCAAAATACAGCTCCAGGAGCTTTTGGCAGAGTTTGCCAAGAACAACCCCTCTGAGGATGACCTCCCAGAGGGGGAAGCTAGTGAATTGGAGGAAATCCCACCTCCATTCCTAGTTAGGGAGGCCAGGGCTCCTCAAACCCTGACTCCAAATGTGATAGTCAGAGAAGCTGCTTCTCTCACAGGAGAGTCCAGCACCTCTGGAATCACTGAGGACAGCCTCAGTGAAGAGGACCTACTGTTAGCCAGGATGGTCAAAAGATTGGCTTTAGAGAGACAGCTCCTAGCCATAGAAAGGGAAAGACAAGAGATGGGTTTTGGTCCCATCAATGGTGGCAGCAACATAAATAGGGTCAGAGATTCTCCTGACATGTTAAAAATCCCAAAAGGGATTGTAACTAAATATGAAGATGGTGATGACATCACCAAATGGTTCACAGCTTTTGAGAGGGCTTGTGCAACCAGAAAAGTAAACAGATCTCACTGTGGTGCTCTCCTTTGGGAAATGTTCACTGGAATGTGTAGGGATAGACTCCTCACACTCTCTTGAAAAGATGCAGAATCCTATGACCTCACGAAGGCTACCCTGATTGAGGGCTTTGGATTCTCCACTGAGGAGTATAGAATTAGGTTCAGGGGGGCTCAAAAATCCTCGAGCCAGACCTGGGTTGATTTTGTTGACTACTCAGTAAAAACACTGGATGGTTGGATTCAAGGAAGTGGTGTAAATGATTATGATGGACTGTACAACTTATTTGTGAAAGAACACCTGTTAAGTAATTGTTTCAATGATAAACTGCATCAGCATCAGGTAGACCTAGGACCAATTTCTCCACAAGAATTGGGAAAGAAGGCGGACCGTTGGGTCAAGACTAGGGTGACCAAGATTTCCACAGGGGGTGACCAAATGAAAGGGGTTACAAAGCCTCCCAGGGGAAGAGTGTTGAGACATCCAAGGGAAAAAGTAAAGAGTCTTCTATAGGGCCCCAAAAACCTGCTCAGGAGGGAGGGCCCAGAGCCTCTTCACAATCCAATTTTGGGTATGTAGAAGCCTAATTATTCAGCACCCATACAGATACAAACGACCGTTCGCCAGCTCTTCTAGATAAACATAAAGAATTTATTAGCGATAGAATAGAAAGACATGTACATGGAGGATGCTCTTTACTAGTTGTACACGAACAGCCTACTACAAGGAAGTAATACACGATCTTTTATAGTATTAAACCACAAACATAATTCAACGTTTTATTGGTTCTTTGGCATTGACGTATGATTGACGTATGACTATTTCTCCATTATGGCTGAAGGTAGTTTTTCCTATCATACCATATATAGTAACAAAAAGCATAGAAAAGGATTTTACACAAGGTGGCCTACGTGCCTAATATCACATGGTCCATCTTGTGACAGAACTTGAGAACATCACGTACTCAGACTGGTACTTTCCAGAAGGGATATTTCTTCAGTTAGCATGCAATGACAATGATATTTCATGGTGGCTGTTCAGAGAGCAAGCCTTGCAACATAATGCGTTCCTAGCAGTAGCGAATTACATTTGTAGGCCTCTTTACTTAATGATAGGCCTGGGCAGAGATTGTCATTGTGTATCACAGGGGCCACTAGGCATAGCATACCTAAGAACTGTAAAATGCGAATCCACAGGTACAAGGGTAAAAACTTTGATCCCAAAAAGGCCTGGTGTCGTAGCTGTAATCAGCCAGGACACCAAACTGGAGACAAGGCCTGTCCCAAGAAAGGTTCCACTTCTAACTCTACTCCAGCTAACACTGGAATGGCCAGTCTCCAAGTGGGATCAACAGTGTGCCCAGAGGAAATCAGGGTTCACACTGAAGCTACATTAGTCTCTGAGGGTGGGGTGGATTTAGCCACACTGGCTGCCTGGCCCCCTAATATGCAAAAATACAGGCAGCAACTCTTAATTAATGGGACAAGTGTAGAAGGCCTGAGGGATACAGGTGCCAGTGTCACCATGGTGACAGAGAAACTGGTTTCCCCTGGTCAATACCTGGCTGGACAAACCTATCCAGTCACCAACGCTGACAATCAGACTAAAGTACATCCCATGGCTATGGTAACTTTAGAGTGGGGAGGGGTCAATGGCCTGAAACAGGTGGTGGTCTCCTCAAATATCCCTGTAGACTGTTTGCTTGGAAATGACCTGGAGTCCTCAGCATGGGCTGAGGTAGAACTCAAAACCCATGCAGCCATGCTGGGTATCCCTGAACTGGTGTGTGTCAAGACAAGGGCACAGTGCAAGGCTCAGGGTGAAAAAGAGGTGTTGGAGCCTGGAAAAAGTGCCCAACCCTCCAAGAGGAAAGGAAAGAAGACTGGGGAACCAGCTTGAACACAACAAGAAAAAGAGAACCTCTCTTCCCAGGAAGAAGTTCTGCCCTCTGAGGGAACTGAGCCCATGGAGTTAGGACCTTATCAGGTTGAGCTCCTAGGCCCAGGGGGACCCTCAAGGGAGCAGTTGTGTAAGGGGCAAGAAACCTGTCCCTCTCTTGAAGGCCTTAGGCAGCAAGCTGCTAAAGAGTCCAAAGGAAAAATAACAGGAACACATAGGGCCTGATTCTAACTTTGGAGGACGGTGTTAAACCGTCCCAAAAGTGGCGGATATACCACCTACCGTATTACGAGTTCCATAGGATATAATGGACTCGTAATACGGTAAGTGGTATATCCGCCACTTTTGGGACGGTTTAACACCGTCCTCCAAAGTTAGAATCAGGCCCATAGAGTCTATTGGGAAGATGGACTCCTCTACACTGAGGCAAGAGATCCCAAACCTGGTGCCACTAGGAGAGTGGTAGTGCCTCAGGAGTTTAGGAAGTTCATTCTGGCCTTAGCTCATGATATTCCTCTTGCTGGGCATTTGGGACAGACCAAGACGTGGGAGAGATTAGTCAACCACTTCTATTGGCCCAACATGTCCCAGAAGGTCAAGGAGTTTTGTGTCGCCTGTGCCACCTGTCAAGCCAGTGGTAAGACAGGTGGACACCCAAAGGCCCCCCTCCTTCCACTTCCAGTGGTGGGGGTCCCCTTTGAAAGAGTGGGTGTGGACATAGTGGGTCCACTTGAACCTCCCACAGCCTCAGGGAACCAATACATACTAGTAGTAGTGGATCATGCTACTAGATACCCTGAAGCAATTCCCCTTAGGTCGACTACTGCCCCTGCAGTAGCCAAAGCACTCATTGGTATTTTTACCATAGTGGGATTTCCTAAGGAGGTGGTGTCTGACAGAGGTACCAACTTTATGTCAGCATACCTGAAATATATGTGGAATGAGGGTGGGGTGACTTACAAATTCATCACACCATACCATCCACAAACCAATGGTCTTGTTGAAAGATTTAACAAGACATTGAAAGGCATGATCATGGGACTCCCTGAAAAACTCAAAAGGAGATGGGATGTCCTCTTGCCATGTCTGCTTTTCGCCTACAGAGAGGTGCCTCAGAAGGGAGTAGGGTTTTCCCCCTTTGAACTTCTGTTTGGCCATCCTGTAAGGGGACCACTAGCTCTTGTAAAAGAAGGCTGGGAGAGACCTCTTCATGAGCCTAAACAAGATATAGTGGACTATGTACTAGGCCTTCGTTCAAGGATGGCAGAGTATATGGAAAAGGCAAGCAAAAACCTTGAGGCCAGCCAAAAACTCCAAAGGGTTTGGTATGACCAAAAGGCTGCTATGTTTGAGTTTCAGCCAGGGCAGAAAGTGTGGGTTCTGGAGCCTGTGGCTCCCAGGACACTTCAGGACAGATGGAGTGGCCCTTACCCAGTGCTAGAAAGGAAGAGTCAGGTCACCTACCTGGTAGAGCTAGGCACTAGCAGGACCCCCAAAAGGGTGATCCATGTGAACTGCCTCAAACTCTTCCATGACAGGGCAGATGTGAATCTGTTGATGGTAACAGATGAGGGCCAGGAAGCTGAGAGTGAACCTCTCCCTGATCTCCTCTCCACAGACCCTAAAGATGGTCCAGTAGATGGAGTGATCTGTTCAGACACCCTCTCTGGCCAACAGCAATCTGACTGTAGGAAGGTCCTGCAACAGTTTGCTGAGCTCTTTTCCCTAACCCCTGGTCAGACACACCTGTGTACCCTTGATATGGACACAGAAGACAGCATGCCTGTCAAAAAAAAAAATGTTCAGACAGTCTGACCAAGTTAAGGAAAGCATCAAAGTGGAAGTCCACAAGATGCTGGAATTGGGAGTCATTGAGCACTCTGACAGCCCCTTCGGTAGCCCAGTGGTCTTAGTCCCCAAACCTCACACCAAAGATGGAAAGAGAGAGATGAGGTTTTGTGTGGACTACAGAGGACTTAATTCTGTCACCAAGATAGATGCCCATCCCATTCCAAGGGCAGATGAATTGATAGACAAACTAGGTGCTGCCAAATACTTAAGTACCTTTGACTTGACAGCAGGGTACTGGCAAATCAAAATGGCACCAGGAACAAAAGAAAATACAACATTCTCCACACCTGATGGGCATTATCAGTTTACTGTTATGCCCTTTGCTTTAAAGAATGCCCCTGCCACCTTCCAAAGGTTGGTGAATCAAGTCCTTGCTGGCCTGGAGTCCTTTAGTGCAGCTTATCTTGATGATATTGCTGTCTTTAGCTCCAGCTGGCAGGATCACCTGGTCCACCTGAAGAAGGTTTTGAAGGCCCTGCAAACAGCAGGCCTCTCTATCAAGGCATCCAAATGTCAGATAGGGCACGGAACTGTGGTTTACTTGGGACACCTTGTAGGTGGAGGCCAAGTTCAGCCACTCCAGCCCAAGATCCAGACTATTCTGGACTGGGCAGCTCCAAAAACCCAGACTCAAATCGGGGCATTCCTTGGCTAGACTGGGTACTACAGGAGGTTTGCGAAGGGATATGGATCTATAGTGACACCCCTCACAGAACTTACCTCCAAGAAAATGCCCAAGAAGGTAAACTGGACTGTAGAATGCCAACAGGCCTTTGACACCCTGAAACAAGCAATGTGCACAGCACCAGTTCTCAAAGCTCCAGATTACTCCAAGCAGTTCATTGTGCAGACTGATGCCTCTGAACATGGGATAGGGGCAGTTTTGTCCCAAACAAATGATGATGGCCTTGACCAGCCTGTTGCTTTCATTAGCAGGAGGTTACTCCCCAGGGAGCAGCGTTGGAGTGCCATTGAGAGGGAGGCCTTTGCTGTGGTTTGGTCCCTGAAGAAGCTGAGACCATACCTCTTTGGTACTCACTTTGTAGTTCAAACTGACCACAGACCTCTCAGATGGCTAATGCAAATGAAAGGTGAAAATCCAAAACTGTTGAGGTGGTCCATCTCCCTACAGGGAATGGACTTTATAGTGGAACACAGTACTTGGACTGCCCATGCCAGTGCAGATGGCCTTTCCGGGTTCTTCCACTTAGAAAATGAAGACTCTCTTGGGAAAGGTTAGTCTCATCCTCTTTCGTTTGGGGGGGGTTGTGTAAGGAAATGCCTCCTTGGCATGGTTACCCCCTGACTTTTTGCCTTTGCTGATGCCAAGTTATGATTTGAAAGTGTGCTGAGGTCTGCTAACCAGGCCCCAGCACCAGTGGTCTTTCCCTAACTTGTACCTTTGTTTCCACAATTGGCACACCCTGGCATCCAGGTAAGTCCCTTGTAACTGGTACCTCTGGTACCAAGGGCCCTGATGCCAGGGAAGGTCTCTAAGGGCTGCAGCATGTCTTATGCCACCCTGGGAACCCCTCACTCAGCACAGACGCACTGCTTGCCAGCTTGTGTGTGCTAGTGGGGATAAAACGACTAAGTCGACATGGCACTCACCTCAGGGTGCCATGCCAACCTCACACTGCCTATAGGTATAGATCAGTCACCCCTCTAGCAGGCCTTACAGCCCTAAGGCAGTGTGCACTATACCATAGATGAGGGCATAAGTGCATGAGCACTATGCCCCTACAGTGTCTAAGCAAAACCTTAGACATTGTAAGTGCAGGGTAGCCATAAGAGTATATGGTCTGGGAGTCTGTCATGCATGAACTCCACAGCACCATAATGGCTACACTGAAAACTGTGAAGTTTGGTATCAAACTTCTCAGCACAATAAATGCACACTGGTGCCATGGTACATGATATTGTAACTTACACCCCAGAGGGCACCTTAGAGGTGCCCCCTGAAACCTTAACCGACTACCCGTGTAGGCTGACTAGTTTTAGCGGCCTGCCACACACCAGACATGTTGCTGGCCACATGGGGAGAGTGCCTTTGTCACTCTGTTGCTAGTAACAAAGCCTGTACTGGGTGGAGGTGCCTCTCACCTCCCCCTGCAGGAACTGTAACACCTGGCGGTGAGCCTCAAAGGCTCACCCACTTTGTTACAGCACCCCAGGGCACTCCAGCTAGTGGAGTTGCCCGCCCCCTCCGGCCACGGCCCCACTTTTGGCGGCAAGGCCGGAGGAGATAATGAGAACAAAAGGAGGAGTCACTGGCCAGTCAGGACAGCCCCTAAGGTGTCCTGAGCTGAGGTGACTCTGACTTTTAGAAATCCTCCCTCTTGCAGAGGGAGGATTCCCTCAATAGGGATAGGGATGTGCCCCCCTCCCCTCAGGGAGGAGGCACAAGGAGGGTTTAGCCACCCTCAGGGCTAGTAGCTATTGGCTACTAACTCCCCAGACCTAAACACACCCCTAAATCGAGTATTTAGGGGCTCCCAGAACGCAGCAAGATAGATTCCTGCAACCTAAGAAGAAGAAGGACTGCTGAGCTGAAAACCTGCAGAGAAGACGGAGACACCAACTGCTTTGGCCACAGCTCTACCGGCCTGTCTCCCCACTTCTAAAGACACTGCTCCAGCGACGCGTTCCACAGGGTCCAGCAACCTCTGAAGCCTTAGAGGACTACCCTGCATCTAGAAGGACCAAGAACTCCTGAGGACAGCGGCTCTGTTCCCCAAAGACTGCAACTTTGCAACAAAGAAGCAACTTTGAAACAACACACGTTTCCCGCCGGAAGCGTGAGACTTTGCACTCTGCACCCGAAGCCCCCGGCTCGACTTGTGGAGAACGAACACCACAGGGAGGACTCCCTGGCGACTACGAGACCGTGAGTAGCCAGAGTTGACCCCCCTGAGCCCCCACAGCGATGCCTGCAGAGGGAATCCCGAGGCTCCCCCTGACCACGACTGCCTGCTTCAAAGACCCGACGCCTGGTAAAGACACTGCACCCGCAGCCTCCAGGACCTGAAGGATCTGACCTCCAGTGCAGGAGTGACCCCCAGGTGGCCCTTTCCCTTGCCCAGGTGGTGGCTACCTTGAGAAGCCCCCCCCTTGCATGCCTGCATCGCTGAAGAGACCCCTTGGTCTCCCATTTAATCCTATTGCGAACCCGACGCCTGTTTGCACACTGCACCCGGCCGCCCCCGTGCTGCTGAGGGTGTACTTTTTGTGTTGACTTGTGTCCCCCCAGGTGCCCTGCAATACCCCCCTGGTCTGCCCTTCGAAGACGCGGGTACTTACCTGCTGGCAGACTGGAACCGGGGCACCCCCCTTCTCCATTGAAGCCTATGTGTTTGGGCACCACTTTGACCTCTGCACCTGACTGGCCCTGAGCTGCTGGTGTGGTAACTTTGGGGTTTCTCTGAACCCCCAAAGGTGGGCTACCTTGGACCCAAACTTGAACCCCGTAGGTGGTTTACTTACCTGCAAAACTAACAAACACTTACCTCCCCCAGGAACTGTTGAAAATTGCACTGTGTCTAGTTTTAAAATAGCTATATGTCATTTGTGTGAAAACTGTATATGCTATTTTGCTAATTCAAAGTTCCTAAAGTTCCCTAGTGAAATACCTTTCATTTGAAGTATTACTTGTAAATATTGAACCTGTGGTTCTTAAAATAAACTAAGAAAATATATTTTTCTATCTAAAAACCTATTGGCCTGGAGTTGTCTTTGAGTGTGTGTTCCCCATTTATTGCCTGTGTGTGTACAACAAATGCTTAATACTACCCTCTGATAAGCCTACTGCTCGAACACACTTCCACAAAATAGAGCATTAGAATTATCTCTTTTTGCCACTATCTTACCTCTAAGGGGAACCGTTGGATTCTGTGCATGCTATTTCTTACTTTGAAATAGTACATACAGAGCCAACTTCCTACAACTGGTGTACACCCCCACCCACACCGCTGGCCACAAGCTCAACCCCATCTTCTCCGCCAGCAACCACATATCCTTCAGCCACTCCTCTGAACTACACTGGATCGACCACAAATGCGTCCACTTCACCTTCAAATGGGAGACTCACCACCATCGCACACAACAAATCCCCGCAGACGCTGGAGCAAAATCTCCACAGAACAGCTCCTCTCAACACTGAACCAAAACCCACCAGCCATCACCACTGACGCCAACAACGCAGCCCACAACCTCACACAGTGGATCACCAACTGTGCCGAAAACCTCGCACCACTTAAAAGCCACCCAAGCGGGACCAGCATGAGGAAACCCCCGTGGTTCACGGACACCCTCAAAGAATCCAAGAAATCCTGCCGTACCCTCAAAAAAACCTGGTGCAGGGAACGCACCACAGAAAACATGACAGCCCTCAAGTTCGCCACCCGTGAACACCACCAGCTGATTCGCTCCACCAAAAGGACATAATTCAAAGAGCGACTAGACAACAACACCCACAACAGCAAAGAACTCTTCAACATCGTCAAAGAGGTGTCCAAACCCAGCGCCGGCTCCAACGTCATCACGCCCTCACAAGAACTCTGAAACTCCATCGCTACGTTCTTCCACCGAAAGATCGCAGACCTACACGACAGCTTCGGACCCCATACCCCGTCCCCCACCACCGAACCAACAGCCCCCACCACTACACTCAACGCCTGGACCCCCATCAGCTCTGAAGAGACCAGAAGCACCATGAACACCATCCACTCCGGCTCCCCCTCGGACCCTTGCCCCCATCACATCTTCAACAAAGCCGACTCCATCATCGCCACCTATCTCTGGAACATCTTCAACAGCTTGTTCTCATCAGCCTCCTTCCCCGAGAGCTGGAAACACGCGGAAGTCAACGCCCTCCTGAAAAAAACCACAGCTAACCCCAATGACCTAAAGGACTTCCGCCCCATCTCTCTTCTCCCCTTCCAGGCCAAGGTCCTCGAGAAGACCGTCAACAAGGAGCTGACCAATTTTCTTGAAGCTAAGAACTCGCTCGACCCTTCCCAATCAGGATTTCAGGCCAACCACAGCACAGAAACCGCCCTCATCGCAGTCATCGACGACATCAGAACTCTGATGGACAACGGAGAAACAACCGCCCTCATCCTCCTGGACCTCTCGGCTGCCTTCGACACCGTGTGCCATCACACCCTAATAACCCGCCTCCGCACCACTGGAATCCAAGGACAGGCCCTTGACTGGATCATCTTGTTCCTCTCCGCAGAGAACCCAGAGAGTCCACCTCTCTCCCTTCCGCTCAGAACCCACCGAGATCATCTGCGGCGTACCCCAATGTTCCTCGCTCAGCCCAACCCTCTTCAATATCTACATGAGCCCCCGCGCCGCCATGGCACATAAACACAACATGAACATCATCTCCTACGCCGACGACACCCAGCTGATACTCTCCCTCACCAAAGACCCAACCACCGCCAAAATCAACCTACAGGAGGGAATGAAAGACGTCGCGGAATGGATGAAGCTCAGCTGCCTAAAACTGAACTCAGACAAGATGGAGGTCCTCATCCTCGGACAATCCCCTTCCGCCTTGGACGACTCCTGGTGGCCCACGGCTCTGGGCACTGCACCAACCCCCTCGGATCACGTACGCAACCTCGGATTCATCCTGGACCCCCTCCTCACTATGACCAAGCAAGTCAACGCCGTCTCGTCATCATGCTTCAACACCCTACGCATGCTCCGAAAAATCTTCCGTTGGATCCTCGCCGAAACCAGAAAGACAGTTACCCATGCCCTCGTCACAAGCCATCTGGACTACGGAAACACCCTATACGCAGGGACCACCGCAAAGCTTCAGAAACGCCTACAACGCATACAGAACGCCTCCGCACGCCTCATCCTCGACATCCCTCGCCACAGCCACATATCCGCCCATCTGAAACACCTGCACTGGCTCCCCGTCAACAAGAGGATCACCTTCAGGCTCCTCACCCACGCGCACAAAGCACTCCACAACATGGGCCCCGAATACCTCAACAGCCGCCTCTCATTCTACACGCCCACCCGTCAGCTTCCCTCAGCCAGCCTCGCCCTCGCCACCGTCCCACGTATCCGCAGAACCACCGCAGGAGGAAGATCATTCACCTACCTGGCAGCCAAAGCATGGAACTCCCTCCCCGCACACCTAAGAACTACCCAGGACCATCTCGCCTTCAGGAAGCGCCTCAAGACATGGCTTTTCAAGCAGCAGTAACCCACCCCCCCCCCCCCCCAGCGCCTTGAGACCCTCTCGGGTGAGTAGCGCGCTCTATAAATGCATTGATTGATTGATTGATTGATTGAACATGCCAGGCAAGATGGTACTTTCCTACAGGACGCCCATGTCACTTGTGCACCACAAGCAGCTAATGTTACCGATGACAAGTGGAAGATTTCATTTTGCAACGTAAAAGTACCTTTGAGGCCAGTGGATGGCTGCCAAAGCTGTGACCTGGAAGGTAATAGGAAAGCAAATCCAACATGCTAATGGACTAAATGAATTGCAAGGAACACCAGCAACAGTACAAGCTTTGAATTATACATTGAACATGATATGCAAATATTGTGATACCATCGTGCCGTTTACGCCAGCACCGACATATCCATGTAAACCCTACAATTGTTCTGACAAACAAAGTAGTTTACCAGGAGATATGGTGGTTGTTACAATGAACAATGGAACCAAAGGAGCTCGATATTCCAAACCACCAGCATTCATGTTTTATGTAGCTGAAAGAGGCATGATTAGCAACCTAGGCAACGTTTCCATAGTTCAGTATAGGATAGGATGTAAGCAAGCTTTGCATGCAAGCATAATGAACCATATTGTATTACAGATAAATATTGCTAAAAGAAATATCTCAAATTATGATCCACTATGCACACCATGGACATTACAGATATGGGCATTGCCAAAGCTATGTATTAGAAGATATCTAGGATCCTTGATAGCTGGAGCCACCGGAATAGGGGTAGGGGCCTTAAATTCTTTTGATATTGAAGCCATTAGGAATAAGTTATCATCTACAGAATATAGTACAGGAGAGGCCATAAAAGTAATTTCTCAATGGGTGCCTCCACACTCACAGGAGGTGTGGAAAATCCTACAAGGGTTGTACCATGATTGGCAATTGCATAATTTCACATATAAGCAATTTGGAAAAAGCTTTCAACACACACAGGCAGTGTCCAAAGGTATCCAATTTATATTATGGCATAGCATTGTTAATCAACAGTATGCAGATATTAAAGCAGAATGGGGACAGCTCCAAGGCAAGTATTGGAGACAACAATTGCATTTGCCGGAGGAGATATGGGTAAAGCCCATACAGTTTCATTGTGAAGAAGAAATGTGTTATGCTCATTTGGACATAGCAAGAAGTGATCTTCCTCCTGAAATATGGTGCCCTTTTATATTGCTCTCCGTAGTGATAGGTAAAGAATGGTGGATACCTGATACTGACAAAAAGTGGACTGATCAGAGAAACCACATTGTAGATCCCACCAGATGTGCAAATTGGTCTAAGGGGTAGGTATGTACCCACACAGGACAGGTGCTAGATCCATGCCTTCACCCAACACCAGGAGAATGCGAATGGTTACCTTATCCTATTAATGGCACAGACTTATATCAGATAGGGATGGAGAGTATATGTTATGTTACTAATCATCCCTTATTCGTTAACGGATTTGTACAAACCACAGGGGAGCAAGTAATGTGTATGTGTAATATTACCAGCATTATTGACATAAGTGCGCACATCCTATACCGGCCGACTAAGTTCACCACAACCACATTACAAACGCAAATATGAGCACAGTTAGAATGGAACATCCTGCTTGTTGTTAAGCTACAAAGACTAGAGGCAATCAGGCACTACGCACAAGTCACATTTGCTAAATTTGATATGGTAGCTAAATACACCAAGGATACAGCCATACAGATGACCATAGACGCTAAGCAGCTTATGCACACTGCTTCACTGAGCACCACTGGTATGATATTTTCTTGTGCTGGGCATCAGGAGCTACAAAAACGCTAAATGTAATGTTGCATCCTTTAATTTGGTTACTGATTGTTTGTGTCATACTGATGACTATGTTATGCAGACTATATGTACGCTCTACACAGCTTTATACTAAAATACGAGCGCTTAGAATAATGCTGACTGGTATTCGTAGCAACCTAGCTGGAGAAATGCCAAAGTAAATAATTTTTGTTTTGCATGCATCACGCTCATCTATGGGGTGGAGTGATCAGTGTGGGGAAAGATGCGGAAGACATTGTGACGCAAAGGGTTAATTAGTCTGAGCAGTGTAGATGAGTGCGATGCATGCAGAAACTTGAACCGTACGTGGAAAAGTCCACGATGTTGCTTTCAAGCTTGTTTTCCAACATTCCATAGATAGAATTATCCATAGCCTGCATGTGCAAGAAGCAGGAAGTGTGGGAGAGGGACGAGTGAAGGTCGCTCTAACGCTGAGAAAGGGAGTCCAGGAAAAGGCCAGAAAAATAATTGCTAGTGAACAACAGGGCAGCCAAGGGATATGTACTGATAACATAGCTAGAAAATGCGCGAAAGAAATAGAGTCCAAGCTTCAGGCTATTTAAGCACCAAAGCATGGGTGAGGGAACTGCAGCTCGCAGATGGAGTTGTGCAAGCTGCCATCGCCCACATTGCTGCCTTCCTGCCTGTGCTGTTCTTAGACTGTGACGCTCGAGGGGGAGAGAGGTTTGAGCAAGTGGGAGAGGGCTTCCAAGCATTGTGGATAAAGTTATGTTCCATCCAGGGATGAAAGGCCTTTGTTTCTCTGCTTTATTCTGATTGATTAACCAACTAGCGCTATGTTTATGATCTGATTAATTCCGCTCATTTATATTTGATTTTTCCTTGAACGTCTTAATGTGAATATGATGCAGTTACTGAAATGTGCATTTTGTAGGCAGTCATTTAATGCAGTGTTCATATTGGTGAACTCTTTGCTCACATATAGATACCTTTTATTGCTGTTTTTCATTCTACTTTGTTGATGTGCCAAACTCATATATTTTACTGAAAATTATATTAAAGCTAAGTTGTGTGCATTATTGGTGTGTGGTCCTTCATTGAGCGTCCTTATTGACTTCTATCGATCAGATCAGGTGTCAATGAATCACCTGAATAAGACAGATGGTAAAGCCATAGTGCAAAACTTTGAGAGACTCTGAGCAACTAAAACAGGGAAGGTAAGAATCCAGACTATAGGCCTACAGGAACCTGATGACTTGATTTGCTAGTGGCCCGGTTGCTGGCCACCCAATAGATGGCTAATGCGTCTGGATGAAAACCTGTTTAATAGGCAATGTAAAGCAAACTGAAACAAATTCATTAGACATCCTGTGCCCAAAACTTTCAATACAAATATAATAGCCCTCTTCCCAATTAATATACACAACAAACAAGTCATTAGAGTAATCTACGTACTCTAATTAGACACCTTGATAGCAAAGATTCTATAATAATTATCGGGGTGAATTGAGTATCTCTTTAGTACCATCCAGGCTATTGAGAGAGATAGCTTGACCTGACCTGATAGCCCCATTACGCCCCAGTTTACTAAATCAGCTTTGCATCTAGTAAGAATTTCAGTAGCTTATGGGCCTGTAACGAGCGATTTTCTTCAGATGCTATAGTTGCTCCAACATTTAAAAGAGGCCTGTATAGAAGTAATCTTGATTACATTTTACTGAATTCTCACATTTGGGCAGGGCCATACGGGAAACCCAAAGCAGCCCCGGCAAATTTTGAAAGACCAGCCCCGATAGAGAACATAGCTAACAATCCTGACCACTACAATGGGGCTTGGGGGATCTCCCCCATGAAAATGTGGGAAAAATAGCAAAAACATTGCATTCTGCAAAATATTTTTTCGTTATATATTCAATTGTATTCGTTTTTAAAACAAAGCAAATGATGATCTCAAAGTGTACTAGGATACGACAATCTTTATTGGGTCTATTCAATGATTCCCTCACTATCAGCCTCTAACAGTGCCTCTCATCTCTCCCTAGTGCCTCCTATGGCACTTCTCTTACCACCAGAGGGTGTAGGAGTACTTTACACCACACAGGTACAGAGTCAATGAATCAGACCTGTGTGAATCAGTGTACAGAAAATGTTACACCAGGTGTCGAATTTACAAGTCATCCATACTGGTAGGCATTTTTAAGAGGGGTTGGTCGGGGAAGAATACATTCAGAACGTAGCACAGTGGTTAGGATTTGCTTTACTAATAATTTATTTTTACAAAAATCAAAGCCTTTTTTTTCAAAATTGGGATAATCAAAGACTGGAGAAAACATACCTTTCTAACCTGTACCAAGCAGCTGACCTGCAGCTCTTTGATGGCAGTTCATAGCTCCCTGTGCTAGATTATGATTGCAACTTATGAACTGCACAGTAACAGAAATATGTCTGTGACAAAAGCAGTATTCCACTGAGCACTAAACATAAAATACTGTTCTGTGAGCTGCCTAGTGCATGTCATTTGCAGCAGGCATGTTAACCCTGTGTGCTACCTTAGATGAGTCACATCTGCCACTTGACAAATCTCCCCTCTCTCTCTAGCAGGTAATTAATCATTAGAGATATCTTAGCACTTTTAGTGTTGGCTACAAAACTATTAGATATAAAATAACTCTGTAGTGCTTTTAAAACTGTTGCACTGCTAAACAACGGGCCACCAGTAACAAAAGTGGTCCCACCCTTCCAGTTTCTCTTGGTCAGTCCTTCCTTGTATATGGGACAAACTAATCGATATAAAGGACTCCCCAAGGTATAAAAGCCCTCCGTTCTTTATCTTGACGTATCACTATACAGGATAAAGTAGATAGATTGCCTTTCAAAACTAGTCAGTTGGTCGTTACCAACAATAGGAATGTAAAATGGGGCAAAATTATGTTCAAGCAAAAAAAGTCAGGAAGAGTGAAACGAGGCACACTAGCCCTCGACGTTCTTGCCGAGACACATCAGTAAACAGGACCGGGATGTAATAAAAAGAACAGAAAGAGGGGTGTATAGTTGGTTCCTCAATACATGAGGTTTGCGATGCCCATTATTTAGATTTATTTCGAAGAAAGAAAGGAGGTGACTGACTGTGGTTTAAAACAGAGGATGATAGATGGGATATGAATATACGGACATAGAAGTGAATAAAGCCTTGAAGAAGTCCAGTTAGGACGAAACACGTGTCGGCTGATGGCTTTTCATTCTTACTCTATATGTTGTGTTTATATGTATATATGTTTATGTGTATAATAAGACATTTTCTTTTGTATTAAAATTTCTATCTGCATGGACATACTCTTTTCTTGGTCAGCTTTACATTGTTATATGTCTTTTTTCTTTGGTCAGTTACTGTTTGTTTACACATTTCAGGAAAGGAAGATAAATCTTAGAAGCATTCTAGTTAGAACTCATTAGGATCTTTCATGTTGTCTCAATAAGATATCAGATTATCTTCAAAGTATAGACACTGTCTTGTGGATGTGCCCCACTGAATTGTTTTTTCATTATTAGAACGGGTCTACTTCTGTAAACCTGGTATTACACATCAAGGCAACGATGTGTGTCAGTGTATGAGCACCCATAAGTTTATTATTATACACTCAGAATGTGCATTTATTTCAAGTAATGAGTTGCCTTTTGCTGTCGATTACAAATCCAAAATAGGTAAGTAGAAATCAGAAAAGTAATGCAAACAGTGTAGAATTACAATAGGTTGCAATAGGCAGACATGGGTCTAGGGGCAACACAAACCATATATTCCAAAAGTGGAATGTGAATCACAAATGGACCCCAGACCTATGGGAGCTTGTAGAGGGTCGCTGGGACTGTAAGAAAACAGTCAGGGTGTCCAAGATACCCCATCTCAAGACCCTCAAAAGTAGGAGTAAAGTACACCTACTACCCCAAAAGAGCACAATAGTCGTGATAGGGGGATTCTGCAAGAACAACAAACACCAACAAGGCACTGAAGGTGGATTCCTGGACCTGAGGACCTGAAAAGCAAGGGGACCAAGTCCAAGAGTCGCGATAGTGTTCAGGGGGGGGCAGGAGCCCAGAAAACCCCGGATGAAGGTGCAAGAAAGCTGCCTCCGGGTGGAAGAAGCTTGGAGTTCTGCAACAACGAAGAGGACTAGGAACTTCTCCTTTGGATGGAAGATGTCTCACGTTGCGATGAAGGTTGCAGAAGTGTTCCCACGCAGAAATACCACAAACAAGCCTTGCTAGCTGCAATGGTCACGGTAAAGGTTTTTTGGTGCTGCTGAGGACCAGGAAGGACCAGGATGTCGCCCCTTGGAGGAGGAGACACAGGGTGCGCTCAGCAACTTAGAGAGCCCCCACAGAAGCAGGTAGCACCCGCAGAAGTACCCAAACAGGCACTTAGAAGATTTGTGAACTGGAGCTGGCTCAGAGTCACAAAGGAGGGTCCCACGAGGCCAACTCAGAGGGTTGAGCACTGCAAGACGCAGTGCTGGGGACCCAGGCTAGGCTGTGCATGAAGGAAATCCTGGAAGAGTGAACAGGAGCCGGAGCAGCTGCAAATCACGCAGTACACAGGTTTGCAGTCTAGCGTGGGGAGGCAAGGACTTACCTTCAGCAAACTTGGACTGAAGGATCACTGGACTGTGGGAGTCACTTGGATAGAGTTCCTGTGTTCCAGGGACCACGCTTGTCAGGATGAAAGGGGACCCAGAGGACCAGTGATGCAGTCTTTTGTTACCTGCGTTAGCAGGGGGAAGATTCCGTCGACCCACTGGAGATTTCTTCTTGGGTTCCAGTGCAGGGTGAAGGCAGATGACCCCCAGAGCATGCACCACCAGGAAACAGTCGAGAAAGGCGGCAGGATGAGGCGCTACAATGTTGCTGGTAGTCATCTTGCTACTTTGTTGCGGTTGTGCAGGCGTCCTGGAGCAGTCAGCGGTCAATCCTTGGTAGAAGTCGAAGAGGGAAGTGCAGAGGAACTCTGGTGAGCTCTTGCATTCGTTATCTGAAGAATACCCCAGAGGAGAGACCCTAAATAGCCAGAAAAGGAGGTTTGGCTACCAAGAAATGAGGATTGGCTACCAAGAAAGGTAAAAGCCTATCAGAGGGTGTCTCTGACGTCACCTGCTGACACTGGCCACTTAGAGCAGTCCAGTGTGCCCCCACCACCTCTGTTTCCAAGATGGCAGAGGTCTAGGACACACTGCAGGAGCTCTGGGCACCTCCCCTGAGAGGTACTGGTCAGGGGAGTAGTCACTCCCCCTTTCCTTTGTCCCGTTTCACGCCAGAGTAGGGCTGGGGTATCCCTGAACCGGTGTAGACTGGCTTATGCAGAGATGGGCACCATCTGTGCCCATCAAAGCATTTCCGGAGGCTGGGGTGAGGCTACTCCTCCCCAGCCCTTCACACCTATTTCCAAAGGGAGAGGGTGCAACACCCTCTCTCAGAGGAAATCCTTTGTTCTGCCTTCCTGGGCCAGGGCTGCCTGGACCCCAGGAGGGCAGAATCCTTTCTGAGGGGTTGGCATCAGCAGCAGCTGCAGTGGCAACCCGGATAGGCAGTTTGGCAGTACCCGGGTTCTGTGCTAGAGACCCGCGCGAGCATGGGATAGTCCCCCCAATACCAGAATGGTATTGGGGTGACAATTCCATGATCTTAGACATGTTACATGGCCATGTTCGGAGTTACCATTGTGACGCTATACATAGGTAGCGACCTATGTACAGTGCACGCGTGTAATGGTGTCCCCGCACTCACAAAGTCCGGGGAATTTGCCCTGAACGATGTGGGGGCACCTTGGCTAGTGCTAGGGTGCCCACACACTAAGTAAATTGGCACCAACCTTCACCAAGTGAGGGTTAGACATATAGGTGACTTATAAGTTACTTATGTGCAGTGAAAAATGGCTGTGAACTAACATGGACGTTATTTCACTCAGGCTGCAGTGGCAGGCCTGTGTAAGAATTGCCTGAGATCCCTATGGGTGGCAAAAGAAATGCTGCAGCCCATAGGGATCTCCTGGAACCCCAATACCCTGGGTACCTAAGTACCATATACAAGGGAATTATATGGGTGTACCAGTGTGCCAATGAGAATTGGTAAATTTAGTCACAAGCCTGCAGTGACAAATTTAGAAAGCAGAGAGAGCATAAACACTGAGGTTCTGGTTAGCAGAGCCTCAGTGATAGTTAGGCACCACGCAGGGAACACATATAGGCCACAAACTTATGAGCACTGGGGTCCTGGCTAACAGGATCCCAGTGAAACATAACAAACACACTGACAACATAGGGCTTTCACTATGAGCACTGGGCCCTGGTTAGCAGGATCCCAGTGAGACAGTGAAAACACCCTGACATATACTCACAAACAGGCTAAAAGTGGGGGTAACAAGGCTAGAAAGAGGCTACCTTCCTACACCACCTGCTGTGGGTTGAGCACAAACCCTACAGCATGTGATCTTTGGCCATACATAGTTGGGGTTGCCCACCCTTAGTGGGTTAGGTACAGGGCTTCACCATTTGCCAGGACCTACTGCAATTATATGTAAACACGAAAGGTACATATATCAAGCTGCTGGTAGTCATGAGTCCTTGGGAGAAATCAAATAGTTTAGGCAAATGATGGCCATGATAAGCCTCAAGTATTTGTGGAGCGAATAAACCCGTGCTGTGCGCGTCGGCCACAATATAATGTTTTATATACATCTGAAGCCTTGACAAAGTCTTGAAGACGAAACAAGTGTTGGCTGTTTTGCTGTATGGACTTATTGTTACATTCGAACATCCTATTGTAACTTTGACCATTTATCACCATCTGGCTGCTCTGGACACATGGTCATTTTGTACAACGCAGTCTTTTGATTGAGATTTCTACTTTCTACCTGCACTTATAATAAATATCTACACATCATCTTCCAAGAACGAACTTTCTACTTATTCTTGAACATTATCAGGATTCATGCTATTGGTGTGCCCTGGCCACTCTTCTTTCAACACTGAGGTTACCACTATGGTTGTACACAGGGTAAGGCTCAGAACTTCCCACAGCAACAGGGAATATCAATGCCTCTGTGTAGATTACTCTTACAGATAGTCACCCAACAAACCCCATAGAAAGGAGGCAGCAGAAGTGATTCTGTCTCTGGACCCTTAGGGTACATAAAGGATTGTACTTACATACATGAGACAAGCCCTTGTGGGTCCAGCTGGAAGCATAGTGGCAATTCCTTGAAAACAGTATTAGCACACTGTCAAAGTTAGGCACTAAAGACTACATACAACACTAGACAAATGATGGTGGCTGGAATTGCCTCCTGAAAACCATGAGCCAATCCCAGTACAAAGGAAAACACTTATACACAGATGAGGACTGATACACATGTGAGGGCTGATAATACACTTACCAGACACGATAACCCAAGAGGACACAGAAACAGAAGGAACAAACTAAGAAGCAAAGGCAGGAACAGTGAACAGGTTCAGGCTGAAACAAGGCAGGAGCAGGACTAGAAAACAGGGAGCAAGCTCTGGCTGGATCAAGCAAGAACAGGACTGGGATACAGGGAGCTGGAACAAGCAAGAACAGGACTGGGAAACAGAGAGCAGGTTCAGGCTGAAACAAGGCATGAACAGGACTGGAAAACAGGGAGCAGGCTCTGGCTGAAACAAGCAGGAACAGGGATGAGAAACAGGGAGCAGGTTCAGGCTGAAGCAGAACAGGAACAGGACTGGAACACAATCCTACAAGGGGTGTGGTGCACAAAGGAATCAAACTCCAATGCAGAACGAGGAGCTTTAGGAAATGGCAGCTTTTAAGCAGTTCCAGGCAGCAGCAAGCCCAGGATGGAGTCACATGGCTAGGCTGCACAAGATAGGTCACAGGTGTGTGAAGGTTCAGTCTCTCACAAGTCTTGGAGGAGAGAATCCAGTATAAAGGAGCAACCAGACTTTTCCCATAGGAAGCAATGGACAGAAGATTACAGGTCTTACCGACTACCAGGCAGTGCATTATGGGACCTGAAGTCCATTGGGAGCAGATATAGTTCTTCTATGGCATGCCATATCGAAAAGGGAAGCAAACAGGAGTCAGAAAAGGACTCTGGGTGAGTGTTAATGATGATTCCCTGGCTACAGATAGTCCATTTACAGTGCCCCCTAGAGATGGGACGGCAGAGTCGTGACAGTTTTATGGTATGATTTGTCTGGTTTAATAGGTCGATTGGGCGTGGTTGACAAGCCAGAGTGTGAGTGAAAGTGAGTGAAAAAAAACTTTTGACTGAGATCTGACGAGTCCTATGTGCACCAGGACAGACCCACTGATCAGTTGAGAGTAAAGTTTGAGGGTTGAATTTTGCTTGCTAATCAGGGAAGCTGAGAAATAAGGAGAAGCTGTAAGAGCGGAAAGAGCTGTCAGTGAAAAATCCGTAAAGTTTCTGAAGCAATTGTGTTACCTTTCCTGTAGTAAACCAGCAGATTTGTTTTTTGATTTTGGGTTAGTGCTCGCAATAATTTTGCATTGGTTTCGTGTGAATCGAAGTTTGGGAGGACAAGCCGCAAGACTTTGTCAGCAGCAGTACGTGTGAGTGTGATGATATTGGAGCAGCACTGGGATAGGTTTGTTAGAGAAAAGGGTTGTGCATGGATTGGCCGCTGTCTGTGAGGCAGAATTGGTTGAGAAGGTGGGTGAAGAGAATTCTGGGATTAAAAGTCACTTCCTGATTTGATTTTCAATAACAAAAAGGTTGAAAAGATTAAAATTTTCAAAGCATTAAAAAGTACTTTAAGTGGAAATATATCCATTAAAATGAGTATAGGCGAGGATACACCACCAGAAGGTACACGAGCTTACATTGTAATGGAAGAGAAGGGTGTTGCACCATGTCTTTGGCTAAAGCAATGGTGCAAAATGACAGAGAAAGATGGACGCTTAGCATTTTCTACAAATGGGTCATTCAGTTTGAGGGTTTTACAGCATTTAAGGATGATGCTATATGAATCGAAGCCCCTTCAGAGACCAGCACAGTTTGAGGGATTAGTGATCTGGGAGCTAGTTGCCATACAGCGACAGCAACAGAAATGGGAGAGGAGAATGAGAAAGGCAGAAAAGACATTAACAGAGGCTAGGTGGGACAACGCTCAGAGAGTTTGGAGAAATGAGACATTGCATGGAATTAAGTTGTTTCCAGCAATTACACAAGAGACTGAGAAAGAAGGAAGGACAGCTACTAGAAAGACTAACAGAAGCCCTTCCGAGAGCAGGGAGGTTAGAAAATCCTAGACAGTGGAGGAAGAGTCAGACGATGATGAGTTTCTTCCACAATTACTAAGGAATTGTCCTCCACCATACCCAGCACATGAGAGTGGTCTGAGCACCAGTGCTAACCCTACAGCTCTGACACAGGATAATGGGACAGTGAGTCTGGTACAGGTTGATACTAGCCTGACACAGAGTCCGATGCAGAGTAGTCTTAACGTGCCTACTACTTCAGTAGTACAAAATCAGGTGCAACTGGCAAATGTTCAGAGAATGTACCCTGATGTGCCTATTGTGGAAACTGCCACAAACTTAATAGTGCCTATGGAACAGGTTTTCCCGAGACCGATGTTGTTCAGACAGAACCATCTCCACTTTTAATGCCCCAAGTGCAGCCACACGCCATGCTGAGATTCACTCCAGTAAAAGGGACACAATCAGATATGTATTCAAAGATGAATCAGAACGTGGGAGTTACTCTCCCAAGGAACTTAAGTACCAGGCCAATCCCAGTGCTATATCTCTACCTATTACTGTTGGTCCAGCCGTACCGTTATTTGCACAGAAGAAACCCAGTGTATGAGAACATGGTGTCAGGACACATAATGCAATGGGGGGAGGACATAATGAAAGCACTCAAGTAGTTTCTCCTGTGGGACAGACTTCTGGCAGATCAAGATCGCTGTTAGACCTTAGTCCATTCGGAGTACCTCCAGATACTATGGTAGGGTCAAACATTAGTCAGAGCTTGAAATTACTGACACAGCAGACCCCAAATGCAGTTGCGCAACAGGTATTACCTGCCCAAGCCAGCAACATCTTGTTGCAAGGTTTGACTGCTCAGCAGTTGACTGAATGGTTAGACAAGGTGAATACCCCACAGAGTGCTCCAAAGGGAGAGGAGTATTTGAATTACGCTAGGCTAAGCATAGAATCGGGTGAGCTCATTGAGGGAACTATGGGTGTGAACAGGTTAGAATCCTACACAAAGGCAGAATTGAGATATCTGTGCCCGAAGATTTCAAGGGAAGTGAGCAATGTGCATCAGAAGCTAGCTTACTTGGCAGAGAAGTACGGCATGGAAATAGATAAAACAGAGCATTTGAAGAGGAGCTACAGATTAGATTTTGAGACTAAAGATTTAAACACATCAGATCTCGAGGAATGAAGGCACACCTTAAGGAATTACTTCAAAGTGCCCAGACTTGGGGAGCATTAAACAAATGGGAAGGCAGATGGGTGAAGTAAAGAGAAAAAAGGAAAACAAATTCTGTGGAACTGACTGAAAATGTGTAGCAGGACCAAGATCCAGTGAAGATTTTACCAATAAGAGAGATTCCAGGAGGGAATTTTGTTCATGTCCCTTGGAGTAGAAGTGCCATCCTATCATTTGCAAATGATTGTCCAAAATTGAGAAAGAAGACAGTAGAATGGTACCAGCAGACAGACAAATTTGTAAACCTTGCAAAGTAAATGTGGGAGAATTTGAACACTTCACAGTATTTCAGCCCCAGATGAGAAGTAGACGTCAAGGAGGTAATATGAATCATGGTCCAGACTTGGGTACTGTAGTAGTTCAGAACAATGTGCAGGGGATGAAGAAATTGTTGACTTGTCACGCTTGCGGAGCCATCGGACATTGGAAACAGAAGTGTCCGAGGTTGGTGCAGGAAGGAGCTGTTCAGCAAACTAATGATGTCAATACATTCCAGAACATGCGAATGAGAGGTCCTAATCCCAATTTTCAAAACAATATGAATCAGGTGCAGAATCTTCAACCCATGCAGCAGGTGCAAATGCCACGTGTACAAGTGCAACAGTTGCAGCCAATGCAGCAGCAGGTTCCCATGGTACCTAGACAGCAAATTCAAATACCTCAAGTCCCAATGGAACAGCAGCAAATTATGTTTTCTCAACAGGTCACAGGTCAGAAGCTTCATCAAAGTAAATACACAGTACACCAATTCTTGTTACACAGTGAGAATGGAATAAATGATGATTGGTGGAGGGAAAGTTCAGATTAGGAGCCATGTGTGCTTGCAACCTCCTTAGAAGTAGATCAGAGAGGTCCCTATGTGAGGGGAATAGTCATGGGTCACAGAGTGTTGTTCTTGGTTGACACTGGAGCCACACGTTCTACAGTAAGATCAGTTGATGTTCCAGACTTGCCTCCTTCAGGTAAAACAGCTGAGATTGTAAGAACAGCAAATCAGTATTTGACCAACCCGATTACAGAACCAGTTCAGGTTAAAATTGGCAACTTCCAGGGTTTGCACAAGTTCGTGGTCTGTGATTCAAGTCCAGTGTCCCTACTGGGAAGAGACTTGTTGTGTAAAACAAGATTCTCGATTACGTGTTCAAATGATGGAACTGAGATTCAGACGAATAGCGACGATGAAGATGACAAAGTCCCAGAGACAGAATATGAGACAATAAATGAGGAGTACCCTCTGATTGATTTTTTTCCAGTATTCACAGTGAAGGAGCTTCATCCTGATTTACATGGAACGGTTAAGGCGAAGGTGTGGGATCTGACAGGAAAAGAGATAGGTCTGATAAAGGGAGTTGAGCCAGTTAAAGTTACTGTAAAGCCGAATGCTTTTTTCCCTCAAATTCCCCTGTACCACATGCCACAAGATGTCCTTATGAAGGTTGCCCAAATAATTGCAGACTTTGTGAAACAAGGGGTTCTGAAGGAGGTATTGAGCAACCCATGTAATTCACTGATAATGGGTTTGAAAAAGCCTTGTGGGAAAGTTGAATTGTCCAGGATTTAAGAAAAGTAAATGACATTGTAGTCAAATCTTGTCCCATGGGGCCAAATCAAGCTATGATAATGTTTCAAATTTGATGTGATGCTGAATGGTTCACTGTCATTGACTTGTCACAAGCCTTCTTTTCTGTGCCTCTTCATGAGGACAGCTAATTTCTCTTTTGTTTACATTTTTTTTGACCGAGTTTACTGTTGATGTCGAATTCCTCAAGGGTTTTCAGATTCGCCTTCCATATTCAATCAGATCCTGAAAAATAATTTGGAGTCATTGGAATTGCCTTTCCAATCAACCTTGGCACAGTACATTGATGACTTGCTGATTGCGTCCAAAACAAGGGACGAGGGCAAATATGACATAATAGCCTTGCTGAACCATTTGGGAAACAATGGCCATAAAGTGACCCAATTAAATTGCAATACTGTCAGAAAAAAGTGAAATGCTTAGGTCATCAGATTGAGAAGAGATCGAGAAAGATATCCAGAGAAAGGGTTACAACCATATTGCAGATGAATCCCCTGACCACACAGAGAGACAACAGGATGTTTCTTAGGATGGTAGGATACTGCCACCAATAGATTCCCAATTTTTCAGTCATTTCAAGACCATTGCAGAAGCTGACTCATAAAGAAGTCACTGATCCCATAGTGTAAGTCCAGGCTGGAATGAAAGCGTTCACTGAATTGAGAGAGAGTCTGTGCAAAGTTCAAGCTTTGGTTATGCCTGACTACACTAAACCTTTCACATTGTTTTGACATGAGCGTGATACATGTTCTTTCTCTGTCTTGACACAGGTCCATGGTGGTGCAAGATTGATCAGATACAAAATGAGTATTCTAGGGTCACTAAATGTCTCATTGAAAAGATGTACAGTGCTGAACCCGGCAACCTTACTTCCAAATGAAAATGTTAAAATTGGAAAGTTGGAAGACATTGAGCATGATTGTCTTGAAGTAACTGACTTGTGCACAAAACCAAGACCTGACATTAAAGATACTCGATTGGAAGAGAATGACCAAATTATATTTGATGATGGTTTTTGTCTAAGAGACAATACAGGGACACTGAGAGCAGGACATGCTGTTTGTACAATTACTGGCATCCTGGAAGCTTATTGGCTTTGAGGAGTGTATTCTGCCCATGTGGCGGAACTGATAGCCCTTACTAGAGCGTGCCATGTTTCTGCTCAGCTGAAGGTTACCATCTATATGGATAGCCAGTATGGATTTGGAATAGTCCACGATTTTGGCCAGTTGTGGTCACAAGGAGGTTTCATGACCTCTTCTGGTTCACCAGTGAGAAATGGTGAGAGAATTAAAGATCTGTTACATGCTATTCAAATGTCTGAAAAGATTGCTGTGGTGAAATGCAGTACACAACTGAAGTCTCAGGACTTCGTGTCAATGGGAAAGGGATCAAGTTGCAAGGTTTGCGCATTGAACTGTATATCATTCAAAGATAAGTGGGAACTGTTACCTGAAGAAGATGAAACATGTCCAAGTTTTGCATTAAAAGTAATTGAAAAGATGGAAGAATTGAAAATGTTGCAGAATAATGTTGACAGGAAGGGAAAACGTTCATGGAGCAAAATGAAATGTGTACAGTGACAAGATGAATTGTGGGTTTCAGAAGGGGGTCAACTAGTTTTGCCTAATAGTCTGTTGTCTCAAATGGCTAGGTATTATCATGGTCAAGCACATGTTGGGAGGGATGCCATGATTTGGTTGTTCAAGCATGATTGGTTCAACCCAAGGTTTAGACAGGTTGCTGAAGCAGTTTGCCATTGTTGCGTCATTTGCCAGCAAATGAACGCTGGGAAAGGGACAATGGTTAATTTGAGCCACATTAGAAGAGTAAGAGGTCCATTCAGCAGAATGAAGATGGATTTTATTGAGATGCCTGTGTGTGGAGGTTTGAGATATTTGTTGGTGATTGCGTGCATCTTTAGTCCCTGGATTAAAGCTTACCCTACACGAAAGAATGACAGTCTCACCGTAGCGAAACTACTGCTTAGGGAACGGATACCATGTTTTGTGTTTCCAATCTCTTTAGAATCAGATAGAGGAAGCCACTTCAACAATGAAGTAATAAAATTACTGTGTGCAGCATTGAACACTGAGCAGAAGTAGCATTGTAGTTATTGCTCTGAAGCATCAGGACTAGTGGAACAAATGAATGGTACCTTGAAGTCGAGAATTGCACAGATGTGTGCATCCACAAATCTGAAATGGCCGGATGCACTGCCTTTAGTTCTGATGACAATGAGAAACACACCTGAGAGGAAGACAGGATTGTCACCGCATGAGATCCTTATGGGTCGAGCCATGAGGTTGTCAGCGGTGCCTGCAAATCCACTTGTCAACATTACAGATGATATGGTGATTGTTAGAAATGGGGTCTTTGGTTGACAGTCAGGTTACCCCCTGTTCAAGCAAGGACCCTCACTCTAGTTAGGATAAAAGAGAATCACCCTCAGCTAACCCCTGCTTACCCCCTTGGTAGCTTGGCAGAGCAGTAGGCTTAACCTCAGAGTGCTGGGCGTAAAGTATTTGTACCAACACACACAGTAACTTAATGAAAACACTACAAAATGACACAACACCAGTTTAGAAAAATAGGAAATATTTATCTAGACAAAACAAGACCAAAACGACAAAAATCCAACATACACAAGTCAAGTTATGATTTTTAAAAGGTTTAAAATAAAAAGAGTCTTTAGGTAGTTGTAACAACACACTAGCGCTGCTAGCGTGTAAATGTACCTGGTTTGCGTCAAAAATAACCCCGCACGGGCGGTGTGCGTCGAAAATAACCCTGCACGGTTATATGCGTCGAAAACAGCTCGGCACGGCGATGCGCGTCGAAAAAGCCAGCCCTGCGACGGTCCGAAAGTCCCGCGGCGCAGGTTGCGATCTCTCAGCCTTCGTCAGCGATGCTGCGCGTCGTTTCTCCTGCTCCGGGCGTCGATTCTTCGGTCGCGTTTCCGGCGGCGTCGTTTCTCAGCTGCGGAGCCGGCGTCGCGTCGTTTTCTCAGCCGCGATCGGATTCGCGTCGATCTTTTCTCCGCACGGCGCTCGGTGCGTGTATTTTTGTCCTTAGGCTGCCAGCCTCTCCTTTCAGGGTCCCAGGAACTGGAAGGGCACCACAGAGCAGAGTAGGGGTCTCTCCAGAGACTCCAGGTGCTGGCAGGAAGAAGTCTTTGCTATCCCTGAGACTTCAACAACAGGAGGCAAGCTCTACATCAAGCCCTTGGAGATTTCTTCTTCAAGATGGAAGGCACACAAAGTCCAGTCTTTGCCCTCTTACTCAGGCAGAAGCAGCACTGCAGGAAAGCTCCACAAAGCACAGTCACAGGCAGGGCAGCACTTGTTCCTCAGCGATCAGCTCTTCTCCAGGCAGAGGTTCCTCTTGATTCCAGAAGTGTTTCTGAAGTTTGTAAGTTTGGGTGCCCTTCTTATACCCATTTTAGTCTTTGAAGTCACCTTCCTTCAAAGGGGACTCACACCTTCTTGTGAAATCCTGCCTTGCCCAGGCAAGGCCTCAGACACACACCAGGGGGTTGGAGACAGCATTGTCAGAGGCAGGCACAGTCCTTTCAGATGAGAGTGACCACTCCACCCCTCCCTCCTAGCAGAGATGGCTAATCAGGAAATGCAGATTACACCCCAGCTCCCTTTGTGTCACTGTCTGGTGTGAGGTGAAAAACAACCCAACTGTCAAACTGACCCAGACAGGGAATCCACAAACAAGGCAGAGTCACAGAATGGTTTAAGCAAGAAAATGCTCACTTTCTAAAAGTGGCATTTCCAAACTCACAATCTTAAAATCAACTTTACTAAAAGATGTATTTTTAAATTGTGAGTTCAGGGATCCCAAACTCCACATGTCCATCTACTCTCTAGGGGAATCTACACTTTAATCATATTTAAAGGTAGCCCCCATATTATCCTATGAGAGAGAGACAGACCTTGCAACAGTGAAAACGAAATTGGCAGTATTTCACTGTCAGGACATATAAACCACATTACTATATGTCCTACCTTATCCATACACTGCACCCTGCCCTTGGGGCTACCTAGGGCCTACCTTAGGGGTGCCTTACATGTAAGGAAAGGGAAGGTTTAGGCCTGGCAAGTGGGTACACTTGCCAAGTCGAATTTACAGTGTAAAAATACACATACAGACACTGCAGTGGCAGGTCTGAGACATGATTACAGAGCTACTTATGTGGGTGGCACAACCAGTGCTGCAGGCCCACTAGTAGCATTTGATTTACAGGCCCTGGCACCTCTAGTGCACCTTACTAGGGACTTACTAGTAAATCAAATATGCCAATCATGGATAAACCACTTACATACAATTTAAACAGTAGAGCATATGCACTTTAGCACTGGTTAGCAGTGGTAAAGTGCTCAGAGTTGAAAAGCCAACAGCAACATGTCAGAAAAACATAGGAGGCAGGAGGCGAAAAAGACTGGGGATGACCCTGCATAAGCAAAAGTCCAACACAACCCCCTACCAGCCTAAAGCCAGGGGAGAATAATCAATACCTTGATGTACTTCCCTGATTGGGGCGATAGAACAGGGACCCAGGCCCACAACAACAGGGGCATGTTCCAGTTCTACGCCTTCCTGACTCCAGTTGGATCCCTCTGTCCATACTCTCAGGGCCCACTAAGCTAACCCAGGGGGAACCCTTCTCCACATCTACAGACACCATCTGTGTAATACCTAACTTTACTTTGCTCACAGATGTATTGCAATGGGCAGATAGTACCACCAGGGCCAACACAGTGGTGTTGCCCACTCCACCCCCGGGGTGTGACTCTCGTCCTCCCCCCCCCAGGGGCAACTCTGTCCACCAGGACAGCAAGCCACAGTGGCCCCAGACAACTGTCAGGGATGAGAGCCCGACCTCAGGCCTCTCTAACCACTGTGACTGTGGAGAGTGGGGGGTGGTAGCCCCAGGTGCCGGGCACCCTTTGACCACTCTCTCTTCCACCAGGTCAGGGATGACAACCTGACCCTGGTCCTCCCCTCTGGGGCTCTGTACCCTCCCTGCAGAAGCGGCACCCCCAGAGTCAAAAACTGTCAGGGTGCTTGTAGAAGCAGCCCTGCACAATTCTTCCATCAGTGCAGGGATGTTAACCTGCAACTGATCCTCCAACCTGGGGTCTGTACCTTCAGGTTGGACCAGGGCCAGGGGTGAGGCTTCCCTCCCCCTGCCCTCTCTTCTGGGGTCCTGAACCACCCAACTAGGAGCGCCCCCCCCAGAAGACAACATGGTAGGGGCACTGTTAGCAGTAGCCCCTTCCTCCAGGTCAGGGGGGACACCCTTAACCTGGCCTCCCAATCCAGGGTCTGTACCCACAGACTGGATCACTGCCTGGCAACCCAGGACTTCCTGGGGGGCATACCTACCCCCTACCAGGTCAGAGTTTACCCTCTGAACCTGGTCATCCAACCCAGGGTCACCACCCTGCGGTTGAACCACTGTCTGGCACACCAGGACTTCCTTGGGAGCACATTTACCCCCCATCAGGTCAGAGTTTACCCCCTGAACCTGATCATTCAACCCAGAGTCACCACCCTGCGGTTGAACCATTGCCTGGCGCACCAGGACTTCCTGGGGGGCACACCTACCCCCCACAAGGGAAACACTTTCCCCAAGGGCCATACAAGAGTCTGGCTGGCGCAGGTCTCCTGACCTCTGCCCATCTGACAGAGTCGGGATTCCCCCCAGCCCAGAAATGGTCTCACCAAGGTCATTCCTGGGGGGCTCTGCACTCAGAGCTGACCCCTGACCCTCCAGGTTCTCCACTGGGGTCCGCAACCCCCTCTCAACCCTCTGTCTGGACTTCTGCAACCCCTCACTAGGAGTGGTACTGCCAGACACCAGAACTGGTGGGACGCTGGCTACAGCCGCCCCCCCAAGTTCTCCTGACACTGTGGGGTCTCCCTCAACAGATGGCCCTATGGTACAGGCTAGGCTCCCCTCCTGGGGTTCCCGCAGGGAACCCTCCAGGACCTGGGACCGGATCTCGGGCACCTTGGGCCTCAACCCATCCCCATTCCCTCTCCTCTGAGACTGGACATGGGGTCCCTCACCCATCCCACTACACTGGGACCTACCTGGGACACTACAATCCTTCCCTACCTCACCTGGTTGGGAACTACCTAGACCACTCCTCTCAGGAGCACCCCCAAATGCCTCTTCAGACTCTCTGGTACTCACCCAGAAGTCTGCCTCCATTGTAAGCTCCCTGGGGTCAGAGAACTCACACTCCACCTGGTGTTGGCATAGCTCTGGAAAATAAGGACTAGACATATGCTCTCCAGCAATTACATCACTCAGCCCCTCACATGAATTAACCAAAGTACCCTTCACCCAACCATCCAGTGACTCTGCCTTGAAAAAGCACCCCACATCACCCTCCTGAGACTGGTGAGACAGTACCTGACTGTCCCTGACACTCAACCCACACTCTTCTGGGATGTTTTCACACTCCATAACCAGGACTTCTACCTGGGGGGAACCCCTCTCCCTGTCACTCTCAACTAGAGTCAGTAGAGTGTCCCTCCCACCAGTAGGAATATGACTCCCCATGCCAGTTCCCCAATCCACCTCAGAGACCCTGTGCATCACTGGAGCTACCTCATACCCCTGAACCTCCTGGCGTGTGTTAACTCCCTCCTTCAAGTAGGGCACCACCTCTCTGGGCATGTGCACTTCTGCAGCATCACTGGATATACAATTGTTGCTGCCACCATTCCAGCTGGACTCAGCCCTCATGACTTCCAGCTCTTTCAATTTAAGCTCGTAAGCATAAATCATTTTTTTAATCTCTAAGTCCCTCCTCCTTTCTTCCAGGACTAAGGCTCTCTTCTCCTCAGCCCTCTTAAGCTCTGCATCTAGCTCTTCCAGACTCCGGATTCGAGCTAGGAGCCTATCATCTCTTTCTGTTCCCTCCTCAGGGCCACTGCCCTCCTCTTTGGAGTAGTCCTCCTCCTCAGAGTAGTTATCCTCCTCAGACTCATTTGGTGGTGTTGCCTGACAACGTTTCAATTCATCCTGAAACAGGGCTGACTCAAGATCCTCCCTTCTGGATTCCTTGTTCACAGCCAGTCCCCTTTCCATGCAGAATGCTTTAAGCTGCCACTTTTTATACATAAATAGGTGCCAGAAATTGACTTCCATTCTGCAAAGGCTTCACAACCAAAAAACAAAGTCCAAAAATATTATCAATACTTCCAGGAGGACATCAGAGAACAAAAAGCAGAATCACAAGACAAGTAGTATGTGGTCACGTAGTGGTCTGAGATCAAAACAGTAGTGTACACTTAATCACTGTATGTCAAGTACAAATACAAGTCCAAATCCCGACCGCTGGTCACCAATGTTAGAAATGGGGTCTTTGGTTGACAGTCAGGTTACCCCCTGTTCAAGCAAGGACCCTCACTCTAGTTAGGATAAAAGAGAATCACCATCAGCTAACCCCTGCTTACCCCCTTGGTAGCTTGGCAGAGCAGTAGGCTTAACCTCAGAGTGCTGGGCGTAAAGTATTTGTACCAACACACACAGTAACTTAATGAAAACACTACAAAATGACACAACACCAGTTTAGAAAAATAGGAAATATTTATCTAGACAAAACAAGACCAAAACGACAAAAATCCAACATACACAAGTCAAGTTATGATTTTTAAAAGGTTTAAAATAAAAAGAGTCTTTAGGTAGTTGTAACAACACACTAGCGCTGCTAGCGTGTAAATGTACCTGGTTTGCGTCAAAAATAACCCCGCACGGGCGGTGTGCGTCGAAAATAACCCTGCACGGTTATATGCGTCGAAAACAGCTCGGCACGGCGATGCGCGTCGAAAAAGCCAGCCCTGCGACGGTCCGAAAGTCCCGCGGCGCAGGTTGCGATCTCTCAGCCTTCGTCAGCGATGCTGCGCGTCGTTTCTCCTGCTCCGGGCGTCGATTCTTCGGTCGCGTTTCCGGCGGCGTCGTTTCTCAGCTGCGGAGCCGGCGTCGCGTCGTTTTCTCAGCCGCGATCGGATTCGCGTCGATCTTTTCTCCGCACGGCGCTCGGTGCGTGTATTTTTGTCCTTAGGCTGCCAGCCTCTCCTTTCAGGGTCCCAGGAACTGGAAGGGCACCACAGAGCAGAGTAGGGGTCTCTCCAGAGACTCCAGGTGCTGGCAGGAAGAAGTCTTTGCTATCCCTGAGACTTCAACAACAGGAGGCAAGCTCTACATCAAGCCCTTGGAGATTTCTTCTTCAAGATGGAAGGCACACAAAGTCCAGTCTTTGCCCTCTTACTCAGGCAGAAGCAGCACTGCAGGAAAGCTCCACAAAGCACAGTCACAGGCAGGGCAGCACTTGTTCCTCAGCGATCAGCTCTTCTCCAGGCAGAGGTTCCTCTTGATTCCAGAAGTGTTTCTGAAGTTTGTAAGTTTGGGTGCCCTTCTTATACCCATTTTAGTCTTTGAAGTCACCTTCCTTCAAAGGGGACTCACACCTTCTTGTGAAATCCTGCCTTGCCCAGGCAAGGCCTCAGACACACACCAGGGGGTTGGAGACAGCATTGTCAGAGGCAGGCACAGTCCTTTCAGATGAGAGTGACCACTCCACCCCTCCCTCCTAGCAGAGATGGCTAATCAGGAAATGCAGATTACACCCCAGCTCCCTTTGTGTCACTGTCTGGTGTGAGGTGAAAAACAACCCAACTGTCAAACTGACCCAGACAGGGAATCCACAAACAAGGCAGAGTCACAGAATGGTTTAAGCAAGAAAATGCTCACTTTCTAAAAGTGGCATTTCCAAACTCACAATCTTAAAATCAACTTTACTAAAAGATGTATTTTTAAATTGTGAGTTCAGGGATCCCAAACTCCACATGTCCATCTACTCTCTAGGGGAATCTACACTTTAATCATATTTAAAGGTAGCCCCCATATTATCCTATGAGAGAGAGACAGACCTTGCAACAGTGAAAACGAAATTGGCAGTATTTCACTGTCAGGACATATAAACCACATTACTATATGTCCTACCTTATCCATACACTGCACCCTGCCCTTGGGGCTACCTAGGGCCTACCTTAGGGGTGCCTTACATGTAAGGAAAGGGAAGGTTTAGGCCTGGCAAGTGGGTACACTTGCCAAGTCGAATTTACAGTGTAAAAATACACATACAGACACTGCAGTGGCAGGTCTGAGACATGATTACAGAGCTACTTATGTGGGTGGCACAACCAGTGCTGCAGGCCCACTAGTAGCATTTGATTTACAGGCCCTGGCACCTCTAGTGCACCTTACTAGGGACTTACTAGTAAATCAAATATGCCAATCATGGATAAACCACTTACATACAATTTAAACAGTAGAGCATATGCACTTTAGCACTGGTTAGCAGTGGTAAAGTGCTCAGAGTTGAAAAGCCAACAGCAACATGTCAGAAAAACATAGGAGGCAGGAGGCGAAAAAGACTGGGGATGACCCTGCATAAGCAAAAGTCCAACAGTGATGGACTACTGCAAAGGTCTGGCTGATGTGATTCACTCTTTCTCTCAGCAGGTGCAAGCCACCACACTGCCACCGATCCATGACCCAGGGCACAATCTGAGGGCCGGTGACTGTGATGTGGTCCAGAATCACGTGAGGAAACGTGTTTGGAGCTTCGTTGGAAAGGACCTTTTCAGGTAGTTCTGACAACTACCACAGCTGTGAAGTGTGCTGGAGTTCCAAACTGGATCCATGCCAATCACACAAAGAAAATGGTATGCCCGACTGATAAGGAAGCAGAGTTGTTGACAGTACCGACAACAGCAAAACAAGTCTCAGGGCCGGAAGAAGAACAAAGGGGAACTGAGACTGGATCTGTGCCGCTGAGGACGGTTCAGTCACTCCTGTGAGAGAAGATGGAGAAGACCTCCAGGAGAGTGACAGTGAGCCTATCTCAATTGAGGCAGCAGGAGAGCCTAGTCAAAGGAGGGCTTTTCCAGAAACAGATGATTTTGACAGACAAACAGAGCAATTGCCAGACCTCAAGGGGGGAGGAGTTGAAGCGGATCAAAGTCACTGTGATCTGACTCCTCCTGAACCAGTTGCAGGTCCGTCAAGAGAAAACACCATAGAGCAAGGAGAAGTTACAAGTTCAACACTGAAAACAACATTGACGAAGGGTCCACTGGGGGCGTGGTGAAGATGGCGGCCTCAGTGGTCGCTTAAAACCAGGCTCCGCTTTGGGCCCGCATAAATATCCTATTTCCCCTGGTCATGTCCAGTTGCTCTTTTCAAATGCTAACAGACCTTATCCTTTAGCAAGGGGTGTTTCCCTGTGTAGACTACAAGTGTTTTATCCCCCATCTCCGATACTCGCGAATAGCAAGCCGCCATTGGTGCACAGAGTCTCCCCTGAGATCCAGTCACAGTCTAACCCCGAATCAGGCCCTAGATGCTCCTCGGCCTCTCTCTCTGAGATAGATTGACTAAGCGACGGATCACGGCGAGGGGTCATGAGTAGACATGAAACTGAGCACATTGTTTATCCTGCCCTTAGTGGCTTTACTCCTTCCACATCATTGACCTGGATAGATCCCGGTAATCTGGGAATTCCCGAGAGCATTATATGTCTAGCCAACGAGGAGGGGGATTCATCCATGACAAGCGCTCCCTTCAATTCTGGACCTACCCCCTCTGTCAATTTACCAGATATGAATATGACTGGTGCAGTATGCAGTGGGGCACCCAATTCACAGGGCAGGAAAGAAAAGGGTCATTGTATGCTTGTGGGGAACAGTAAGGCTACTGGTTGCATCCCCTCTCACAGGGAGCAATCCCCGAGAGAAGCTGGGTATGCTAACACAAATGCTCTTGACATGGTTCTCAGCTGGAATACAGCTGGGTTGGAGAGTAAATTGCAAAGTCCTGGATGGGGCCAATTTATTGATGGACACCAGATTTGTCTATTTCAAGAAACATGGGCATAGGGACCCAAACACAGATTAGGCTTCAAATGCTATTGGGTTGCAGCTCGTAAGACGTCCTCTGGGAGATCATCGGGAGGGCTACTAATATGGTTAAGCAGTTCTCTCAGGTGCAAGGCTGAAGTCATAGATATGGGCTGCCCCGATTTACAGGCCTTACTAGTATCAACCCTTGAGGAGCTATCTTTACTAAGAATTAACATCTATAATAGGAGTGTGGGCAGTCAATACAACTCTGACGCCCTGTCCTTATTGGACAGCTTTCTTAATAACAATATCTCATCCCATTTCATCCTGATTGCAGCGGACCTTAATGTTACATTTGAGCCCAATTCTCTGGTCCAAGAGCTGTACAAAGAAGAGGATGCCTATTGGGGTATCCCTCACTTAACCTCAAATAAAAGACCGAGATTGAATAAAACAGCGCGCCTAGTGGCTGATATTACATTAACACACGGTCTCCGAGCTTGCAACGGTCGCTCCTGTTCAGACACTAACCTGCACCCCACCTTTAGGCATGGAGTGCGCAGGAGCCAGATTGATTATATACTCCTTGACATTCGACTGTGGGGCCACATGTCTGACATGAGGGTACAAGAGCACGATGAGAGTGACCATGACCCTTTGATCCTATCAACCAGAGACCTCTTCCCTTCACTTGAAGTACCTCATTCTAAGGCATATGCACAACAGCTCGCCCTATCAAATAACAGACGCAATGTAAAATGGGAGTCTGTTATTACATCCCCTTAACACCTCACATTAATATATAACTTATTAGCTGATCAAATGGAGTGTATGATTCTACACAACGAGGACGGCGATGGTGAAGGGCTTCTAGTAGCCCACACCGATCTGTTTAACTCTTTGAAGTATCTCTTTACAAAAGAGATTATCAGTAAACCCAAGAAAAAGTCCTGTGCACGGTGGTTCAGTAACTCATGCAGGGAAGCACAGCATAACCTATTGAAATCATTAAAAGAAGGCCACGCTGAGCTCATAAGAAAAGCAAGGAAGGATTATAAACAGGAATGCTCTAAGGCGAGTAGAAGCTGGGAAGAGGCTAGATGGGTAGCTATCTTGGAGACTGCCAAAACAAACGATACTTCCAGGTTCTGGAAATTGATAGCAGATGACTGTAGAGATCCCGCTTCCTTACCCGGCACTTCAATTCTCTCTGCAGTATGGGCTGAGCATTTTGGTCAATTATACGAAGGTCCATCTGAAGTATCCTTTAGGACCCCCGATGACTCCATAAATTTACTTTAGCCGAAACAAGAGCTGCAATTGATTCACTGAATTGGGAAAGGCCCCTGGCCCTGATAAGATCCCGGGCGATCTGTACAAGACAAGACCTGGTATTTGGGCACCTTATCTTAACCTAATCTGCAATGCAGTTGCAGCAGGAGCTCCTGCCCCATCTTCTTGGAAAGGGGCTGAGATAGTTCCCATCTTCAAAAAAGGTAGTCCCAATAATCCTGCCAATTATCGACCAATATGTTTACTTGATAACTCGCAAAAACTTTATGCAAAGCAACTTTTGTTTCATCTTGATGAATGGATCTTAGAGTCTGAAGCCTTATCTGATTTACAAGCGGGGTTTAGACCCGCAGTTAGCACCATAGACCAAGCCCTGAGATTCCTGGCAATCAAATGGAAGAATGTAGACCTTGGGGGGGGGGGGAATCTATATGTGGTCTTCATTGACCTTAGAGCTACATTTGACTTGATCCCGAGGAATATGCTATGGTTAACACTTTCCAATATCGGGGTCCCACCCGGCCTCTTGAATCTCATTACCCGACTGCATGATAATACCTATGCACAAACCAGATGCGGCAAGGAGGGTGAACTGACAGACCCTGTAGATATCAAAAGAGGAGTCAGACAGGGTTGTGTCCTGGCCCCCACTCTTTTCCTGCTTTACATAAACAACTGTATTCACTATCTAGAGAATTGTATAAACAACTCGCCCAAACCGGCTGGAAAGAAAATCCTGAGTCTGCTATATGCGGATGACACAATTTTGCTAGCCAAATCACCAATGGGAATTCAAAATCTGGTCAACCAATTTTGTGTCTTTTGCAGAGACTATGGGCTGGATGTCAACATCAAGAAAACGAAACTCATGATATACAGCACCTCAAGGAAACAATCTTGTGCACAAATAGTAATGAACTCAATCCCGTTGGAAAATGTGGAAGAGTTTGATTACCTAGGTATCAGGCTAACAAACACAGGTAACTGGGAGGCAGCTATTGATAAAGGGGCACTTATTATAAGCCAAAGAGGTGGGGCCCTAGTACGCAGATCTAGAAAGGCACAGAGTCCACCCCTGAATACAATCGCGGAGATTTACAATGTCCAGATCCGTGTGGCAGCCCTGTATGGAGCGGAACTTTGGGGTACGCATAGAAAATTAGACATTCTACAAACTAAAGAAAACCATTTCCTCAGACAGGTTTCCAGGTTAGGGGAGGGCACACCAATGACCCCTCTCAGGCTCGGCTTAGGACTAATAGTATTAAAACTACAGCATGTCTGAGACCACTCTCTTACTGGATCCGGCTATGGAAAACTGACAAACTTGAACCATTCAGGGTGGCGATAAGAGAACTTATTGCATCTCCCCAGGGTTTGAAAAAAATCCCTTGGCTGAAGGAGATGAAATCTGCCTGGGACAAATTAGGATTTCCTCATTATTGGAATCACCCTGAACTGATCCCTACTAACGCAAGGCAACTTGTCAAAAGGAGATATTGGGAGAAAACAAATGAAGATTCTTTGCATCGTAACAGGGTGGGCAGGCTAACTATGGAATTCCTCCAGCTTAAACATGAACCCCGGCCCGAGATCTTCATGGATCTCCCTATGCCTGCATATGCCTGTGCCTTATTTCTCCAGTTAAGATATGGCACCCTGCCTATTAATAGCTACACGGCTTGTTGGTCATCAAGTAACTCTCTCACTGACAGATGTATACTCTGCCACCACTGTAAGGAAACAATTGAGCACATGTTGTTTTTCTGCCCCCTATACAAGAGCCCTAGAGAGAGGTGGATTATCCCTCTCTGCAAAAACTTATTACTGCAGGACCGAGCTAGCGCCATCAGAATATGCAAATATGATACATCCATACTGGTAGTTAGTTCAGTTACCAAATATCTATCTGAATCCTGGTCTATCCATCTTAGGTATATCCTAGCTATGGGTCCCTGAGTCGGCTAGGCACTTCTCTTGCCTATAGAAGGAGGTTCTAATAAGATATATTTTTTCTTGTTTTTTAACTCTTAATTTTTAGATGTGTTATGTACTGAAATGAATTTTATTTTAACTTGCATGTGGTTTCTTTAGGAACCTTTTTAGGAGTTTGCGGTCTCTTATATGAGAAGCCGAGACCCTTTAAGTTTATAGAGATGAATTTGTAGCCTAATTGCGTGACATTTTATACATATCTGCATGATGGACACAAGCCTTTTATTCAAGTTTTTATTGTACGACTCTTTTTGTATTTTACGTATGCTTAAAGCCTTAGTGCTAAGGAACACATTATTGATAGTTATCTGACTGCCCCCCATGGGGTTTTATTAGCACTATGTATGATTGTTATTATGAATTTTAAGGGCTCAATTTTGATTATGTAAGATTGTCATTTTGAATTGTAATGATCTAAATTTCTAGACCGAATGATTATAAATAAAAGATGAAAATGAGAGGGATACCCACATTTTAAAGGAGTGTTTCCAGTGAACAAGAAAGCAAATATTAGAGCTAAAATACATAATTACATGCAATGATACAAAATATTTTGCGTAGGTTTCATACCAACATGGACACCTGAATATGAAGAGTGCCCTAGGTGGCACTTCTACCTTCAATGGCGCTCCTCGTACTGGTTCTGGTTCCCAGGGGTCCTCTAATTGCGATTGGTTGCCATCTACCCTTTTGCATGGGGGTCCCCATTGACCACTATGGGAGGGTGGTTCCGCACAAACACCTGGATATCTGTCCTCATGCTCATGGAATATCAACGGGGTTGTACACAAGTTTAACTCGGCAGACCTTTTAACATTTTTGAACAGTCATGATGTAATCACCCTTCAGGAAACCTGGGCTGAGCACAGCTGTCCGCTGCCAGAGTATTTAGAAATATGGAAATCTGCCCACAGAATGAGCAAGAATGGCCGTGCCAATGGAGGATTGGCCATCTATGTAACTGTTAAATTAAATGTGAGTATTGTGCCACTGGTTTGGGATGATAACTGGATCCAGGGGATTGTCATCAGGAACGGGATTGCACAGCAGACCCTCATAGTAATTAATGTCTATATTGCTCCTGGAACAAAGGAAAAAAGAGGCAGGCAGTCTCAATTGATGCAGATTGTGGACAACTTAGTTGGGGAATACCCATGTGCTAATTATCTTATAACTGGTGATTTTAATACAAACCTGTTTCAGGATACAATGGAGGTTCTTGATGGTCCCGATCTTGGTAACCACCAGTTAATTCCAGAACAATTGAGGCCTCAGGGTTATCCGCATTGCCCGTTGGGAGAGTATTTAGTAATGCACCTTAACAGCATGGGTTTTAAAGTTTTGAATGGGGGTGACGATGCCCACCCCCTGCCCCCGGTGGACAAGATCAGATGGTCTATCCCACTCCTATTCAGACTATACCATTTGTAATATTGAACTGTTTCCCTTCATCGAAAAGTTTTTGATTTTCGACCGGAGTGAGAGTGACCATTGTCCACAAATTGTATCCATCAAATCTAGATTTCCTGTACACGATGTTATGCGGGCAGTGGGTGGTGGTGGTTGCTCTGAGTCACTAAAGCGTATAAAATGGAACGCTTCTATTGGCGGTATAGTATTGACTGAATGTATTAACTTTTTGGACTCTGAGGGATCGGGTTGTGTGTCCCCAATTAAGTTATGGGTTAAACTCTCTTGCCTTTTATGGTCAAGGTTCCATCAATCTGCGCATAACTGTGTCCATCCCGGTCCTTTGTCATGTCCAGGGAAACCAGGAATCTAAAGAAAGCGCATAATAGGCTAGCAAGGGCAATTAGAAAAAGCTCAGATTCTGAGTGTTTATTCACTGAATATAAACAACTGGGGAAAGATTATAGGAAGGTTGTTTACAATGACCATCAGACCTATCTTAACCAGTTTTGGGTTAAACTTTTAAGTGCAAGTAAAGATCCAAATTCTATGAAATTCTGGTCCCTTATCAATAATCTAAATAGCAACCAAAGGGCCATTGGTGCTGTCAACATTTCAGAAGGAGCCTGGAAGTCTTATTTGACTTCCTACTTCTCCGCCAGTTAGCAGGATGTGAAACTGTTGGATGATGGGGCCCATAATTCTACTTCTGCTTTGTTTAAGACGTGTCCCTTGTTTACAGGGTCTTCAATTCCCTTGCAGGGAATGAAGAAGTTCTTTCAACTACATCTCCCCCCTATCATCTCGAGGGCTATGCAATTTGGCGCCCCCAGTCCCAATGGCCTCCCTCAGGCACTGTTCAAACAGGATCCTCTTTTTTGGGCCAACCATCTTGCTCATCTGTTTGACCACTGCCTCTTGACTTCCACAATTCCTGAGTCCTGGCGCAGTGCCATTCTCCATCTTCTATATAAAAGTGGTTCAAGGTCAGACCCCGCAAATTTTAGGATGATAGCCCTGCTGGACAATGAGGCCAAGTACTATGCTAACCTTTTGTTGCAAGATCTCCGTGCTTGGGCTGAATCAAAGGCTTTAATTCCCATTGTCCAAACAGGGTTTTCTGCTGGCTTAGGCACTTCGACTAATTTATTGGCACTTTCTATTCTGATTGACAGGGCGATTTTGTCAGGTATGATGCTGAATTGTTGTTTAGTGGATTTTAAGGCGGCATTTGATCGGATCCCCCAGAGTGACCTGTGGGCCAAACTACAAAACTGGGGCATCCCTCAAGTACTACTGGGTGCTATCATAGAACTCCATACAAACACTTGGGTCCGCATTAAGCTTGGTGATGGGTGCTCCCCTTCTAGAAAAATTCCCACCACTCATGGTGTGAAACAGGGATGTGTACTTGCTCCCCTTCTTTTTAATCTGTTCATTGCAGATAAGTCAACGTCTCTTAATGCTGTCAACTCCCATCCCCCGAAGATTGGAGAGTTCAGTCTCAGTCATCTGCTTTATGTCAATAATCTTGCATTATTTAGTTGCACTAAGATTGGCCTTCAACAGCTGCTTAACCAACTTGCATCTTATACTTGTGTGAATCAATTGGAAGTTAATTTGCTCAAAACAAAAGTGGTCTCCTTTGGGAGGAACAAACATTCAGGTTTTAGTTAATATTATAAAACTGGTTTCCGACCAGTCTTACAAATATTTAGGGGTACACTTTGATTCCAGGGGCAGTTTTGTTAAACATAAGAAGGAAATTGAGCTCAAAGCTGTGGCACTGCAGGTGGCTTTTTCTAAATTATCTAAAGTTTTAAAAGGACCGACCCTTCTTCCCTTAATGGAAGTTATGAGAGCAAAGCTTATCCCTTTGCTGGCCTATGGTCAAGAAATTTAGTTGGGTTAAGACTCCTGCCTATTAAATAGGCTAGTCAATAGAATCTACAAAAGAGTCTTTCACGTTGCATGCTTGGCTTCACCCGCGCAGGTATGGCTGGAATTTGGGCTTCCAGAGTTGGTGGCAGTTGGTGCTGGTGCTTTTTTGAAGCTTTGTTATCAATTGCATCAGGCCACGGATGGTCACCTGGAGGCCGTCTTGTGGCAAGAAATTAGTGAGTCGAAATCGAAGGGTACTTATTCTTATTTCTTGGTTGAATGCAAACGGCGACTAGATGCTGGTGATCTTTGGGAAAGCAATCCCTCCTATTCTCTGTTTAAACTAGATGTAAAAAGGCTTATTCAATTGTATTCGCACCACTCTGACTGTTCCCTCCTCGTTCAACGGAAGCATGCCTGGGCAGTAATTGAATCCTTTAAGCCATGTATGTCTTCTAGCTTTCTCTCCTGCTCTTATGGGTTTTGGTTGAAAAAGGCCTTTATGGCCTTAAGGATGGGTGATTGGGGCTTTTTAAAACATCTACCCCAATGGCAGCTATCCACCAGGGAAGGTGTGACATGCAGAGGTTGTAGTAATGCGGACGCGACTATCGATCATGTGGTTTGCCTGTGCCCTGCTTTACTAAAGGAGCATAGATTCTTGCTTCGGAGCAAATGGAACGAACTGGGAATTCGCTCCTGTCGACAGGTTATTATTCAGTCTTTGGACCCAGCCAATCCAACGCTAAATGTGTTATTGACTAAATTTATTAAAATTGCACAATCCAAATTCAGTGGCACTGTGAGCAATGAATAGGTATAATCGGATTTTCTTCCACGCTCTTGCCACATTGCCCGTTATTGGTCAGGCAGTGGAGTTCCAACGGCATATGTTGGTATTTAATGTAATTACTATTTAATGCACTACACACGATAGGGCTGTGCCTTATGTATTTTGTCTCTTTATGTATTATGTGGGGTTCTGGGCTGGGCGGTTTGTTATATTTTGATATTTCAGGATTGTCTTAAATCTTTAGGCAGGAATGTTGTTTTCTAATGTTTCATGCATGTTTAAATGAAGGTGTGTTTTTAGCATGAATTCTGTTTTTGATTGTATTTATTCCTGATTGCTTTTTTGCTCTTTTATTTATTTATGTTGGATTTTATTATCTGTACAATCAATTATTAATTAATTCATTTGTTCAGTGAATTTTTCAGTAGCAGAACACAAGTAATGGTTCATCTCCACGTTAGTCTTAGGATCAGAAGTAACAGGCTCATGGAACTCAATGGAAATCAAGTTTAAAAATGTTTTGATTTGCACATTAGATTTTGATTTATACTTATATTTTCACTTGATAGATTAAAAGTTGATTGCATTATTATTTTTGTATAGTTAAATGTGGCAATTCTGTACTAATGATGATTTTTTTGTTTGGATTTTATATTAATGGTTATATAGTTATAAAATGGATAATGTTGAAACATCTTTCTTAAGGAATAAGTGAAACTGAATATTAAAAAAGAACCCTGCCTTCTGTTTGAATCAACAAAATGTTTATTTAAAAGCTGTCATCACAATAATCGTGCAGAGGTCCTACTGGCAGTCAGCAAGGAGATGCTCTCTCAGCATGACGAGCAGAGGAAGTGAGAGTCAGTATCCTTTAATAGTACCTAAATACAGAGATTGGATGCATTTATGATTTCATTCCATGAAAAATATGAAAAGGAAAATCAAGGAGCAGACAAGGTCCTTAACTGGAAAACAGTCTATTATGGCCTCTTAAATCCCATAAAGAAAATAAAGAAAAGAGAGTATAGTAGGAATCGCAAGACAATGTTCAACAACTAATCCCAAATTTCCAAACAAATTTTTCAAACAAGGTCAACGGTCCTATCATACTGGATTCTAGTCAATAGTATGCAGTTCTTGGGTAGAAATTCATTCAACTTGCTGATGAAGTGGATAGCAACTTGTCAAGGACATACAAACAGCATTTGGATACAAACAGCAGCACAGACATCTCCATAACAGCCAAAACAAACTCTAAGGCCACTCTGTCCTCTAATGCGACAGTTGTCTGATCATTTTAGTTTGATGATAATATTTTTAAAGAATCCACAGTGCTGTTTACTAACCTCCTCTAAAATCTTAGCCACACTTCAAATTCCTTTTAATGGGAGGCAAATCACACACTTTGGATTAAGAATTCCTAAGAACCTAACACGTCCTGTGCTCTCTCTTTTTCCTTTACTGTGAGAATTAGTTGAAAAAGGCACACATTGTCCAGCTGCAAATACTACATAGGCACGATAGAATGAACCAGACCATTCAATAGGCATTCACATGCATACTTTATTTTTTAAAGAAATATTAACTTCCAGACAAAATTGTTGTGGTTTGTTGGGTGAAATGGACTCCTTTTGGGCAAGATAGTCCTGGGAAATTTCAATTTTAGAGTAAACAATGAAGGGAATTGCACTGGCTTACAGTGTGTTGTAGAGACAAGTTTTCTTAAGAGACCAACTAACTACCACTGAGGAGGGTGGCTAGTGCTTCTGATTGTGCTCTTCCAGTTAACCACCTTTCCTGGCTTTAGAGCACAGTCATGCAAATAAACAGTTATACAAACCTGCTACAAAGAAAACTGGTCAGGCTCACTGAGGATCAAAGTAGATAGGTTGTTGCTTTCCACTAGGGTCTCATTTTGTAGTCATGGCCAGGAGGAAGGGAAGCAGCATTTTAGATTTGTGAGATTCTACAGCAGGGGCAGTTGCTCTGCATTTGGTGTCCCCTGCCGCAGATTCTCTGGTTGGTTTACATACTTTGATATGAACCCTTACCTAGAGTACAGATTATGACAGGTTTCAGTTGGACCTGTTGACAAAGCTTCATCAACATAAGAATTGAGGCTATTGACACATGCTGCAATTGGGTTCCACCCATTTAGTATGACTGGGTTCATTACTATTTGATCACCGGGTTTTGGACATTTGGCTGGGGGTGAGTCTCACTACTTGTGCACCATCCATTGTAACCACATGGTAAATGGACTGAACATGTTTACCACCATTGTCTAATTTTTTAACATAAGGCGGCTGTGACACGGCATGGGTAAGGGGCACTTGGCTGGTTACACATGAACATGTGCACACACATATGCAGATGAATGACGGCTGCGTATGTGAGACTACCCTTGTGGGAAATCCTAGTAACTGTGCACAGATAGCCTGGCACAGAGGGGCCTCTGCAAAGTTAGATATTGGCATGGGGTAGGAGTGGTAATATTAGTGAGTAGTCATAGGTAAAATCAGAATGGTTTGATGTTTTGTCTGCAGTGACACTTTATTATCTACAACAGGGGAAATCTGCCCTAGAGTGCAATTTTGCTTCCCTTTGGCCTACAAAATCAAAACTAGGTTGAAATGTCTGCACTAAGATTGATTATGCATGCATATATATAAAAAAAAATATATATATATATATATATATATTATCAAATAGAAAAACCACTTCACTAGGATATTTAAGCCTATTTTGGGAAAGTGTACAGGTTTTTTCGATTTGGCGATGATTGTAGGAGGCTGGCCTGGCTTGTAGTGGGTACCAGAGGTACTTACACCCTGTGCCAGGTCCAGTTATCCCTTATTAGTGTAGAAGAGGTGCTTCTAACAGCTTAGGCTGATAGAGGGTAGCTATGGCAAAGTAGCTTAGGCTGAACTAGGAGGCATGTAAAGCTCCTACTATACCACTGGTGTCATATGCACAATATCATAAGAATTCACAATACACAGAAGTACTAAAAATAAAGGTACTTTATTTTTATGACAATATGCCAAAAGTATCTCGGTGAGTACCCTCAGTATGAGGATAACTTATATACACAAGATATATGTACACAAACCAAAATTAGGTAAAGTAATAGCAAGAAAAGTAATGCAAGCAGTGTAAAGTTACAGTAGATTGCAATAGGAGCACATAGGTATGGGGCAACACAAACCATATACTCCAAAAGTGGAATGCGAACCACAAATGGACCCCAAACCTATGTGAGCTTGTAGAGGGTCACTGGGACTGTACAAAAACAGTGAGGGATAGAAAAATAGCCCACCCCAAGACCCTGAAAGGTAGGTGTAAAGTGCACCTACTAACCCCAGAGAGCACAGAAGTCGTAATAGGGGGATTCTGCAGGAAGAACAACCACCAGCAATGCAGCAACAGTGGATTTCCGGACCTGAGTACCTGTAAGACAAGGGGACAAGGTCCAATAGTCGCGACAGTGTCAAGAGTGGGCAGGAGCCCAGGAAATGTCAGCTGAGGGTGCAAGGAAGCTGCCACCTGTTGGAAGAAGCTTGGAGTTCTGCAAGAAAGAAGGGGACTAGGAACTTCCCCTTTGGAGGATGGATGTCCTACGTTGCGATGAAGCTTGCAGAGGTATTCCCACGCAGAAAGACCACAAACAAGCCTTGCTAGCTGCAAGGGTCTCTGTAGAGGTTTTTGGGTGTTGCTGTGGCCCAGGAGGGACCAGGATGTCGCCACTTGGAAGAGGAGACAGAGGGGGCACCCAGCACGCCAGGGAGCCCTCTTAGAAGCAGGCAGCACCCTCAGAAGTACCTGAACAGGCACTTAGAAGATAAGTGAACCGGAGTCCACCCGAAGTCGCAAAAGGGAGTCCCATGACGCTGGAGGACAAATCAGAAGGTTGTGCACTGCATGAAGGAGTGTCGGGGACCCAGGCTTCGCTGGAAGAGTGCACAGGAGCCGGAGCAGCTGCAAATCACGCGGTACCCAGCAATGCAGTCTAGCGTGGGGAGGCAAGGACTTTCCTCCACCAAACTTGGCCTGAAGAGTCACTGGACTGTGGGAGTCACTTGGACAGAGTTGCTGAGTTCCAGGGAACACGCTCATCGTGCCGAGAGGGGACCCAGAGGACCAGTGATGCAGTCTTTTGGTGCCTGCGGTTGCAGTGGGAAGATTCAGTCGACCCACGGGAGATTTCTTCAGAGCTCCTGGTGCAGAGAGGAGGCAGGCTACCCCCAGAGCATGCACCACCTGGAAACAGTCGAGAAAGCCGGCAGGATGAAGCGATACAAGGTTGCTAGTAGTCGTCTTGATACTTTGTTGCGGTTTTGCAGGCGTCCTGAGCAGTCAGCGGTCGATCCTTTGGCAGAAGGTGAAGAGAGAGATGCAGAGGAACTCTGGTGAGCTCTTGCATTCGTTATCTGAAGAATTCCCCAAAGCAGAGACCCTAAATAGCCAGAAAAGCAGGTTTGGCTACCCAGGAAGGAGGATGGCTACCAAGAGAGGTAAGAGCCTATCAGAAGGAGCCTCTGACGTCACCTGCTGGCACTGGCCACTTAGAGCAGTCCAGTGTGCCACAAACACCTCTGTTTCCAAGATGGCAGAGGTCTGGGACACACTGGAGGAGCTCTGGGCACCTCCCGTGGGAGGTGCAGGTCTGGGGAGTGGTCAATCCACTTTCCTTTGTCCAGTTTCGCGCCAGAGCAGGGCTGGGGGATCCCTAAACTGGTGTAGACTGGCTTATGCAGAGATGGGCACCATCTGTGCCCATCAAAGCATTTCCAGAGGCTGGGGGAGGCTACTCCTCCCAGCCCTGACACCTATTTCCAAAGGGAGAGGGTGTTACACCCTCTCTCAGAGGAAATCCTTTGTTATGCCTTCCTGGGTCAGCGCTGCCTAGACCCCAGGAGGGCAGAAACCTGTCTGAGGGGTTGGCAGCAGCAGCAGCTGCAGTGGAGACCCCGGAAAGGCAGTTTGGCAGTACCCGGGTGCTGTGCTAGAGACCCGGGGGATCATGGAATTGTATTGGGGTGACAATTCCATGATCTTAGACATGTTACATGGCCATGTTCGGAGTTACCATTGTGACGCTACACATAGGTAGTGACCTATGTGTAGTGCATGCTTGTAATGGTGTCCCCGCACTCACAAAGTCCGGGGAATTTGCCCTGAACGATGTGGGGGCACCTTGGCTAGTGCCAGGGTGCCCCCACACTAAGTAACTTTGCACCCAACCTTCACCAGGTGAAGGTTAGACATATAGGTGACTTATAAGTTACTTAAGTGCAGTGGTAAATGGCTGTGAAATAACGTGGACGTTATTTCACGCAGGCTGCAATGGCAGGCCTGTGTAAGAATTGTCAGAGCTCCCTAAGGGTGGCAAAAGAAATGCTGCAGCCCATAGGGATCTCCTGGAACCCCAATACCCTGGGTACCTTAGTACCATATACTAGGGAATTATAAGGGTGTTCCAGTATGCCAATGTGAATTGGTGAAATTGGTCACTAGCCTGTTAGTGACAATTTTGAAAGCAGAGAGAGCATAACCACTGAGGTTCAGGTTCACAGAGCCTCAGTGAGACAGTTAGTCATCACACAGGGAACACATACAGGGCACACTTATAAGCACTGGGGCCTTGGCTGGCAGGGTCCCAGTGACACATACACTAAAACAACATATATACAGTGAAATATGGGGGTAACATGCCAGGCAGGATGGTACTTTCCTACACAACCCCCCCCAAACGAAGGACAATAAGACTAGCCATGACCTGATGAGTCTTCATTGTCTAAGTGGAAATATCTGGAGAGTCCATCTGCATTGGAGTGGGTACTCCCAGGTCTATGTTCCACTGTATAGTCCATTCCCTGTAGAGATATGGACCACCTCAACAATTTAGGGTTTACACCTTTCATTTGTTTTAGCCAAAGTAGAGGTTTCTGGTCTGTCTGAACAATGAAGTGAGTGCCAAACAGGTATGGCCTCAACTTCTTCAGTGCCCAGACCACAGCAAAGGTCTACCTCTCTATGGCAGACCAACGCTTTTCTCTAGGGGTCAACCTCCTGCTGATAATAGCAACAGGTTGATCCTGGCCCTCAGAATTGAGTTGTGATAAGAATGCCCCTACCCCTAATTCAGATGCATCAGTTTGAACAATGAATTTCTTGGAGTAACATGGGCTTTTTAGGACAGGTGCAGTGCACATGGCCTGTTTCAGCTCCTCAAAAGCTTGGACACAGGGAGCTGAAAACGACGCCACGACATCCCCGCATGTGCGTGGGACCAAGAGGGCAGCTGCAATTTCCTGAGAGACACAGTGCTTCCGGAGTCTGAGGAGAACTGAGGTCCCTGGCCTAGGGAGCACCAACAAGCGCTTCCAGTGAAGCGTTAGCACCCCTGGACCTCTGTGATTGATGAGCCAGGAGCAGGGGTGTTTTGACTAAGGCCGCAATGTCTCTAGGTCGCTTTGCATAGCACAAGCACTGGATGGACCCAGGGCAGTGAGTCTGGAGTGCAGCTGCTCAATGGAGCAGGGACACTTTGGCCTCAGGCACCGCTCGCAAGCTGAGGCCAGCAGACCAACTGGAGATTCTCCACGGGGACCCACCCCTGCATTCTAGGCCTCGCCGCCACAAATGCATAACAGAAACCTCTAACATTCCACCACTGCGGCCGCAATGCCCTGCAGTCTGTCCGGAGGTAGGGAACAACGCCCTTCACCAACCTTTGCAGCTGGAGGTGAAGATTACTGTTGGAGCAGTGGCCTGTGATTACTGGCGACGCCCACCCCGGGCACCAGGAGTGATGATATGGAACACAGATGTCTTATATGTTAATACTGGGAACTCAGAGTGATGGGGCGCTGACCCTTGTGGCTGTGGGGTGGGGATGGCCTGGCCAGAACTACCTTTGAATAGTCTGCTAGGTCTATCTACATGTGCACACCCCAACCCCACCCCAGACACAGTACAGCACTGCACTTGGCCTGGATAGAAACCTTGTGCAGCGCAAACAGGTTGTGATCTGTGCCTTGGACTGCTGGAAACTGGCAGGGTTAGCTGAGGTATCATAGTGATGAGAAACACCAGCTGAGGACCATGACCTTGGGACCAGCCTCTGCTGTGCCACTGACTGCTTGTAGGGCCTGAGGAACTGGCCTGAGATGGAGGGCAAGGCCCTGTCTGCTCGCTCTGCGCTGCCTCAGGACCAATCCTGTAGGCCCCACTCAGAGGCATGTGCTTATTAGCAGAACAAACCAAGGCGGTGCCCAGTCTTTTCTGCCTCCTGGTATCTGGAGAGGTGTCACCTGCACTCCATACTCAGCCCCATCTACATCCCACAGTCGCTGGCTCATGCTCTGAGGGCAGTGGCTTTCTCCCTGTTCTCTATGTTTTCCATTACTGCTTCCCCATCATGGGAAAAAACACCAAAAAAAAGGACCTGGATGTAGGAGTCCAGATTCCGACCACCCTGGCAGACAGTGCAATTGTGGACACCACAACAATGTCACAGGGGGGTCCACATGAAGGAACCACGCTATAGGATATTCTATAGATCATTGTAGGAAGGTAGCCTCTTTCTTGCCTTGTTACCCCAACTTTTGGCCTGTTTGTGAGTATATGTCAGGGTGTTTTTACTGTCTCACTGGGATCCTGCTAGCCAGGGCCCCAGTGCTCATAGTGGAAACCCTATGTTGTCAGTGTGTTTGATATGTGTCACTGGGATCCTGCTAGCCAGGACCCCAGTGCTCATAAGTTTGTGGCCTATATGTGTTCCCTGTGTGGTGCCTAACTGTATCACTGAGGCTCTGCTAACCAGAACCTCAGTGTCTATGCTCCCTCTGCTTTTAAAATTGGCACTGCAGGCTAGTGACTATTTTTACCAATTCTGATTGGCACACTGGAAACTCTTATAATTCCCTAGTAAATGGTACCAGGTAACCAGGGTATTGGGGTTCCAGGAGATCCCTATGGGCTGGCGCATTTCTTTTGCACCCATAGAGAGCTCAGACAATTCCTACACAGGACTGTCACTGCAGCCTGAGTGAAATAACGTCCACGTTATTTCACAGCCATTTTACACTACACTTAAGTGACTTATAAGTCACCTATATGTCTAACCCTAACTTAGTGAAAGTTAGGTGCAAAGTTACTTAGTGTGAGGGCACCCTGGCACTAGCCAAGGTGCCCTCACATTGTTCAGGGCAAATTCCCCGGACTTTGTGAGTGCGGGACAGCATTACACACGTGCACTACATATAGGTCAATACCTATATGTAGCGTCACCATGGTAACTTCGAACATGGCCATGTAACATGTCTAGGATCATGGAATTGTCACCCCAATACCATCCTGGTATTGGGGAGGGGCAATTCCATGCATCCCCGGGGCTCCAGCATAGAGCCCGGGCACTGCCAAACTAGCTCTCCGGGGTTTTCTCTGCAGCTATGACTGCTGCCAACCCTCAGACAGGTTTCTGCCCCCCTGGCGCCTGGGCAGCCCAGTCCCAGGAGGGCAGAACAAAGGATTTCCTCTGAGAGAGGGTGTTACACCCTCTCCCTTTGGAAATAGGTGTTAAGGGCCTGAGAGGAGTAGCCTCTCCTGGCCTCTGGAAATGCTTTGAAGGGCACAGATGGTGCCCTCCTTGCATAAGCCAGTCTACCCCGGATCAGGGATCCCCCCAGCCCTGCTCTGGTGCAAAACTGGACAAATGAAAGGGGAGTGACCACTCCCATGACCAGCACCTCCATAGGGGAGGTGCCCAGGGCTCCTCCAGTGTGCCCCAGACCTCTGCCATCTTGGATGCAGAGGTGTGAGGGCACAATGGAGACCTCTGAGTGGCCAGTGCCAGCAGGTAACGTCAGAGACCCCTCCTGATAGGTGCTTACCTCTCTCTGTAGCCAATCCTCCTCTGAGGGCTATTTAGGGTCTATCCTGTGGGTTTCTCATCAGATAACGAATGCAAGAGCTCACCAGAGTTCCTCTGCACTTCCCTCTTCGACTTCTGCCAAGGATCGACCGCTTACTGCTCCAGGATGCCTGCAAAACCGCAACAAAGTAGCAAGAAGACTACCAGCAACATTGTAGCGCCTCATCCTGCCGGCTTTCTCGACTGTTTCCTGGTGGTGCATGCTCTGAGGGCTGTCTGCCTTCACCTTGCACTGGAAGCCAAGAAGAAATCTCCTGTGGGTCGACGGAATCTACCCCCTGGCAACGCAAGCACCAAACTTTTGCATCACCGGTCCTCTGGGTCCCCTCTCATCTTGACGAGCATGGTCCCTGGAACACAGGAGCTAGATCCAAGTGTCCCCGACAGTCCAGTAGCCCTTCTGTCCAAATTTGGTAGAGGTAAGTCATTGCCTCTCCACGCCAGACAGTAATCCTCTATACTGTTTGAACTGCAGCTGCTAGGGCTTCTGTGCACTTTTGCAAGACTTCCTTTGTGCACAGCCTAGCCCAGGTCCCCAGCACTCCGTCTTCTACTGCCCAACTCACTGAGTTGGACTCCAACTACGTGGGACCCTCTTTTGTTGTGCTGAGATGACGGCCATGCTCAGATCTTCTGAACACCTGTTCAGGTGCTTCTGCAGGTGCTGCCTGCTCCTGCATGGGCTCTCTGTATTGCTAAGCACCCCCTCTGTCTCTTCCTCCAAGGGGCGACGTCCTGGTCCTTTCTGGGCCCTGGCAGCTCCCAAAATCCTCAAATGCAACTCTTGCAGCTAGCAAGGCTTTTTGTGGTCTTTCTGGGTGAAAATAACTCTGCATCCTTGTAGGAGGCTGGACTGGCTTGTAGTGAGTACCAAGGGGTACTTGCACCTTGCACCAGGCCCAGTTATCCCTTATTAGTGTATAGGGTGTCTAGCAGCTTAGGCTGATAGATAATGGTAGCTTAGCAAAGCAGCTCAGACTGAACTAGGAGACGTGTGAAGCTACTACAGTACCACTTAGTGTCATATGCACAATATCATAAGAAAACACAATACACAGTTATACTAAAAATAAAGGTACTTTATTTTTATGACAATATGCCAAAGTATCTTAGAGTGTACCCTCAGTGAGAGGATAGGAAATATACACAAGATCTATATACACAATAGCAAAAATATGCAGTATAGTCTTAGAAAACAGTACAAACAATGTATAGTTACAATAGGATGCAATGGGGAAACATAGGGATAGGGGCAACACAAACCATATACTCCAAAAGTGGAATGCGAACCACGAATGGACCCCAAACCTATGTGACCTTGTAGAGGGTCGCTGGGACTATTAGAAAATAGTGAGAGTTAGAAAAATAACCCTCCCCAAGACCCTGAAAAGTGAGTGCAAAGTGCACTAAAGTTTCCCTAAGGACAAAATAGTCGTGTTAGAGGGAAAATGCAAGGAAAACACAAATCAGCAATGCAACAACGATGGATTCCTGACTGAGGGTACCTGTGGAACAAGGGGACCAAGTCCAAAAGTCACAAGCAACTCGGAGATGGGCAGATGCCCAAGAAATGCCAGCAGTTGGTGCAAAGAAGCTCTTACTAGGCTGAAGAACTGTGAATACTGCAGGAACGACAAGGGCTAGAGACTTCCCCTTTGGAGGATGGATCCCTCACGCCTTGGAGAGTCGTGCAGAAGTGTTTTCCCGCCGGATGGACGCCAACAAGCCTTGCTACACGCAAATTGTGCGTTTGGCGTTTTTGGACGCTGCTGGGGCCCAGGAGGGACCAGAAGGTCGCAAATTGGACCTGCAGAGAGAGGGGACGTCGAGCAAGACAAAGAGCCCTCACTGAAGCAGGTAGCACCCGGAGAAGTGCCAGAAACAGGCACTACGAGGATGCGTGAAACGGTGCTCGCCGAAGTTGCACAAAGGAGTCCCACGTCGCCGGAGACCAACTTAGAAAGTCGTGCAATGCAGGTTAGAGTGCCGTGGACCCAGGCTTGGCTGTGCACGAAGGATTTCCGCCGGAAGTGCACAGGGGCCGGAGAAGCTTGCAAAGTCGCGGTTCCCAGCAATGCAGCCCAGCGAGGTGAGGCAAGGACTTACCTCCACCAAACTTGGGCTGAAGAGTCACTGGACTGTGTGGGTCACTTGGACGGTGTCGCTGGATTCGAGGGACCTCGCTCGTCGTGCTGAGAGGAGACCCAAGGGACCGGTAATGCAGCTTTTTGGTGCCTGCGGTTGCAGGGGGAAGATTCCGTCGACCCACGGGAGATTTCTTCGGAGCTTCTGGTGCAGAGAGGAGGCAGACTACCCCCACAGCATGCACAAGCAGGAAAACAGTCGAGAAGGCGGCAGGATCAGCGTTACAGAGTTGCAGTAGTCGTCTTTGCTACTATGTTGCAGGTTTGCAGGCTTCCAGCGCGGTCAGCGGTCGATTCCTTATCAGAAGGTGAAGAGGGAGATGCAGAGGAACTCGGCTGAGCTCATGCATTCGTTATCTGAAGTTTCCCCAGAGACAGAGACCCTAAATAGCCAGAAAAGAGGGTTTGGCTACCTAGGAGAGAGGAAAGGCTACTAACACCTGAAGGAGCCTATCAGCAGGAGTCTCTGACGTCACCTGGTGGCACTGGCCACTCAGAGCAGTCCAGTGTGCCAGCAGCACCTCTGTTTCCAAGATGGCAGAGGTCTGGAGCACACTGGAGGAGCTCTGGACACCTCCCAGGGGAGGTGCAGGTCAGGGGAGTGGTCACTCCCCTTTCCTTTGTCCAGTTTCGCGCCAGAGCAGGGGCTAAGGGGTCCCTGAACCGGTGTAGACTGGCTTATGCAGAATTGGGCACATCTGTGCCCAACAAAGCATTTCCAGAGGCTGGGGGAGGCTACTCCTCCCCTGCCTTCACACCATTTTCCAAAGGGAGAGGGTGTCACACCCTCTCTCAGAGGAAGTTCTTTGTTCTGCCATCCTGGGCCAGGCCTGGCTGGACCCCAGGAGGGCAGATGCCTGTCTGAGGGGTTGGCAGCAGCAGCAGCTGCAGTGAAACCCCAGGAAGGGCAGTTTGGCAGTACCAGGGTCTGTGCTACAGACCACTGGGATCATGGGATTGTGCCAACTATGCCAGGATGGTATAGAGGGGGCAATTCCATGATCATAGACATGTTACATGGCCATATTCGGAGTTACCATGGTGAAGCTACATATAGGTAGTGACCTATATGTAGTGCACGCGTGTAATGGTGTCCCCGCACTCACAAAGTTCAGGGAATTGGCTCTGAACAATGTGGGGGCACCTTGGCTAGTGCCAGGGTGCCCTCACACTAAGTAACTTTGCACCTAACCTTTACCAGGTAAAGGTTAGACATATAGGTGACTTATAAGTTACTTAAGTGCAGTGTAAAATGGCTGTGAAATAACGTGGACGTTATTTCACTCAGGCTGCAGTGGCAGGCCTGTGTAAGAATTGTCAGAGCTCCCTATGGGTGGCAAAAGAAATGCTGCAGCCCATAGGGATCTCCTGGAACCCCAATACCCTGGGTACCTCAGTACCATATACTAGGGGATTATAAGGGTGTTCCAGTAAGCCAATGTAAATTGGTAAAATTGGTCACTAGCCTGTTAGTGACAATTTGAAAGTAATGAGAGAGCATAACCACTGAGGTTCTGGTTAGCAGAGCCTCAGTGAGACAGTTAGGCACCACACAGGGAACATATACATGCACACCTATGAGCACTGGGGCCCTGTGTGACAGGGTCCCAGTGACACATACATATAGGCCACAAACCTATGAGCACTGGGGTCCTGACCAGCAGGATCCCAGTGACACATAACAAACATACTGAAAACATAGTGTTTTCACTATGATCACTGAGGCCTGGCTATCAGGATCCCAGTGAGACAGTGAAAACAGTGACAAACACCCTGACATACACTCACAAACAGGCCAAAAGTGGGGGTAACAAGGCTAGAAAGAGGCTACCTTCTCACAATCCTCCAGCACGCCATGGGACATCATCTGACCAAGGGAGAAGTTCCTGGCTCCTTCCGTTGTTGCAGAATCATTGGCTTCTTCCACCCAGAGGCAGCCCTTTTGCACATTCATTCGGGATTTAGTGGGCTCCTGCTCCCCCTGCACACTTGCGTGATTCTTGGACTTGGTGCCCTTCCTTTACAGGTCTCAGGTCCATGAATCCGTCTTCAGTGCTTTGCAATCAGTTGTTGTCTTTGCAGAATCCCCATCTCGACTTTACTGTCTTTCTTTGGTAGTAGGGTAACGTTACTCCTACTTTTCAGGGTCTTGGGGTGGGGTATCTTGGACACCCTTAGGCCCTGATTCTAAGCTTGGCGGGCGGCGGGAGCCGCCCGCCAAGCGGGAACCGCCAGAATCCCGTACCGCGGTCAAAAGACCGCAGCGGTCATTCTGGGTTTCCCACTGGGCTAGCGGGCGACCGTCAAAAGGCCGCCCGCCAGCCCAGCGGGAAACACGCTCCCCACGAGGAAGCTGGCTCAGAATGGAGCCGGCGGAGTGGGAAGGTGCGACGGGTGCAGTTGCACCCGTCGCGAATTTCAGTGTCTGCAAAGCAGACACTGAAATTCTTTGTGGGGCCCCCAGGGGCCCCACGACACCCCATACCGCCATCCTGTTCCTGGCGGGTGAACCGCCAGGAACTGGATGGCGGTATGGGGTGCCAGAATCCCCATGGCGGCGCAGCAAGCTGCGCCGCCATGGCGGATTCCCATGGGCAGCGGAAAGTTGGCGGTACACCGCCGGCTTTCCGCTTCTGGCCGCGGCTGTACCGCTGCGGTCAGAATGCCCGGCGGAGCACCGCCAGCCTGTTGGCGGTGCTACCGCCGACCCCGGCCCTGGCGGTATTTACCGCTAGGGTCAGAATGACCCCCTTAGTGTTTTCTTACACTCCCAGCGACCCTCTACACACTACACTAGGCCTGGGGTCCATTCGTGGTTCGCATTCCACTTTTGGAGTATATGGTTTGTGTTGCCCCTAGGCCTATTGTCTCCTATTGCATTCTATTGTGTTCTACAGTGTTTGCACTACTTTTCTAACTGTTTACTTACTTGATTTTGATTTGTATGTATATTTTGTGTATTTTACTTACCTCCTAAGGGAGTATATCCTCTGAGATACTTTTGGCATATTGTCACTGTTAGACATGACAGCCTTACGATGGTCACCCCTAACTTTTTGCCTGCCTCCCTCCACTTGTTGGACACTGTTTTTGCTGGTTTTTAGACTCTGCGCACTTTACCACTGCTAACCAGTGCTAAAGTGCATATGCTCTCTCCCTTTAAACATGGTAACCTTGGATCACACCAAATTGGACTATTTGATTTAATTATAAGTCCCTAGTAGAGTGCACTATATGTGCCCAGGGCCTGTAGATTAAATGCTACTAGTGGGCCTGCAGCACTGGTTGTGCCACCCACTTTAGTAGCCCCTTTACCTTGTCTCAGGCCTGCCGTTGCAAGGCCTATGTGTGCAGTTTCACTGTCACTTCGATTTGGCATTTAAAAGTACTTGCCAAGCCTAAAACTCCCCTTTTTCTACATATAAGTCACCCCTAATGTGTGCCCTTGGTAACCCCTAGAGCAGGGTGCTGTGTGGGTAAAAGGCAGGACATGTACCTGTGTAGTTTACATGTCCTGGTAGTGTAAAACTCCCAAATTCATTTTTGCACTACTGTGAGGCCTGCTCTCTTCATAGGCTAGCATTGGGGCTGCCCTCATATATTGTTGAAGTGGTAGCTGCTGATCTGAAAGGAGTAGGAAGGTCATATTTAGTATGGCCAGAATGGTAATACAAAATCCTGCTGACTGGTGAAGTTGGATTTAATATTACTATTTTAGAAATGCCATTTTTAGAAAGTGAGCATTTCTCTCCACTTAAATCTTTCTGTGCCTTACAATCCACGTCTGGCTGGGTTTAGTTGACAGCTCCTTGTGCATTCACTCAGACACACCTCAAACACAGGGTACTCAGTCTCACTTGCATACATCTGCATTTTGAATGGGTCTTCCTAGGCTGGGAAGGTGGAGGGCCTGCTCTCACACAAAAGGACTACCACACCCCCTACTGGGACCCTGGCAGAAGGGATTGAACTGAAAGGGGACCTGGTGCACTTCTAAGCCACTCTTTGAAGTCTCCCCCACTTCAAAGGCACATTTGGGTATAAAACAGGGCCTCTGCCCTACCACCTCAGACACTTCCTGGAGAAGAACTACTGGAAAGTAAATCTAAATTACGAACCACAAACAATTATCATGGGAATGATATTCCTCAAATGCCACATCGCTATACATATCAATAACCATAGTTTGTATGTCATGTTTTACAACAACTTTAGAATGCACGGCTTGAGATACATATATTATTGGGTAACACAATGGATGTTTTATCAACAATATATAATTTTATTGAGTTCATTTACAAAATATTAAAGGTATAAAATAAATTAAAAGAAGACATTGACATTCACCTAATTCAATCATTCCACATTCATACTGGGCTAAAACCTCAAAAATACAATATCCAAAAATTACACAAGTTACAATGTAGTGACCCTAATATCATACACTTTAAACAATGACAAAATAGAATCCAAAAATTACAAATTGTTGCCCAACATAGATTCAAGTCCAAAAATGTTAGGTTAACTGTCTTATACACCGATAGGAAAGGGATGAATGTCCACAGAAAGAGAGATGATAATATTATGATCTCAAATGAGATTCAATGGGAACCTGTTACCTACGCGCGTTTCGGTATTCCTCTATTATTGAGGTCACCTTCATCAGGGCAGTTCCAAATGTATTAATCCATTGTTGATGCAATCCCAGCTACCGGACATTCTAGTATTTTTTGTGTCAAATTCTGGGTACATGCCACAGATTTGTAAAATATCTATTAAAAAGAGATATATAGATAGAATGTATGGACCGGAAATTTCTAGTTGTAGTTTTTTTAGTTTTACATTTACATATTAGTATATTGAGATCCACTGTCAGTCTCAAGCAATTGAGTACTGACTCTTAATGTAATGAATTATGCCACCAATACACAGGCCATGCATAGGTAGAATCAATCTAGGAAATCAAGGATACTCTAAGAGGGATTGCTAACACGCAGTTAAAAAGATATATAATTTAAAGGATGCATAGATTTAGCCATTAAATACCAAAGAGCCAACGGATTATTGTGTGAAAGATGGAATAAAACATTTGTTTGCAGTATAATAGAGCCACACTGTGAGTCAGTGAATCTTGTTTGTCCCAAGCTTACCCAAAAATACACCCAAGTGTTCTGTGACATGAGTAGTAGCAGAATTGTATTATTTATTTTTTATTTTTTATGGTACCTGTTACAAGAGTCTGGCATAATTCCTAATATGAGAATATTTCATTTTCAAGATTTCAACAATGAATGTCCTTTGCCGTCAATAGGAATTAAAAAATCTAATGGTAGAAAAGAGACTTTGATCATTATTACAAGAACTGGGATCAGGGAGATGGAGAAACAGAGCTGAGTTAAAAATAATTGCAAGTCAAGAATTGACTGAATTAAAGCACTTGCATATGTAAAGGAGACTTATGGTTACCTGGGATCCTAGTAACAAAAGTTGAGGGGGAGATACTACTTCGAAGTCCTCTAGTTGGTCCCATATGTGATTCACCGTGGTCTTTACGAAGGGAAAGGGACACAAAAATGGGTAGAGAAACTGGTTAACTATTAGACTATAGGAGGCTGGCTAAACTTAAATTAACCTAATAATGAAGGTATCATAGTATTGAAGGTTAAAGTGCAGAAAGAAAGATGCAGAGCCGCAAGCCTTACCTGAAGACTAGACAGGATGGCATTCAATCCCTAGTGCAGTCGCCTGACTGGAGGAGACCATTTTATATGTATCGTTTAATGGATCGAACGATGTGAAACGCTGGAAAGCGCACAAGAATGAAATCATGCGTAGCCGTCGCGGTCGCAATATTGAAGTACCCGATGTTACAATACTTTGCTTTTGGATTAGGACGACGCGAGCTAAAATAGTCAGCGCCATATTTGAATGGTGATTGTTAATAAATTCAACCTCTAAATCACGACGATGTAATTCAAATATAAAAAATTCCCAATTTGAGTAAGAGTCATAGATCTAATAGACTTAATGTAAACCAATAGAGGCCCTTGACATGGAACATCCTGGACTTCAAACGATCGCAAAGTAAACAAGTATAATCCCCTAGTGGATAAGTAAATTCGGTCTTATTAGTTTAATGGAGTAAACGTGCTGAATAAGCACTAACAAACCCTAAAGCACCATGCTCCCTCTGCATGGCAAAATTTTTTAGAAGGATGAATATAAAACTATTGTAGGAACGAATCTGTGAAATAGACAAGAAAAGGAAACAAGAGGAAGAAAGACTAAGGATAGAAACGTTATACTAGTATGGACCTGACTTCAAGGAATTAAAAAAGATTATTATTATTATTTGCGGATCCAATTATAAGATGGCATTTTCCCAGGGGACATATTCATTCAGGCCTCTGTCACAGGTGTCCAACATAAAGATCCAATACACTTCAAGTTTTTTCCTAATTGCATTCCCCTCAGTCAAATTTGGTCTCTTAATCTTTTCTAATACTGTCCAAGTTAGGTCCTCTATTTTGTGTCCATGACGTTTCCAATGTTGGACTAAAGGAGCGCCTTCCTTACCATTCCGTATATTTGACATATGTTCAAGAATTCTTACCATAACTTTTCTACTTGTTTCACCAACGTAAACAAGAGGACAAGGACAGCAAATCAGATAAACACAGTTAGTAGTTCTGCAATTAGTCATATCAGTAAACTTAAAAGTTTTCTGTTTCCATTGGAAGGAATCTCCCACTAGGGCCCCAGCACAGGCCTTGCAGTTAGCACATTTGTGGTTACCCTGGATCGGTTGATTTCCACAGATAGATTTCTGACAGAAGCTTTCATTTTTGGGTAAGCAGGCTCTGATCAGTTTGTTAGAGATGTTTTGATTTTTCTGAAAAGCTAAAAGTGGACGTTCCAGTGGACCTGATTAGGATTTCTATTGAGGATGTTCCAATTGGCAAAGATTATTTTTCCGATTTTTTCGATCAAATTGGAATGTTGGACTACACATACCATCTGGGTTTTGGTTTTTTTATTTTGTCTGTAAAACACACTATCCCTATTATAGTATTTGGCTCTTTTATACGAGTCCTTGATAAGTCTTTTGGGGTAGCCTCGCAAAAGAAATTTCTCCTGTAGGATTTCTGCATGATATTCAAAAGCATGTAAGCATGTAAGCTAGTGCAGTTCCTACGGATACGTAGGAACTGACTGAAGGGAATCCCCTGTTTTTGGCTAGTGGGATGGAAACTAGCTTACTGGAGAAGAAACCTGAACCAGAACCTGCACCCTGACAAGAAGGACTGCCTGGCTGACTAAAGGACTCACCTGACTGCTTTCTACAGAGGACTTCGGCCTTGTTGTTGCCCTGCTGTCTTGCTTCTCTCTTGCTTTGCTGCAGAAGTGCTCTTCAAGGGCTTGGATAGAGCTTGCCTCCTGTACCTAGAAGTCTCAGGACCAAAAAGAGTTCTCTCTTGCAACTGGACTCCTTGTGTGGCGAAAAATTCGACGCACAGCTAGTTCCGCGGTGAAAAATACAAAGACCCCATTTCTAACATTGGTGATCAGCGGTGAGGATAGGACTTGTATTTGTGCAGTGACATACAGTAGCTAAGTATTTCATTACCTACCCACAGGTGAAGGTCAACTTGATTTTTATCTCTTTTTGCAAATTCGTTTTTCCTGACAATTTTCTAAAACCTAAATCCTCACTCAACATGTCTAAGGCTGGGTCTCAAGCAGGAAATTTTGACCTAGCCCTGTTGGAGACATATAGGGGGTCATTACAAGCTTGGCAGGCGGCTACCGCCGCCCGCCAAGCGGTAACCGCCGTGCGGCCACCAATGCAGCCGCACTCCCGCAGACCCCATTACAACATCCCCGCTGGGCCACCGGGCGCAAACCTAGTTTACGCCCGCCGGCCCAGCGGGGATGTGGCCGCAACATAGGAGCCGGCTCCTAATGGAGCCGGCGGTGTTGCGGCCGTGCGACGGGTGCAGTAGCACCCGTCGCGCTTTTCTGAAAAGTGGCACAAGGTCCTGTTAGGGGGCCCCTGCACTGCCCATGCCAGTGGCATGGGCGGTGCAGGGGCCCTCAGGGGCCCTAGGACTCCCCTTACCGCCAGCCTCTTCCTGGTGGTGCAAACCGCCAGAAACAGGCTGGCGGTAGGGGAGTCATAATCCCCAGGGCAGCGCTGCCCTGGCGGATTATCACCGCGGGGGCTAAAACGGCGGGAAACCGCCGGCCCCGGCGGTGCGACCCGCCGCGGTCGTAATACGGGTCTCCGTACCGCCAGCCTGTTGGCGGTACGGACGCCACATCACCCCTGGCGGTCTCTGACCGCCAGGGTCGTAATGACCCCCATACTGTCAAACAGCTAAAAGGGTTCTGCAGGGAGATCAGTGTACCCACCCAAGGGGCCTCCAGAAAGGACGACGTTCAAGTGGTGCTGAGGGCCTGGGCAGAAGCCCATTTAGAGGAGGATGCTGAGGAGAAGGAGCCAGAAGATGGCCCCTCAGAGGATTTTTTGCCATCAGTAGGTGATGTTACCACTGCAATTGTGCCCCCTTCCAGACCAGGGAGCAGTGTCTCTGATCAAGGCCTGACCGCAGAGGAAAGGAAAGAGGAGAGGGAGTTCCGATTGCAAATGGCAAGACTGAAAATTGAGGCTCAACATGAGGAAAGAAGGGCAGAGAGAGAAGCACAAGCAGCTGAGAGAGCCTTGGCTGAAAATAAACTTTTGTTGGCTCATGAACTGAGTCTCAAGGAGCTGGATCTTAAGGCAAAGCAGTCTGAATCCAGCAGTAATGGTGGCAGCATACAGACAGGACCTGCTGGAGAAAAGAAGGTTCGTATACCCAAAAATGTGGTGCCCAGTTTTGTGGTGGGAGATGACATAGATAAATGGCTAGCTGCTTATGAAGTTGCACTAGGGGCTCATGAGGTTCCTGAAGGGCAATGGGGTACAGCTATGTGGAGTTATGTGCCATTATTGGGGAGGGACACACTTCTCACATTGGACACAAAGGATCAAAACACATACCCACTTCAGAAAGCCATTTTACTTGCCAAGTTTGGGCTGACTCCTGAGAAATACCATCAGAGGTTCAGGGACAGCACCAAACTGTCCACACAAACATGGGTAGATTTCTTTGACTTTTCCAGTAAGGCACTGAATAGATGAGTGTGGGGCTGCAAAGTAGATGATTACACAGGATTGTATAATTTGATTCTGAGAGAGCATATGCTCAGTATTTGTTTTACAGAGTTGCACCAGCACCTAGTAGACAGTAAGCTGACTGATCCCAGGAAGCTTGCCGAGGAGGCGGACCTCTGGACTAGTACCAGAGTGTACAGAAAGGTATCTGGGGGGGACACCCACAAAGGTGGTCAGGGTTCCCATCAGAAGAAAAAGGGGGGGGACTTAAAAACAAGGAGTTCTCAAAAGGCCCCCAAAATAGTTTCCAAGGGAGTAGTGGTAACCAGTCCCGGTCTGATTCCAAAAGGAGAGGTGTTACTGACCGTAAGACAGGGAGGTTTGTACCCCAATGTGCAGAGTGCAACAAGTATGGGTACTCTAAGGGTGACTCCAAGTGTCCCAAGAGGGCACAGCCCCCCAAAGGTGGGCAGACACCTGGGTTGGCTAGCGTAGCACTCGGGGAGGAAATGGTCCCAGTCAGTTTTGGGGAGCAGACAGAGGTAACCCTAGTGTCCCTGGGGGATGCAGAGATGGTGCCAAAAACCCACATGCCTGCCAATACTCCAAGTACAGGCAGTGGGTCACCATCAATGGGCAAAGGGTGGAGGCTCTGCGTGACACAGGAGCCAGCATGACTACTGTCAAGGGTCAGCTGGTGTCAGCAGAGCAGGTCATCCCAAATACATTCCACCAAGTCATAGTCACTGACGATCGTGAGAGCCACCTACCGGTAGCTCTGGTTCCCTTTGAGTGAGGGGGGGGTCTCTGGTACTCTAAAAGTAGCTGTGAGTCCTACCATGCCTGTAGATTGTCTGTTAGGCAACGACCTTGAGCGCACTACCTGGAAGGAGGTAGAGCTAAGGTCTCACTTGGAGATGTTAGGATTGCCTGAGTGGGTCTGCATGACCACATGGTCCATGGCGGCCCGAGAGGGAAGTCAAGGGCGTCTGGAGCCTGGAACAACGGCCCAGACAACTGCCAAGAGGGGGGGCAAGGGGCGCGGGAACCCGGTCCCAGAAGTTCCTGCAGTGGTTGACGGGGTTCCTGAGGAGGACGCCCCCGAGCCAACTGGGGAAGACATTGCCGCCCTAGGTGACCTACCTGAGCTTGCTGGCTGGCAAGTTGAGGGTGGGCCCACCAGGGAGGAATTCTGCAAGGCGCAGAAGGAATGTCCCACTCTAGAGGACATGAGGAAGCAGGCCTCAGCCCAGGCAGCAGGTGAAGCCTCTGGCGATCACCACATATATTGGGAGAATGATCTCCTCTACAGTGAGCCTAAGGTTCCGGCCACTGGGGCAGCGCGTGCGCTGGTGGTCCCCCAGTGTTACCGGACCTTCCTACTGCGACTGGCTCATGACATTCCCCTGGCAGGACATGTGGGGCAAGACAAGACCTTTGCCAGGCTTGTCACCCACTTCTATTGGCCCAGAATGAGGACAAACTCAGATACGTTCTGTAGGTCCTGTCCTACCTGCCAGGCCAGTGGTAAAACAGGAAAAAGGGTTAAGGCCCCCCTGATTCCACTTCCTTTCATTGGCACCCCCTTTGAAAGGGTGGGCATCGACATTGTTGGGCCATTGGACCCCAAAACTGCCCTAGGGAACAGGTTCATCCTGGTTTTGGTGGACCATGCCACCTGTTACCCAGAGGCAATCCCTCTGAGGACCGTAACTGCACCGGTGGTGACCAGAACTCTGATGGGGTTATTTACCTGTGTAGGATTCCCAAAGGAGATAGTGTCTGACAGAGGCACTAACTTCATGTCTGCATACATGTTCACCGGCCTCCCTGAGGCCCAGAGGCGTAAGTTGGGCGTCCTCTTACCATGCCTTCTCTTTGCTTACAGAGAAGTACCCCAGAAGGGGGTAGGGTTCAGTCCCTTTAAGCTCCTCTATGGGTACCCTGGCATGGGACCCTTAAGCACTGTCAAGGAGGGGTTGGAGAAAGCTCCAAAGGCACCCCCTCAGGATGTGGTCAGCTACATGCAGGCCCTCCGCAACCAGATGCTCCGCCTCTGGAAAGTGGCCAAAAGTTACCTTGAGGCCAGTCAAGAGGTAATGAAACACTGGTATGCCCAGAAGGCCACCCTGGTAGAGTTTCAACCTGGAGACAAAGTGTGGGTAATGGAGCCAGTAGAGCCTAGAGCTCTCCAGGACCGCTGGTCTGGCCCATTTGAAGAGAAGGAGCAGAAAGGGGAAGCCACTTACCTAGTGGACCTCCAATCCCCTAGGAACCCCCTAAGGGTGCTCCATGTCAACCGACTGAAGCATCATTTTGAGAGGTCTGAAGTCAACATGCTTCTGGTGACAGATGAGGGGGCGGAGGAGGAGAGTGAACCTCTCCCTGACCTCCTCACTGCCAAGGAAGGTGATGGGTCAGTGGAGGGTGTCATTCTCTCTGACTCGCTGACCCTAAACCAGAGAGGGGGCTGCTACCAGTTACTGGAACAGTACTCCTTCCTGTTTTCTCTCACCCCTAGACGCACACACTTGTGTGTCCATGATATTGACATGGGAGACAGTCCCCCAGTAAAGAACAACATTTACAGGTTGTCAGACAAGGTGAATGGCTCTATGGGTTATTGAGAAGTCTAGCAGTCCCTGGGCCAGCCCTGTGGTGCTGGTACACAAGGCTGCTTCCCCCGGTGCCAAGCCAGAACTTAGGTTCTGCGTGGACTACCGGGGTCTCAATTCAGTCACACAGAATAACGCTCACCTCATCCCCCGAGCTGATGAGCTCGTAGACAGGATAGGCGTTGCCAAATTTCTCAGTACTTTTGATCTCACATCAGGGTACTGGCAGATCGCCTTGACTGAGGGGGCTAAAGAGAGATCAGCATTTTCCACACCTGAGGGCCATTATCAATTCCGGGTGATGCCCTTTGGGTTGAAAAATGTCTGCTACCTTCCAACGGTTGGTTAACGGGATCCTAGCTGGCAAGGATGCCTTCTGCGCAGCCTCCCTGGACGACATTGCGGTCTACAGTGACAGCTGAGAGGAACACCTGCTCCACCTCAAGGAGGTGCTTCAGGCCCTGCAACAGGCAGGCCTGACCATCAGGGCCAGTAAGTGCCAGATTGGGCAGGGTTCCGTGGTGTACTTGGGACACCTAGTAGGTGGTGGCAAGGTGCAGCCACTCCAGGCCAAGATTGAAACTATCAAGGCCTGCAACCACCTAGAACCCAAACAGAGGTGAGAGCCTTCTTAGGCCTCACCAGGTATTACCGCAGATTTGTCAAGGCTATGGAACCATGGTTACACCCTTGACAGAACTCACATCCAAAAAGCAACCTAGGTTGGTGATTTGGACAGAGGCTTGCCAGAAAGCCTTTGACTCCCTGAAGGAAGCCATGTGCACGGCCCCCGTGCTCAAGGCCCCTGACTACTCCAAGGAATTTATCGTGAAGACAGACACTTCAGAGCATGGCAAAGGGGCAGTCCTAGCACAGCTAAACGAGGAGGGCCTAGACCAACCAGCAGTCTTTATTAGCAGAAGACTATTACCACGGGAACAGAAGTGGAGTGCTATTAAAAGACAAGCCTTTGCTGTGGTCTGGGCACTGAAGAAGCTGAGACCATACCTGTTTGGGACTCACTTCCGTGTTCAGACAGACCACAGGCCCCTCAGATGGCTCATGCAGATGAGGGATGAAAATCCAAAACTCATGAGGTGGTCCATTTCCCTACAGGGGATGGACTTTACGGTGGAGCATCGCCCGGGGGTTGACCACGCCAATGCTGATGGTCTCTCGAGATACTTCCACCTTAGCGATGAGAGCTCCCAGGAAGTTGGGTAGCTTTCCCCACTTTCAGCTGGGGGGGACACATGGTGGACCTGACAGCCTTAGGGTGGTCACCCCTAACTTTTTGCCTGCCTCCCTCTACTTGTTGGACACTGTTTTTGCTGGTTTTTAGACTCTGCGCACTTTACCACTGCTAACCAGTGCTAAAGTGCATATGCTCTCTCCCTTTAAACTATTCGATTTACTTATAAGCCCCTAGTAGAGGGCACTATATGTGCCCAGGGCCTGTAGATTAAATGCTACTAGTGGGCCTGCAGCACTGGTTGTGCCACCCACTTTAGTAGCTCCTTTATCTGGTCTCAGGCCTGCCATTGCAAGGCCTGTGTGTGCAGTTTCACTGTCACTTCGACTTGGCATTTAAAGTACTTGCCAAGCCTAAAACTCCCCTTTTTCTACATATAAGTACCCCCTAATGTGTGCCCCAGGTAACCCCTAGAGCAGGGTGCTGTGTGGGTAAAAGGCAGAACAAGTACCTGTGTAGTTTACATGTCCTGGTAGTGTAAAACTCCTAAATTCTTTTTTACACTACTGTGAGGCCTGCTCCCTTCATAGGCTAGCATTGGGGCTGCCCTCATATATTGGTGAAGTGGTAGATGCTGATCTGAAAGGAGTAGGAAGGTCATATTTAGTATGGCCAGAATGGTAATACAAAATCCTGCTGACTGATTAAGTTGGATTTAATATTACTATTTTAGAAATGCCACTTTTCGAAAGTGAGCATTTCTCTCCACTTAAATCTTTCTGTGCCTTACAATCCACGTCTGGCTGGGTTTAGTTGCCAGCTCCTTGTGCATTCACTCAGACACACCCCAAACACAGGGTACTCAGCCTCACTTGCATACATCTGCATTTTGAATGGGTCTTCCCGGGCTGGGAGGGTGGAGGGCCTGCTCTCACACAAAGGACTGCCACACCCCTTACTGGGACCCTGGCATACGGGATTGAACTGAAAGAGGACCTGGTGCACTTCTAAGCCACTCTTTGAAGTTTCCCCCACTTCAAAGGCACATTTGGGTATAAAACAGGGCCTCTCTCCTACCACCTCAGACACTTCCTGGAGAAGAAACCTGAACCAGAACATGCACCCTGACAAGAAGAACTGCCTGGCTGCCTAAAGGACTCCCCTGACTGCTTTCTACAGAGGGCTGCTGCCTTGCTGTTGCCCTGCAGTCTTGCTGCTTGTAGGAAAGTACCATCTTGCCTGGCATGTTACCCCCATTGTTCACTGTATATATGTTGTTTTAGTTGTATGTGTCACTGGGACCCTGGTAACCCAGGGCCCCAGTGCTCATAAGTGTGCCTGAATGTGTTACCTGTGTAGTGACTAACTGTCTCACTGAGGCTCTGCTAATCAGAACCTCAGTGGTTATGCTCTCTCATTTCTTTCCAAATTGTCACTGACAGGCTAGTGACCATTTTTACCAATTTACATTGGCTTACTGGAACACCCTTATAATTCCCTAGTATATGGTACTAAGGTACCCAGGGTATTGGGGTTCCAGGAGATCCCTATGGGCTGCAGCATTTATTTTGCCACCCATAGGGAGCTCTGACAATTCTTACACAGGCCTGCCACTGCAGCCTGAGTGAAATAACGTCCACGTTATTTCACAGCCATTTTACACTGCACTTAAGTAACTTATAAGTCACCTATATGTCTAACCTTTACCTGGTAAAGGTTAGGTGCAAAGTTACTTAGTGTGAGGGCACCCTGGCACTAGCCAAGGTGCCCCCACATTGTTCAGAGCCAATTCACTGAACTTTGTGAGTGCGGGGACACCATTACACGCGTGCACTACATATAGGTCACTACCTATATGTAGCTTCACCATGGTAACTCCGAATATGGCCATGTAACATGTCTATGATCATGAAATTGCCCCCTCTATGCCATCCTGGCATTGTTGGTACAATTCCATGATCCTAGTGGTCTGTAGCACAGACCCTGGTACTGCCAGACTGCCCTTCCTGGGGTTTCACTGCAGCTGCTGCTGCTGCCAACCCCTCAGACAGGCAGCTGCCCTCCTGGGGTCCAGCCAGGCCTGGCCCAGGATGGCAGAACAAAGAACTTCCTCTGAGAGAGGGTGTGACACCCTCTCCCTTTGGAAAATGGTGTGAAGGCAGGGGAGGAGTAGCCTCCCCCAGCCTCTGGAAATGCTTTGTTGGGCACAGATGTGCCCAATTCTGCACAAGCCAGTCTACACCGGTTCAGGGACCCCTTAGCCCCTGCTCTGGCGCGAAACTGGACAAAGGAAAGGGGAGTGACCACTCCCCTGACCTGCACCTCCCTTGGGAGGTGTCCAGAGCTCCTCCAGTGTGCTCCAGACCTCTGCCATCTTGGAAACAGAGGTGCTGCTGGCACACTGGACTGCTCTGAGTGGCCAGTGCCACCAGGTGACGTCAGAGACTCCTGCTGATAGGCTCCTTCAGGTGTTAGTAGCCTTTCCTCTCTCCTAGGTAGCCAAACCCTCTTTTCTGGCTATTTAGGGTCTCTGTCTCTGGGGAAATTTTAGATAACGAATGCATGAGCTCAGCCGAGTTGCTCTGCATCTCTCTCTTCACCTTCTGATAAGGAAACGACCGCTGACCGCGCTGGAAGCCTGCAAACCTGCAACATAGTAGCAAAGACGACTACTGCAACTCTGTAACGCTGATCCTGCCGCCTTCTCGACTGTTTTCCTGCTTGTGCATGCTGTGGGGGTAGCCTGCCTCCTCTCTGCACCAGAAGCTCCGAAGAAATCTCCCGTGGGTCGACGGAATCTTCCCCCTGCAACCGCAGGCACCAAAAAGCTGCATTACCGGTCCCTTGGGTCTCCTCTCAGCACGACGAGCGAGGTCCCCCGAATCCAGCGACTCTGTCCAAGTGACCCCCACAGTCCAGTGACTCTTCAGCCCAAGTTTGGTGGAGGTAAGTCCTTGCCTCACCTCGCTGGGCTGCATTGCTGGGAACCGCGACTTTGCAGCTACTCCGGCCCCTGTGTACTTCCGGCGGAAATCCTTCGTGCACAGCCAAGCCTGGGTCCACGGCACTCTAACCTGCATTGCACGACTTTCTAAGTTGGTCTCCGGCGACGTGGGACTCCTTTGTGCAACTTCGGCGAGCACCATTTCACGCATCCTCGTAGTGCCTGTTTCTGGCACTTTTCCGGGTGCTACCTGCTTCAGTGAGGGCTCTTTGTCTTGCTCGACGTCCCCTCTCTCTGCAGGTCCAATTTGCGACCTCCTGGTCTCTCCTGGGCCCCAGCAGCATCCAAAAACGCCAAACGCATGATTTGCGTGTAGCAAGGCTTGTTGGCGTCCTTCCGGCGGGAAAATACTTCTGCATGACTCTCCAAGGCAAGAGGGATCCGTCCACCAAAGAGGAAGTCTCTAGCCCTTTTCGTTCCTGCAGAAACCTCAGCTTCTTCTGTCCAGTAGAAGCTTCTTTGCACCCGCAGCTGGCATTTCCTGGGCATCTGCCCATCTCCGACTTGCTTGTGACTTTTGTACTTGGTCCCCTTGTTCCACAGGTACCCTAGATTGGAAATCCACAGTTGTTGCATTGCTGGTTTGTGTCTTTCCTGCATTATTCCTCTAACACGACTATTTTGTCCTTAGGGGAACTTTAGTGCACTTTGCACTCTCTTTTCAGGGTCTTGGGGAGGGTTATTTTTCTAACTCTCACTATTTTCTAATAGTCCCAGCGACCCTCTACAAGGTCACATAGGTTTGGGGTCCATTCGTGGTTCGCATTCCACTTTTGGAGTATATGGTTTGTGTTGCCCCTATCCCTATGTTTCCCCATTGCATCCTATTGTAACTATACATTGTTTGCACTGTTTTCTAAGACTATACTGCATATTTTTGCTATTGTGTATATATATCTTGTGTATATTTCCTATCCTCTCACTGAGGGTACACTCTAAGATACTTTGGCATATTGTCATAAAAATAAAGTACCTTTATTTTTAGTATAACTGTGTATTGTGTTTTCTTATGATATTGTGCATATGACACTAAGTGGTACTGTAGTAGCTTCACACGTCTCCTAGTTCAGCCTAACCTGCTCTGCTAAGTTACCATTATCTATCAGCCTAAGCTGCTAGACACCCTATACACTAATAAGGGATAACTGGGCCTGGTGCAAGGTGCAAGTACCCCTTGGTACTCACTACAAGACAGTCCAGCCTCCTACATTGGTTGTGCAGTGGTGGGATAAGTGCTTGAGACTACTTACCACTCTTGTCATTGTACTTTTCCTAAGAGAAAAATATACAAAACAAGTTCAGTGTATATACACATAGCCTAAAAGTTTTGCATTTCCTCTTTTCACTCTTTTCTAAGTGCTGAAAAGTACTTCTAAAAGTTTCAAAAAGTTCTTAAAAGTTTTAAAAGTTTTTTCTGTCTTTCCAAAAAGTTCTGAAAACTTTCTTCACTTTTTCTATCCCTTTAACTCTCTCTAAAAATGTCTGGCACAGGCCAAAATGTTGAACTGTCCAAACTTGCATATGATCACCTTAGCTGGAAAGGAGCAAGGAGTCTCTGCATAGAGAGAGGTTTGAGTGTAGGGAAGAATCCTTCCTTAGAACTGTTAATTAACATGCTTAGAGTACAGGATAAGGCCATAAGTGCCCAATCTGGTGAAAAAGTAGCTAATGGTTCTCAATCTGATCCAGGGACTCCCCCAGGAAAAGATTCAGGAAAGAAACTTCTCAGCCTGCCCATTACTAGACAGTCTAGCATAGTTGGTACAGAGGTTGAATCACACCATACTGATGGTGTGCTCTCACATTATACTGTTAGCCAAGCTGTTAGGGTGCCCTCTGTAAGGGACAGGTCTCCTTCTGTTCATTCCCATCATACCTCTGTATCTAGAAATGTCCCTCCCACCCACCCTGATGACAGATTGTTAGAAAGGGAGCTCAATAGATTGAGAGTGGAACAAACCAGACTGAAGCTCAAGAAGCAACAGCTGGATTTGGATAGACAGTCTTTAGAATTAGAGAAGGAAAGACAGAAGTTGGGTTTAGATACCCATGGTGGCAGCAGCAGTATTCCCCATAGTCATCCTGCAAAAGAGCATGATTCCAGGAATCTGCACAAGATAGTTCCCCCTTATAAGGAGGGGGATGACATTAACAAGTGGTTTGCTGCACTTGAGAGGGCCTGTGCTGTACAGGATGTCCCTCAAAAGCAGTGGGCTGCTATCCTATGGCTATCATTTAGTGGAAAAGGTAGGGATAGGCTCCTTACTGTAAAAGAAAATGATGCTAATAATTTCCAAGTTCTTAAGAATGCACTCCTGGATGGTTATGGCTTAACCACTGAACAGTACAGGATAAAGTTCTGAGAGACCAAAAAGGAGTCTTCACAAGACTGGGTTGATTTCATTGACCAGGCAGTGAAGGCCTTGGAGGGGTGGTTACATGGCAGTAAAGTTACTGATTATGACAGCCTGTATAACTTGATCCTGAGAGAGCATATTCTTAATAATTGTGTGTCTGATTTGTTGCACCAGTACTTGGTGGACTCTGATCTGACCTCTCCCTAAGAATTGGGAAAGAAGGCAGACAAATGGGTCAGAACAAGAGTGAACAGAAAAGTTCATACAGGGGGTGACAAAGATGGCAACAAAAAGAAGGATGGTAAGTCTTCTGACAAGGGTCGGGACAAATCTAAAAATGAGTCTTCATCAGGCCCACAAAAACACTCTGGTAGGGGTGGTGGGCCCAAATCCTCTTCAAATCAAAACAAAGAAAAGAAACCATGGTGCTATTTATGTTAAATAAAAGGCCATTGGACAACAGATCCCAGTTGTCCAAAGAAAGGCACCAAGCCTCCTACCACTACAACCCCTACTGCTACACCTAGTGTCCCTACTAATAGCAGTGGTGGTGGGAGCAAACCTACTAATAGCCAATCCAAGGGAGTAGCTGGGCTCACTTTTGGTAATTTAGTTGGGGTTGGTCTGATTAGGGAGACCACAGAGGCTACTTTAGTCTCTGAAGGGGCTATTGATTTAGCCACTTTGGTTGCTTGCCCCCATAACTTGGAGAAGTACAAGCAACTAACCCTAATAAATGGTGTTGAGGTCCAGGCCTACAGGGACACAGGTGCCAGTGTCACAATGGTGATTGAGAAACTGGTGCACCCTGAACAACACATACTTGGACACCAGTACCAAGTAACCGATGCTCACAACATAACACAAAGCCACCCCATGGCTGTTGTAAATCTCAACTGGGGGGGGGTAACTGGTCCAAAGAAAGTTGTGGTAGCTTCAGATTTACCTGTAGACTGTCTATTAGGGAATGATTTGGAGACATCAGCTTGGTCAGATGTGGAGTTGGAGGCCCATGCAGCAATGCTGGGCATTCCAGTGCATATTTTTGCTTTGACAAGGGCTCAGGCCAAAAAGCAAAAAGGACAGGGAAGCTTGGATCCTGGAACAATGGACCAAGTGCTCCCTAAAGCTAGGGCTAGTAGAAGCAAACCACTTCCTACTATCCCTCCCTCTACAGTGGACTCTACTTCTGAGGAAGAAGAATTCCCTCCCTGTGCAGAACCTACACCAGAGGAGCTGGAAGCAGACACTGCTGAGCTTTTGGGTGAAGGGGGGCCTGCCAGGGAGGAGCTGAGTGTGGCACAGCAAACCTGTCCCACATTAGAGGGTCTCAGACAGCAAGCTGTCAAACAGGCTAATGGGGATGTCAGTGACTCTCACAGAGTTTACTGGGAGGACAACCTCTTGTACACTGAACATAGGGATCCTAAACCTGGAGCTGCCAGGAGATTAGTGATTCCTCAGGAGTACAGAAAGTTCCTCCTAACACTGGAAAAGGACATTCCCTTAGCTGGGCACCTGGGTCAAATGAAAACTTGGGACAGATTGGTACCATTGTTTCATTGGCCTAGGATGTCTGAGGACACAAAGGAATTTTGTAAGTCCTGTGAAACCTGTCAAGCCAGTGGCAAGACAGGTGGCACTCCAAAGGCACCCCTTATCCCACTGCCTGTGGTTGGGGTTCCCTTTGAAAGGGTAGGGGTTGACATAGTTGGCCCCCTTGACCCTCCTACTGCTTCAGGCAATAGGTTTATCTTAGTGGTAGTGGACCATGCCACAAGATATCCTGAAGCTATTCCTTTAAGGACCACTACAGCTCCTGCAGTGGCAAAGGCCCTCCTGGGAATATTTTCCAGGGTGGGCTTCCCAAAGGAAGTAGTATCAGACAGAGGAAGCAATTTCATGTCTGCATACTTAAAGGCCATGTGGAAGGAGTGTGGTGTAACTTACAAGTTCACAACACCCTATCATCCACAAACAAATGGACTGGTGGAGAGATTTAATAAAACTCTCAAAGGCATGATTATGGGACTCCCTGAAAAACTCTGCAGGAGATGGGATATCCTTCTACCATGCCTCCTTTTTGCCTACAGGGAGGTACCCCAGAAAGGAGTGGGCTTCAGCCCCTTTGAACTTCTTTTTGGACACCCTGTTAGGGGTCCACTCACACTTGTAAAGGAGGGTTGGGAACAACCTTTAAAAGCTCCTAAGCAGGATATTGTGGATTATGTACTTGGCCTCAGATCAAGGATGGCTGAGTACATGAAAAAGGCCAGTAAAAACCTTCAGGCCAGCCAAGAGCTCCAGAAGCAATGGCATGATCAGAAGGCTGTTTTGGTTCAGTACCAACCAGGGCAGAAAGTGTGGGTCTTGGAGCCTGTGGCCCCAAGAGCACTCCAAGATAAATGGAGTGGACCCCACACAATTGTTGAAAAGAAGGGTGAAGTCACCTACTTGGTTGACTTAGGCACTGCCAGGAGTCCCCTTAGGGTGCTCCATGTCAACCGCCTGAAACCCTACTATGACAGGGCTGATCTCACCCTGCTCATGGCAACAGATGAGGGACAGGAAGAAGACAGTGATCCTCTACCTGATTTCTTCTCTTCCACAGAACAAGATGCTCTTGTGGAAGGTGTAGTTTTGGCTGATTGTCTTACTGCTGAGCAGAAAGATAATTGCATAAATCTCCTAGGACAATTTTCAGAACTCTTCTCTACTGTGCCAGGCACCACTTCTTGGTGTGAGCACACTATAGATACTGGAGACAGTTTACCTGTCAAAAGTAAGATCTATAGGCAGCCTGACCATGTCAGGGACTGCATAAAGCAAGAAGTTCAGAAAATGTTAGAACTAGGAGTGGTTGAGCACTCTGACAGTCCATGGGCTTCTCCTGTGGTACTGGTACCAAAACCCAATTCTAAAGATGGAAAGAAGGAAATGAGGTTTTGTGTAGACTATAGAGGTCTCAACTTGGTAACCAAAACTGATGCTCACCCTATACCCAGGGCAGATGAGCTCATAGATACACTGGCATCTGCCAAGTATCTAAGCACTTTTGATTTGACTGCAGGGTATTGGCAGATCAAATTGTCAGAAGATGCTAAACCTAAGACTGCATTTTCTACCATTGGAGGACATTACCAGTTTACTGTAATGCCTTTTGGTTTGAAAAATGCACCTGCCACTTTTCAGAGGTTGGTGAACACAGTCCTGCAAGGGCTGGAAGCTTTCAGTGCAGCATATTTGGACGATATAGCTGTCTTTAGCTCCAGCTGGGATGATCACCTGGTCCACCTATGGAAAGTTTTGGAGGCTCTGCAAAAGGCAGGCCTCACTATCAAGGCTTCAAAGTGCCAGATAGGGCAGGGCAAAGTGGTTTATCTGGGACACCTGGTAGGTGGAGAACAGATTGCACCACTTCAGGGGAAAATCCAAACTATTATAGATTGGGTTCCCCCTACAACTCAGACCCAGGTGAGAGCCTTCTTAGGCCTCACTGGGTATTACAGGAGGTTCATAAAGAACTATGGCTCCATTGCAGCCCCTCTTAATGACCTCACATCTCAGAAAATGCCTAAAAAGGTATTATGGACAGCTAGCTGTCAGAAAGCTTTTGAGGAGCTGAAGCAGGCCATGTGCTCTGCACCTGTCCTGAAAAGCCCCTGTTACTCCCAAAAATTCATTGTCCAAACTGATGCATCTGAATTAGGGGTAGGGGCAGTCTTATCACAACTTAATTCTGAGAGCCAGGATCAACCTGTTGCTTTTATCAGCAGAAGGTTGACCCTTGGAGAAAAGCGTTGGTCTGCCATAGAGCGGGAGGCCTTTGCTGTGGTCTGGGCACTGAAGAAGTTGAGGCCATACCTGTTTGGCACTCACTTCATTGTTCAGACAGACCACAAACCTCTACTTTGGCTTAAACAAATGAAAGGTGAAAACCCTAAATTGTTGAGGTGGTCCATATCCCTACAGGGAATGGACTATACAGTGGAACATAGACCTGGGAGTACCCACTCCAATGCAGATGGACTCTCCAGATATTTCCACTTAGACAATGAAGACTCATCAGGTCATGGCTAGTCTTATTGTCCTTCGTTTGGGGGGGGGGGGTTGTGTAGGACAGTACCATCTTGCCTGGCATGTTACCCCCATATTTCACTGTATATATGTTGTTTTAGCTGTATGTGTCACTGGGACCCTGCCAGCCAGGGCCCCAGTGCTCATAAGTGTGCCCTGTATGTGTTACCTGTGTTATGACTAACTGTCTCACTGAGGCTCTGCAATCCAGAACCTCAGTGGTTATGCTCTCTCATTTCTTTCCAAATTGTCACTAACAGGCTAGTGACCAATTTCACCAATTTACATTGGCATACTGGAACACCCTTATAATTCCCTAGAATATGGTACTGAGGTACCCAGGGTATTGGGGTTCCAGGAGATCCCTATGGGCTGCAGCATTTCTTTTGCCACCCATAGGGAGCTCTGACAATTCTTACACAGGCCTGCCCTTGCAGCCTGAGTGAACTAACGTCCACGTTATTTCACAGCCATTTACCAGTGCACTTAAGTAACTTATAAGTCACCTATATGTCTAACTTTTACCTGGTAAAGGTTGGGTGCTAAGTTACTTAGGGCCTGATTCTGACTTGGGCGGGCGGCCGAGGCCGCCCGCCAAAGTCCCGCCGACAAATGACCGCACCGCGGTCAAAAGACCGCGGCGGCCATTCTTACATTTCCGCTGGGCCGGCGGGCGCTCTCCAAAAGAGCGCCCGCCGGCCCAGCGGATATGCCCCTGCAACGAGGATGCCGGCTCCGAATTGAGCCGGCGGAGTTGCAGGGGTGCGACGGGTGCAGTGGCACCCGTCGTGATTTTCACTGTCTGCTCAGCAGACAGTGAAAATCATGGTGGGGCCCTGTTAGGGGGCCCCTGCACTGCCCATGCCTGTGGCATGGGCAGTGCAGGGGCCCCCAGGGGCCCCACGACACCCGTTACCGCCAGCCTATTCCTGGCGGTGAAAACCGCCAGGAACAGGCTGGCGGTAAGGGGGTCGGAATCCCCATGGCGGCGCTGCTTGCAGCGCCGCCATGGGGATTCCCTGGGCCAGGGGAAAACCGGCGGGAAACCGCCGGTTCCCCTTTTCTGACCGCGGCGTTACCGCCGCGGTCAGAATGGCCCTGGAAGCACCGCCAGCCTGTTGGCGGTGCTTCCTCTGCCCTCTGCCCTGGCGGTGTTACACCGCCAGGGTTAGAATGAGGGCCTTAGTGTGTGGGCACCCTGGCACTAGCCAAGGTGCCCCCACATTGTTCAGGGCAAATTCCCCAGACTTTGTGAGTGCGGGGACACCATTACACGCGTGCACTATACATATGTGACGACATATGTATAGCGTCACAATGGTAACTCCGAACATGGCCATGTAACATGTCTAAGATCATGGAATTGTCACCCCAATGCCATTCTGGCATTGGGGAGACAATTCCATGATCCCCTGAGTCTCTAGCTCAGACCCGGGTACCGCCAAACTACCTTTCCCGGGGTTTCACTGCAGCTGCTGCCAACCCCTCAGACAGGTTTCTGCCCTCCTGGGGTCCAGCCAGGCTTGGCCCAGGAAGGCAGAACAAAGGACTTCCTCAGAGAGAGGGTGTTACACCCTCTGCCTTTGGAAAAAGGTGTCAGGGCTGGGGAGGAGTAGCCTCCCCCAGCCTCTGGAAATGCTTTGATGGGCACAGATGGTGCCCTTCTCTGCATAAGCCAGTCTACACCGGTTCAGGGATCCCCCAGCCCTGCTCTGGCGCGAAACTGGACAAAGGAAAGGGGAGTGACCACTCCCCTGACCTGCACCTCCCCTGGGAGGTGCCCAGAGCTCCTCCAGTGTGCTCCAGACCTCTGCCATCTTGGAAACAGAGGTGCTGCTGGTACACTGGACTGCTCTGAGTGGCCAGTGCCAGCAGGTGACGTCAGAGACTCCTTCTGATAGGCTCCTCCAGGTGTTGCTAGCCTATCCTCTCTCCTAAGTAGCCAAACCTCCTTTTCTGGCTATTTAGGGTCTCTGCTTTGGGGAATTCTTTAGATAACGAATGCAAGAGCTCATCAGAGTTCCTCTGCATCTCTCTCTTCACCTTCTACCAAGGAATCGACTACTGACCGCGCTGGAAGCCTGCAAAACTGCAACAATGTAGCAAAGACGACTACTGCGACCTTCTCGACTGTTTTCCTGGTGGTGCATGCTGTGGGGGTAGTCTGCCTCCTCTCTGCACTAGAAGCTCCGAAGAAATCTCCCGTGGGTCGACGGAATCTTCCCCCTACAACCGCAGGCACCAAAGAACTGCATCACCGGTCCTATGGGTCTCCTCTCAGCACGACGAGCGAGGTCCCTTGAACTCAGCAACTCTGTCCAAGTGACTCCCATAGTCCAGTGGCTCTTCAGTCCAAGTTTGGTGGAGGTAAGTCCATGCCTGCCCACGCTAGACTGCATTGTTGGGAACTGCGTGATTTGAAGCTGCTCCGGCTCCTGTGCACTCTTCCAGGATTTCCTTTGTGCACAGCCAAGCCTGGGTCCCCGGCACTCTAACCTGCAGTGCAGGACCTCCTGAGTTGTCCTCCGGCGTCGTGGGACCTTCTTTTGTGACTTCGGGTGAGCTCCGGTTCACTCCACTTTGTAGTGCCTGTTCCGGCACTTCTGTGGGTGCTGCCTGCTTCTGAGTGGGCTCCTTGTCTTGCTGGGTGCCCCCTCTGTCTCCTCACGCAATTGGCAACCTCCTGGTCCCTCCTGGGCCACAGCAGCATCCAAAAACCCTAACCGCAACCCTTGCAGCTAGCAAGGCTTGTTTGCAGTCTTTCTGCATGGAAACACCTCTGCAAGCTTCTTCACGGCGTGAGACATCCATCCTCCAAAGGGGAAGTTTCTAGCCCTTGTCGTTCTTGCATAATCCACAGCTTCTACCATCCGGTGGCAGCTTCTTTGCACCAACAGCTGGCATTTCCTGGGCATCTGCCCACTCCCGACTTGATCGTGACTCTTGGACTTGGTCCCCTTGTTCCACAGGTACTCTCGTCTGGAAATCCATCATTGTTGCATTGCTGGTGTTGGTCTTCCTTGCAGAATTCCCCTATCACGACTTCTGTGCTCTCTGGGGAACTTAGGTGCACTTTGCACCCACTTTTCAGGGTCTTGGGGTGGGCTATTTTGCTAACCCTCACTGTTTTCTTACAGTCCCAGCGACCCTCTACAAGGTCACATAGGTTTGGGGTCCATTCGTGGTTCGCATTCCACTTCTAGAGTATATGGTTTGTGTTTCCTCTATCCCTATGTGCCCCCATTGCATTCTATTGTGACTATACATTGTTTGCACTGTTTTCTATTGCTATTACTGCATATTTTGGTATTGTGTACATGTATCTTTTGTATATTTGCTATCCTCATACTGAGGTTACTCACTGAGATACTTTGGCATATTGTCATAAAAATAAAGGACCTTTATTTTTAGTATATCTGTGTATTGTGTTTTCTTATGATATTGTGCATATGACACTAGTGGTACTGTAGGAGCTTCACTTGTCTCCTAGTTCAGCCTAGGCTACTCTGCTAAGCTACCTTTTCTATAAGCCTAAGCTGCTAGACACCTCTCTACACTAATAAGAGATACCTGGACCTGGTGCAAGGTGTAAGTACCCCTTGGTACTCACTACAAACCAGGCCAGCCTCCTACACTTACCCTGACTAGAGTCTTTGCTTGGACAGGGGGTAACCTGACTGCCAACCAAAGACCACATTTCTAACAGTCACTAAATTAAAGTACCTTTATTTTTAGTAACTCTGAGTATTGTGTTTTCTTATGATATAGTGCTAAGTGATATAAGTGGTATGGTAGGAGTTTGCATGTCTCGTAGTTCAGCCTAAGCTGCTCTGCTATACCTACCTCTATCAGCCTAATCTGCTAGAACACTTCTAATCTACTAATAAGGGATAACTGGACCTGGCACAAGGTGTAAGTACCACAAGGTACTCACTATAAGCCAGGCCAGCCTCCTACACTGGTGGTGCAGCGGTGGGATAAGTACTTGTCACTGCTTTACCACTTTGTCATTGGTGCTTTTCATAGGAAAAACATATACCAAATACTTCAGAATATACACAGTAACCTAAACAGTTTAACTTTCCTTCTCTAAAACTTTCTAAAAAGTTTCTGAAAGGTTTCTGAAAACTTTCAAAGTTTGAAAAAGTTTTAAAAAGATTTTCTCTGTTCTTTCATAAGTTCCAAAAACGTTTTTCTCTCTCTGTCCTAAACCTTTTCTATCATGTCTGCAGTAGAGCTTACTCCCACAGTTGTCCAGGCAACATATGGGAATCTAAACTTTAAATGTTTGAGGGGTCTCTGCATTGAAAGAGGTTTAGCAATTGGTAAGAATCCTACAAAGGATCTTCTCCTCAGCCATCTCCTAGAAAGTGGCTAGAACCAGTCTGGCCCATCCGAGGATCAGGAGGTAGAGGAGAGGGGTACCCAGTCAGAATCAGAGGAGTCCCCTGAGGTTGCTGGGGAGGGTTCTTCCAAGGACCTGACAGCTAACAGGCCACCTAGTGACACTGGTAGTGGGAGGGGGTCACACATTAGTAGGGCACCCTTCACTCCTAAGGGCCAGGTTACTAGAGTCAAGTCAGTTAGGGACAGGTCCAACTCTGCCAATTCCCACATAACTTCTGTGTCTCACAATTCCCAAGCCTCCGACCCTGAGGATAACTTAATGGAAAGGGAACTCAGAAAGCTGAGGTTAGAAGAGGCCGGGCTGAAGCTTAAACAGCAGCAGCTGGCCTTAGACAGGGAATCTCTGGATGTGGAAAGGGAAAGGCAAAGGTTGGGGTTAGTTCCCCATGGTGGCAGCAGCAGTGTTTTTAATAGCAATCCTGTTAGAGAGCAAGATTCCAGAAACCTGCATAAGATAGTCTCCCCTTACAAGGAGGGGGATGACATTACCAAGTGGTTTGCTGCACTTCAGAGGGCCTGTATGCTACAGTTGGTCCCCCAAAGGCAATGGGCTGCTATCTTGTGGCTATCTTTCACTGGTAAGGGTAGGGATTGGCTCCTTACTGTCAGAGGAAGTGATGCTAATAACTACAAAGTTTTGAAGGATGCACTCTTAGATGGATTTGGCTTAACCACTGAACAATACAGGACTAAGTTCAGAGACACCAGACAAGAGTCCTCTCAAGACTGGACAGACTTTGTAGACTGTTCAGTGAAGGCCTTGGAGGGCTGGTTACATAGCAGTAAGGTGACTGACTATGAAAACCTGTATAATCTAATCCTGAGAGAGCATATTTTGAACACTTGTGTGTCTGATTTGTTGCACCAATACTTGGTAGACTCAGATCTAACCTCTCCTCAAGAATTGGGTAGGAAGGCAGACAAATGGGTCAGTGAACAGAAAAGTTCATACAGGAGGTGACAAGGATGGCAATAAGAAAGATGGTGAGAAATCTCAGGATAAGCATGGGGATAAAGGTAAAACTAAAGATCCTTCTTCAAATCCTAAACACTCTTCAGGGGGTGGGGATAAATCATCTTCTTCCTCTTCTTCACAACCCACACACATTTAAAAGCCTTGGTGCTATGTGTGTAAAACTAAAGGCCATAGGCCAGGGGATAAGTCCTGCCCAGGTAAACCCCATCAGCCTACCACCACTAATACATCAAACTCTAGTGCCCCTAGCAGTAGTGGTAATAGTGGGGGACTGCTGGCAACAGTCAAAATAAGGGTGTAGTTGGGTTCACTTTTGGGTCCATCATAGAAACTGGGGTAGTCAGTCCCAAGACAGTTTCTGTCACACCTGGTGGCACTGGCCTTGCCACACTGGCTGCTTGTCCCCTTACAATCGATAGGTACAGACAGACAGTTTCAATAAATGGTGTTGAGGCTCAGGCCTACAGGGACACAGGTGCCAGTATCACTTTGGTGACTGAAAACCTAGGCCCATATTTATACTTTTTGACGCAAAACTGCGCCAACGCAGTTTTGCGTCAAAAAAATTAGCGCCGGCTAACGCCATTCTGAAGCACCATGCGGGCGCCGTATTTATTGAATGACGTTAGCCGGCGTTAGCCGCCGGCGCCGTCAGGTGTGCGTTAAAAAAAACGACGTACACCAGGCAGCGCCGGCGTAGGGGGATATGGGGCTTGGGCGTCAAGAAATGGGGCAAGTGAGGTTGAGGCAATTTTTTCGCCTCAACCTGATTTGCGCCATTTTTTTTCACTCCCAACCCCCATAGAAATTACTCCTGTCTTAGCAAAGACAGGAGTCATGCCCCCTTGCACAATGGCCATGCCCAGGGGACTTCTGTCCCCTGGGCATGGTCATTGGGCATAGTGGCATGTAGGGGGGCACAAATCAGGCCCCCCTATGCCACAAAAAAAATATTAAAAAAACACTTACCTGAACTTACCTTAATGTCCCTGGGATGGGTCCCTCCAGCCTTGGGTGTCCTCCTGGGGTGGGCATGGGTGACAGGGGGTGTCCCTGGGGGCATGGGGGGGCACCTCTGGGCTCCTTCCTTGCCCACAGGTCCCTTAACGCCTGCCTTTTGCAGGCGCTAAAAAACGGCGCAAAAGCGGCCGTACGTCATTTTTTTTGACCCGCCCACTCCCGGGCGTGAATTTTGCCCTGGAGTATAAATCCCACGCACATGCCTCAGAGTCGATTTTTTAGACGGGAACGCCTACCTTGCATATAATTAATGCAAAGTAGGTGTCCACGCTAAAAAATGACACAAACTCCATGCACTTTGGCGCTAGACGCGTCTAACGCCAAAGTATAAATATGGAGTTAGTTTTGCGTCGAAATTGCGTCAAAAAAAACGACGCAATTTCGGCGCAAACGGAGTATAAATATGCCCCCTAGTGTCTCCTGCACAACACATCATTGGACAACAGTACAAGATTATTGATGTCCATAACTCCACTAAGTTCCTTCCCTTAGCTATAATTCAGTTTAGTTGGGATGGAGTTATTGGCCCTAAGCAAGTGGTAGTGTAACCTAGCTTACCTGTAGATTGTCTCTTAGGTAATGACCTAGAGGCCTCAGGTTGGGCTGAGGTAGAGTTTAATACCCATGCAGCCATGCTGGGTGTCCCTGAGGAATTGTTCCCTCTCATTTCTACTGAAATGAAAAAGCAAAGGAGAGAAGGCCTGAAAACTCAGGATCCCTCTCCAACAACAGGTAAAAAGGGTATCACTGTATCCCTTAACCACCCTGCCATTCAGGATACCATTCCTATGGTGGGAGAAACCTCTCCTGGGGTGGCACCTGTTCCAAGGGAATCATTAGCTGGCATAGCTGTACTCCCTGAGGTGGAAGTACCTCTCTGTGGGATAACTCATATTGGTGAGAAAAAGAGCACCATTTTAGTTAACATGGAACATCCCTCCAACCCTCCCAGAGAAACCTTAGTGCAGAATCCCTGCACTGCCTCACAACACTTAGGACAGCATCCCTGCCCTAGTGTGGAGCTCATAGGACAGCATCCCTGCCCTGCTCCAACTCAAGAGAAACAGCATCCCTGTTCTCTCTTCCAGCCATATGGACAAAGTTTTTGCCCAGCTATGGCTTTTCTGAGACAGCATCCCTGTCTGGCATTCTCATCACTACAAATAGGTTCAGTGGACAATTCCCACTGCTCTAAACTACAACTTACTGATAGAAACTCTGAAAATATATCTTCACATTGTTGCTTAGCTAAAAAACTTCAAACAGGGTGGTTTACATCCCCACAGGGAAGTAACCATATAGTGGATGATAAAGGGAGTAACCAGTCTATTGCAGAGCTACTCTCTACTTATCACCACTTAGACAATAAAGTCTCAACTGGCCAAGGTTAGCCTTATTGTCCTTCGTTTGGGGGGGGGTTGTGTGAGAAAGTAGCCTCTTTCTAGCCTTGTTACCCCCACTTTGGGCCTGTTTGTGAGTGTATGTCAGGGTGTTTTCACTGTCTCACTGGGATCCTGCTAACCAGGGCCCGGTGCTCATAGTGAAAACCCTATGTTTTCAGTATGTTTGTTATGTGTCACTGGGACCCTGCTAGTCAGGACCCCAGTGCTCATAAGTTTGTGACCTATATGTATGTGATCCCTATGTGATGGTTAACTGTCTCACTGAGGCTCTGCTAACCAGAACCTCAGTGGTTATGCTCTCTCTTTACAAATTGTCACTAACAGGCTAGTGACCAATTTCACCAATTCACATTGGTACACTGGAACACCCTTATAATTCCCTAGTATATGGTACTGAGGTACCGAGGGTATTGGGGTTCCAGGAGATCCCTATGGGCTGCAGCATTTCTTTTGCCACCCATAGGGAGCTCTGACAATTCTTACACAGGCCTGCCACTGCAGCCTGAGTGAAATAACGTCCACGTTATTTCACAGCCATTTACCATTGCACTTAAGTAACTTATAAGTCACCTATATGTCTAACCTTTACCTGGTAAAGGTTGGGTGCTAAGTTACTTAGTGTGTGGGCACCCTGGCACTAGCCAAGGTGCCCCCACATTGTTCAGGGCAAATTCCCCGGACTTTGTGAGTGCGGGGACACCATTACACGCGTGCACTGTACATAGGTCACTACCTATGTACAGCGTCACAATGGTAACTCCGAACATGGCCATGTAACATGTCTAAGATCATGGAATTGTCACCCCAATGCCATTCTGGCATTGGGGAGACAATTCCATGATCCCCGAGTCTCTAGCACAGACCCAGGTACTGCCAAACTACCTTTCCCGGGGTTTCACTGCAGCTGCTGCTGCTGCCAACCCCTCAGACAGGTTTCTGCCCCCCTGGGGTCCAGCCAGGCTTGGCCCAGGAAGGCAGAACAAAGGACTTCCTCAGAGAGAGGGTGTTACACCCTCTCCCTTTAGAAAAAGGTGTCAGGGCTGGGGAGGAGTAGCCTCCCCCAGCCTCTGGAAATGCTTTGATGGGCACAGGTGGTGCCCATCTCTGCATAAGCCAGTCTACACCAGTTCAGGGATCCCCCAGCCCTGCTCTGGCGCGAAACTGGACAAAGGAAAGGGGAGTGACCACTCCCCTGACCTGCACCTCCCCTGGGAGGTGCCCAGAGCTCCTCCAGTGTGCTCCAGACCTCTGCCATCTTGGAAACAGAGGTGCTGCTGGTACACTGGACTGCTCTGAGTGGCCAGTGCCAGCAGGTGACGTCAGAGACTCCTTCTGATAGGCTCCTCCAGGTGTTGCTAGCCTATCCTCTCTCCTAAGTAGCCAAACCTCCTTTTCTGGCTATTTAGGGTCTCTGCTTTGGGGAATTCTTTAGATAACGAATGCAAGAGCTCATCAGAGTTCCTCTGCATCTCTCTCTACACCTTCTACCAAGGAATCGACTACTGACCGCGCTGGAAGCCTGCAAAACTGCAACAAAGTAGCAAAGACGACTACTGCGACCTTCTCGACTGTTTTCCTGGTGGTGCATGCTGTGGGGGTAGTCTGCCTCCTCTCTGCACTAGAAGCTCCGAAGAAATCTCCTGTGGGTCGACGGAATCTTCCCCCTACAACCGCAGGCACCAAAGAACTGCATCACCGGTCCTATGGGTCTCCTCTCAGCACGACGAGCGAGGTCCCTTGAACTCAGCAACTCTGTCCAAGTGACTCCCATAGTCCAGTGGCTCTTCAGTCCAAGTTTGGTGGAGATAAGTCCATGCCTGCCCACGCTAGACTGCATTGTTGGGAACCGCGTGATTTGAAGCTGCTCCGGCTCCTGTGCACTCTTCCAGGATTTCCTTTGTGCACAGCCAAGCCTGGGTCCCCGCCACTCTAACCTGCAGTGCAGGACCTCCTGAGTTGTCCTCCGGTGTCGTGGGACCTTCTTTTGTGACTTCGGGTGAGCTCCGGTTCACTCCACTTTGTAGTGCCTGTTCCGGCACTTCTGCAGGTGCTGCCTGCTTCTGAGTGGGCTCCTTGTCTTGCTGGGTGCCTCCTCTGTCTCCTCACGCAATTGGCAACATCCTGGTCCCTCCTGGACCACAGCAGCATCCAAAAACCCTAACCGCAACCCTTGCAGCTAGCAAGGCTTGTTTGCGGTCTTTCTGCAAGGAAACACCTCTGCAAGCTTCTTCACGACGTGAGACATCCATCCTCCAAAGGGGAAGTTTCTAGCCCTTGTCGTTCTTGCAGAATCCACAGCTTCTACCATCCGGTGGCAGCTTCTTTGCACCCACAGCTGGCATTTCCTGGGCATCTGCCCACTCCCGACTTGATCGTGACTCTTGGACTTGGTCCCCTTGTTCCACAGGTACTCTCGTCTGGAAATCCATCATTGTTGCATTGCTGGTGTTGGTCTTCCTTGCAGAATTCCCCTATCACGACTTCTGTGCTCTCTGGGGAACTTAGGTGCACTTTGCACCCACTTTTCAGGGTCTTGGGGTGGGCTATTTTGCTAACCCTCACTGTTTTCTTACAGTCCCAGCGACCCTCTACAAGGTCACATATGTTTGGGGTCCATTCGTGGTTCGCATTCCACTTCTAGAGTATATGGTTTGTGTTTCCTCTATCCCTATGTGCCCCCATTGCATTCTATTGTGACTATACATTGTTTGCACTGTTTTCTATTGCTATTACTGCATATTTTGGTATTGTGTACATGTATCTTTTGTATATTTGCTATCCTCATACTGAGGTTACTCACTGAGATACTTTGGCATACTGTCATAAAAATAAAGGACCTTTATTTTTAGTATATCTGTGTATTGTGTTTTCTTATGATATTGTACATATGACACTAGTGGTATGTAGGAGCTTCACTCGTCTCCTAGTTCAGCCTAGGCTACTCTGCTAAGCTACCTTTTCTATCAGCCTAAGCTGCTAGACACCTCTCTACACTAATAAGGGATACCTGGACCTGGTGCAAGGTGTAAGTACCCCTTGGTACTCACTACAAACCAGGCCAGCCTCCTACACTTACCCTGACTAGAGTGAGAGTCTTTGCTTGGACAGGGGGTAACCTGACTGCCAACCAAAGACCACATTTCTAACAGTCACTAAATTAAAGTACCTTTATTTTTAGTAACTCTGAGTATTGTGTTTTTATATGATATAGTGCTAAGTGATATAAGTGGTATGGTAGGAGTTTGCATGTCTCGTAGTTCAGCCTAAGCTGCTCTGCTATACCTACCTCTATCAGCCTAATCTGCTAGAACACTTCTAATCTACTAATAAGGGATAACTGGACCTGGCACAAGGTGTAAGTACCACAAGGTACTCACTATAAGCCAGGCCAGCCTCCTACACTGGTGGTGCAGCGGTGGGATAAGTACTTGTCACTGCTTTACCACTTTGTCATTGGTGCTTTTCATAGGAAAAACATATACCAAATACTTCAGAATATACACAGTAACCTAAACAGTTTAACTTTCCTTCTCTAAAACTTTCTAAAAAGTTTCTGAAAAGTTTCTGAAAACTTTCAAAGTTTGAAAAAGTTTTAAAAAGATTTTCTCTGTTCTTTCATAAGTTCCAAAAACGTTTTTCTCTCTCTGTCCTAAACCTTTTCTATCATGTCTGCAGTAGAGCTTACTCCCACAGTTGTCCAGGCAACATATGGGAATCTAAACTTTAAATGTTTGAGGGGTTTCTGCATTGAAAGAGGTTTAGCAATTGGTAAGAATCCTACAAAGGATCTTCTCCTCAGCCTTCTCCTAGAAAGTGGCTAGAACCAGTCTGGCCCATCCGAGGATCAGGAGGTAGAGGAGAGGGGTACCCAGTCAGAATCAGAGGAGTCCCCTGAGGTTGCTGGGGAGGGTTCTTCCAAGGACCTGACAGCTAACAGGCCACCTAGTGACACTGGTAGTGGGAGGGGGTCACACATTAGTAGGGCACCCTTCACTCCTAAAGGCCAGGTTACTAGAGTCAAGTCAGTTAGGGACAGGTCCAACTCTGCCAATTTCCACATAACTTCTGTGTCTCACAATTCCCAAGCCTCCGACCCTGAGGATAACTTAATGGAAAGGGAACTCAGAAAGCTGAGGTTAGAAGAGGCCCGGCTGAAGCTTAAACAGCAGCAGCTGGCCTTAGACAGGGAATCTCTGGATGTGGAAAGGGAAAGGCAAAGGTTGGGGTTAGTTCCCCATGGTGGCAGCAGCAGTGTTTTTAATAGCAATCCTGTTAGAGAGCAAGATTCCAGAAACCTGCATAAGATAGTCTCCCCTTACAAGGAGGGGGATGACATTACCAAGTGGTTTGCTGCACTTCAGAGGGCCTGTATGCTACAGTTGGTCCCTCAAAGGCAATGGGCTGCTATCTTGTGGCTATCTTTCACTGGTAAGGGTAGGGATTGGCTCCTTACTGTCAGAGGAAGTGATGCTAATAACTACAAAGTTTTGAAGGATGCACTCTTAGATGGATTTGGCTTAACCACTGAACAATACAGGACTAAGTTCAGAGACACCAGTCAAGAGTCCTCTCAAGACTGGACAGACTTTGTAGACTGTTCAGTGAAGGCCTTGGAGGGCTGGTTACATAGCAGTAAGGTGACTGACTATGAAAACCTGTATAATCTAATCCTGAGAGAGCATCTTTTGAACACTTGTGTGTCTGATTTGTTGCACCAATACTTGGTAGACTCAGATCTAACCTCTCCTCAAGAATTGGGTAGGAAGGCAGACAAATGGGTCAGTGAACAGAAAAGTTCATACAGGAGGTGACAAGGATGGCAATAAGAAAGATGGTGAGAAATCTCAGGATAAGCATGGGGATAAAGGTAAAACTAAAGATCCTTCTTCAAATCCTAAACACTCTTCAGGGGGTGGGGATAAATCATCTTCTTCCTCTTCTTCACAACCCACACACATTTAAAAGCCTTGGTGCTATGTGTGTAAAACTAAAGGCCATAGGCCAGGGGATAAGTCCTGCCCAGGTAAACCCCATCAGCCTACCACCACTAATACATCAAACTCTAGTGCCCCTAGCAGTAGTGGTAATAGTGGGGGACTGCTGGCAACAGTCAAAATAAGGGTGTAGTTGGGTTCACTTTTGGGTCCATCATAGAAACTGGGGTAGTCAGTCCCAAGACAGTTTCTGTCACACCTGGTGGCACTGGCCTTGCCACACTGGCTGCTTGTCCCCTTACAATCGATAGGTACAGACAGACAGTTTCAATAAATGGTGTTGAGGCTCAGGCCTACAGGGACACAGGTGCCAGTATCACTTTGGTGACTGAAAACCTAGGCCCATATTTATACTTTTTGACGCAAAACTGCGCCAACGCAGTTTTGCGTCAAAAAAATTAGCGCCGGCTAACGCCATTCTGAAGCACCATGCGGGGGCCGTATTTATTGAATGACGTTAGCCGGCGTTAGCCGCCGGCGCCGTCTGGTGTGCGTTAAAAAAACGACGTACACCAGGCAGCGCCGGCGTAGGGGGATATGGGGCTTGGGCGTCAAGAAATGGGGCAAGTCAGGTTGAGGCAATTTTTTCGCCTCAACCCGATTTGCGCATTTTTTTTTCACTCCCAACCCCCATAGAAATGACTCCTGTCTTAGCAAAGACAGGAGTCATGCCCCCTTGCCCAATGGCCATGCCCAGGGGACTTCTGTCCCCTGGGCATGGTCATTGGGCATAGTGGCATGTAGGGGGGCACAAATCAGGCCCCCCTATGCCACAAAAAAAATATTAAAAAAACACTTACCTGAACTTACCTTAATGTCCCTGGGATGGGTCCCTCCAGCCTTGGGTGTCCTCCTGGGGTGGGCATGGGTGACAGGGGGTGTCCCTGGGGGCATGGGGGGGCGCCTCTGGGCTCCTTCAGAGCCCACAGGTCCCTTAACGCCTGCCTTTTGCAGGTGCTAAAAAACGGCGCAAAAGCGGCCGTACGTCATTTTTTTTGACCCGCCCACTCCCGGGCGTGAATTTTGCCCGGGAGTATAAATCCCACGCACATGCCTCGGAGTCGATTTTTTAGACGGGAACGCCTACCTTGCATATAATTAACGCAAAGTAGGTGTCCACGCTAAAAAATGACACAAACTCCATGGACTTTGGCGCTAGACGCGTCTAACGCCAAAGTATAAATATGGAGTTAGTTTTGCGTCGAAATTGCGTGAAAAAAAACGACGCAATTTCAGCGCAAACGGAGTATAAATATGCCCCCTAGTGTCTCCTGCACAACACATCATTGGACAACAGTACAAGATTATTGATGTCCATAACTCCACTAAGTTCCTTCCCTTAGCTATAATTCAGTTTAGTTGGGATGGAGTTACTGGCCCTAAGCAAGTGGTAGTGTAACCTAGCTTACCTGTAGATTGTCTCTTAGGTAATGACCTAGAGGCCTCAGGTTGGGCTGAGGTAGAGTTTAATACCCATGCAGCCATGCTGGGTATCCCTGAGGAATTGTTCCCTCTCATTTCTACTGAAATGAAAAAGCAAAGGAGAGAAGGCCTGAAAACTCAGGATCCCTCTCCAACAACAGGTAAAAAGGGTATCACTGTATCCCTTAACCACCCTGCCATTCAGGATACCATTCCTATGGTGGGAGAAACCTCTCCTGGGGTGGCACCTGTTCCAAGGGAATCATTAGCTGGCATAGCTGTACTCCCTGAGGTGGAAGTACCTCTCTGTGGGATAACTCATATTGGTGAGAAAAAGAGCACCATTTTAGTTAACATGGAGCATCCCTCCAACCCTCCCAGAGAAACCTTAGTGCAGAAACCCTGCACTGCCTCACAACACTTAGGACAGCATCCCTGCCCTAGTGTGGAGCTCATAGGACAGCATCCCTGCCCTGCTCCAACTCAAGAGAAACAGCATCCCTGTTCTCTCTTCCAGCCATATGGACAAAGTTTTTGCCCAGCTATGGCTTTTCTGAGACAGCATCCCTGTCTGGCATTCTCATTACTACAAATAGGTTCAGTGGACAATTCCCACTGCTCTAAACTACAACTTACTGATAGAAACTCTGAAAATATATCTTCACATTGTTGCTTAGCTAAAAAACTTCAAACAGGGTGGTTTACATCCCCACAGGGAAGTAACCATATAGTGGATGATAAAGGGAGTAACCAGTCTATTGCAGAGCTACTCTCTACTTATCACCACTTAGACAATAAAGTCTCAACTGGCCAAGGTTAGCCTTATTGTCCTTCGTTTGGGGGGGGTTGTGTGAGAAAGTAGCCTCTTTCTAGCCTTGTTACCCCCACTTTGGGCCTGTTTGTGAGTGTATGTCAGGGTGTTTTCACTGTCTCACTGGGATCCTGCTAACCAGGGCCCGGTGCTCATAGTGAAAACCCTATGTTTTCAGTATGTTTGTTATGTGTCACTGGGACCCTGCTAGTCAGGACCCCAGTGCTCATAAGTTTGTGACCTATATGTATGTGATCCCTATGTGATGGTTAACTGTCTCACTGAGGCTCTGCTAACCAGAACCTCAGTGGTTATGCTCTCTCTTTACAAATTGTCACTAACAGGCTAGTGACCAATTTCACCAATTCACATTGGTACACTGGAACACCCTTATAATTCCCTAGTATGTGGTACTGAGGTACCGAGGGTATTGGGGTTCCAGGAGATCCCTATGGGCTGCAGCATTTCTTTTGCCACCCATAGGGAGCTCTGACAATTCTTACACAGGCCTGCCACTGCAGCCTGAGTGAAATAACATCCACGTTATTTCACAGCCATTTACCATTGCACTTAAGTAACTTATAAGTCACCTATATGTCTAACCTTTAAGTGGTAAAGGTTGGGTGCTAAGTTACTTAGTGTGTGGGCACCCTGGCACTAGCCAAGGTGCCCCCACATTGTTCAGGGCAAATTCCCCGGACTTTGTGAGTGAGGGGACACCATTACACGTGTGCACTGTACATAGGTCACTACCTATGTACAGCGTCACAATGGTAACTCCGAACATGGCCATGTAACATGTCTAAGATCATGGAATTGTCACCCCAATGCCATTCTGGCATTGGGGAGACAATTCCATGATCCCCGAGTCTCTAGCACAGACCCAGGTACTGCCAAACTACCTTTCCCGGGGTTTCACTGCAGCTGCTGCTGCTGCCAACCCCTCAGACAGGTTTCTGCCCACCCGGGGGTCCAGCCAGGCTTGGCCCAGGAAGGCAGAACAAAGGACTTCCTCAGAGAGAGGGTGTTACACCCTCTCCCTTTGGAAAAAGGTGTCAGGGCTGGGGAGGAGTAGCCTCCCCCAGCCTCTGGAAATGCTTTGATGGGCACAGGTGGTGCCCATCTCTGCATAAGCCAGTCTACACCAGTTCAGGGATCCCCCAGCCCTGCTCTGGCGCGAAACTGGACAAAGGAAAGGGGAGTGACCACTCCCCTGACCTGCACCTCCCCTGGGAGGTGCCCAGAGCTCCTCCAGTGTGCTCCAGACCTCTACCATCTTGGAAACAGAGGTGCTGCTGGTACACTGGACTGCTCTGAGTGGCCAGTGCCAGCAGGTGACGTCAGAGACTCCTTCTGATAGGCTCCTCCAGGTGTTGCTAGCCTATCCTCTCTCCTAAGTAGCCAAACCTCCTTTTCTGGCTATTTAGGGTCTCTGCTTTGGGGAATTCTTTAGATAACGAATGCAAGAGCTCATCAGAGTTCCTCTGCATCTCTCTCTACACCTTCTACCAAGGAATCGACTACTGACCGCGCTGGAAGCCTGCAAAACTGCAACAAAGTATCAAAGACGACTACTGCGACCTTCTCGACTGTTTTCCTGGTGGTGCATGCTGTGGGGGTAGTCTGCCTCCTCTCTGCACTAGAAGCTCCGAAGAAATCTCCTGTGGGTCGACGGAATCTTCCCCCTACAACCGCAGGCACCAAAGAACTGCATCACCGGTCCTATGGGTCTCCTCTCAGCACGACGAGCGAGGTCCCTTGAACTCAGCAACTCTGTCCAAGTGACTCCCATAGTCCAGTGGCTCTTCAGTCCAAGTTTGGTAGAGGTAAGTCCATGCCTGCCCACGCTAGACTGCATTGTTGGGAACCACGTGATTTGAAGCTGCTCCGGCTCCTGTGCACTCTTCCAGGATTTCCTTTGTGCACAGCCAAGCCTGGGTCCCCGCCACTCTAACCTGCAGTGCAGGACCTCCTGAGTTGTCCTCCGGTGTCGTGGGACCTTCTTTTGTGACTTCGGGTGAGCTCTGGTTCACTCCACTTTGTAGTGCCTGTTCCGGCACTTCTGCGGGTGCTGCCTGCTTCTGAGTGGGCTCCTTGTCTTGCTGGGTGCCTCCTCTGTCTCCTCACGCAATTGGCAACATCCTGGTCCCTCCTGGACCACAGCAGCATCCAAAAACCCTAACCGCAACCCTTGCAGCTAGCAAGGCTTGTTTGCGGTCTTTCTGCACGGAAACACCTCTGCAAGCTTCTTCACGACGTGAGACATCCATCCTCCAAAGGGGAAGTTTCTAGCCCTTGTCGTTCTTGCAGAATCCACAGCTTCTACCATCCGGTGGCAGCTTCTTTACACCCACAGCTGGCATTTCCTGGGCATCTGCCCACTCCCGACTTGATCGTGACTCTTGGACTTGGTCCCCTTGTTCCACAGGTACTCTCGTCTGGAAATCCATCATTGTTGCATTGCTGGTGTTGGTCTTCCTTGCAGAATTCCCCTATCACGACTTCTGTGCTCTCTGGGGAACTTAGGTGCACTTTGCACCCACTTTTCAGGGTCTTGGGGTGGGCTATTTTGCTAACCCTCACTGTTTTCTTACAGTCCCAGCGACCCTCTACAAGGTCACATATGTTTGGGGTCCATTCGTGGTTCGCATTCCACTTCTAGAGTATATGGTTTGTGTTTCCTCTATCCCTATGTGCCCCCATTGCATTCTATTGTGACTATACATTGTTTGCACTGTTTTCTATTGCTATTACTGCATATTTTGGTATTGTGTACATGTATCTTTTGTATATTTGCTATCCTCATACTGAGGTTACTCACTGAGATACTTTGGCATATTGTCATAAAAATAAAGGACCTTTATTTTTAGTATATCTGTGTATTGTGTTTTCTTATGATATTGTGCATATGACACTAGTGGTATGTAGGAGCTTCACTCGTCTCCTAGTTCAGCCTAGGCTACTCTGCTAAGCTACCTTTTCTATCAGCCTAAGCTGCTAGACACCTCTCTACACTAATAAGGGATACCTGGACCTGGTGCAAGGTGTAAGTACCCCTTGGTACTCACTACAAACCAGGCCAGCCTCCTACACTTACCCTGACTAGAGTGAGAGTCTTTGCTTGGACAGGGGGTAACCTGACTGCCAACCAAAGACCACATTTCTAACAGTCACTAAATTAAAGTACCTTTATTTTTAGTAACTCTGAGTATTGTGTTTTTATATGATATAGTGCTAAGTGATATAAGTGGTATGGTAGGAGTTTGCATGTCTCGTAGTTCAGCCTAAGCTGCTCTGCTATACCTACCTCTATCAGCCTAATCTGCTAGAACACTTCTAATCTACTAATAAGGGATAACTGGACCTGGCACAAGGTGTAAGTACCACAAGGTACTCACTATAAGCCAGGCCAGCCTCCTACACTGGTGGTGCAGCGGTGGGATAAGTACTTGTCACTGCTTTACCACTTTGTCATTGGTGCTTTTCATAGGAAAAACATATACCAAATACTTCAGAATATCCACAGTAACCTAAACAGTTTAACTTTCCTTCTCTAAAACTTTCTAAAAAGTTTCTGAAAAGTTTCTGAAAACTTTCAAAGTTTGAAAAGGTTTTAAAAAGATTTTCTCTGTTCTTTCATAAGTTCCAAAAACGTTTTTCTCTCTCTGTCCTAAACCTTTTCTATCATGTCTGCAGTAGAGCTTACTCCCACAGTTGTCCAGGCAACATATGGGAATCTAAACTTTAAATGTTTGAGGGGTTTCTGCATTGAAAGAGGTTTAGCAATTGGTAAGAATCCTACAAAGGATCTTCTCCTCAGCCTTCTCCTAGAAAGTGGCTAGAACCAGTCTGGCCCATCCGAGGATCAGGAGGTAGAGGAGAGGGGTACCCAGTCAGAATCAGAGGAGTCCCCTGAGGTTGCTGGGGAGGGTTCTTCCAAGGACCTGACAGCTAACAGGCCACCTAGTGACACTGGTAGTGGGAGGGGGTCACACATTAGTAGGGCACCCTTCACTCCTAAAGGCCAGGTTACTAGAGTCAAGTCAGTTAGGGACAGGTCCAACTCTGCCAATTCCCACATAACTTCTGTGTCTCACAATTCCCAAGCCTCCGACCCTGAGGATAACTTAATGGAAAGGGAACTCAGAAAGCTGAGGTTAGAAGAGGCCCGGCTGAAGCTTAAACAGCAGCAGCTGGCCTTAGACAGGGAATCTCTGGATGTGGAAAGGGAAAGGCAAAGGTTGGGGTTAGTTCCCCATGGTGGCAGCAGCAGTGTTTTTAATAGCAATCCTGTTAGAGAGCAAGATTCCAGAAACCTGCATAAGATAGTCTCCCCTTACAAGGAGGGGGATGACATTACCAAGTGGTTTGCTGCACTTCAGAGGGCCTGTATGCTACAGTTGGTCCCTCAAAGGCAATGGGCTGCTATCTTGTGGCTATCTTTCACTGGTAAGGGTAGGGATTGGCTCCTTACTGTCAGAGGAAGTGATGCTAATAACTACAAAGTTTTGAAGGATGCACTCTTAGATGGATTTGGCTTAACCACTGAACAATACAGGACTAAGTTCAGAGACACCAGTCAAGAGTCCTCTCAAGACTGGACAGACTTTGTAGACTGTTCAGTGAAGGCCTTGGAGGGCTGGTTACATAGCAGTAAGGTGACTGACTATGAAAACCTGTATAATCTAATCCTGAGAGAGCATCTTTTGAACACTTGTGTGTCTGATTTGTTGCACCAATACTTGGTAGACTCAGATCTAACCTCTCCTCAAGAATTGGGTAGGAAGGCAGACAAATGGGTCAGTGAACAGAAAAGTTCATACAGGAGGTGACAAGGATGGCAATAAGAAAGATGGTGAGAAATCTCAGGATAAGCATGGGGATAAAGGTAAAACTAAAGATCCTTCTTCAAATCCTAAACACTCTTCAGGGGGTGGGGATAAATCATCTTCTTCCTCTTCTTCACAACCCACACACATTTAAAAGCCTTGGTGCTATGTGTGTAAAACTAAAGGCCATAGGCCAGGGGATAAGTCCTGCCCAGGTAAACCCCATAAGCCTACCACCACTAATACATCAAACTCTAGTGCCCCTAGCAGTAGTGGTAATAGTGGGGGACTGCTGGCAACAGTCAAAATAAGGGTGTAGTTGGGTTCACTTTTGGGTCCATCATAGAAACTGGGGTAGTCAGTCCCAAGACAGTTTCTGTCACACCTGGTGGCACTGGCCTTGCCACACTGGCTGCTTGTCCCCTTACAATCGATAGGTACAGACAGACAGTTTCAATAAATGGTGTTGAGGCTCAGGCCTACAGGGACACAGGTGCCAGTATCACTTTGGTGACTGAAAACCTAGGCCCATATTTATACTTTTTGACGCAAAACTGCGCCAACGCAGTTTTGCGTCAAAAAAATTAGCGCCGGCTAACGCCATTCTGAAGCGCCATGCGGGGGCCGTATTTATTGAATGACGTTAGCCGGCGTTAGCCGCCGGCGCTGTCTGGTGTGCGTTAAAAAAACGACATACACCAGGCAGCGCCGGCGTAGGGGGATATGGGGCTTGGGCGTCAAGAAATGGGGCAAGTCAGGTTGAGGCAATTTGTTCGCCTCAACCCGATTTGCGCATTTTTTTTTCACTCCCAACCCCCATAGAAATGACTCCTGTCTTAGCAAAGACAGGAGTCATGCCCCCTTGCCCAATGGCCATGCCCAGGGGACTTCTGTCCCCTGGGCATGGTCATTGGGCATAGTGGCATGTAGGGGGGCACAAATCAGGCCCCCCTATGCCACAAAAAAAATATTTAAAAAACACTTACCTGAACTTACCTTAATGTCCCTGGGATGGGTCCCTCCAGCCTTGGGTGTCCTCCTGGGGTGGGCATGGGTGATAGGGGGTGTCCCTGAGGGCATGGGGGGGCACCTCTGGGCTCCTTCAGAGCCCACAGGTCCCTTAACGCCTGCCTTTTGCAGGTGCTAAAAAACGGCGCAAAAGCGGCCGTACGTCATTTTTTTTGACCCGCCCACTCCCGGGCGTGAATTTTGCCCGGGAGTATAAATCCCACGCACATGCCTCGGAGTCGATTTTTTAGACGGGAACGCCTACCTTGCATATAATTAACGCAAAGTAGGTGTCCACGCTAAAAAATGACACAAACTCCATGGACTTTGGCGCTAGACGCGTCTAACGCCAAAGTATAAATATGGAGTTAGTTTTGCGTCTAAATTGCGTCAAAAAAAACGACGCAATTTCGGCGCAAACGGAGTATAAATATGCCCCCTAGTGTCTCCTGCACAACACATCATTGGACAACAGTACAAGATTATTGATGTCCATAACTCCACTAAGTTCCTTCCCTTAGCTATAATTCAGTTTAGTTGGGATGGAGTTACTGGCCCTAAGCAAGTGGTAGTGTAACCTAGCTTACCTGTAGATTGTCTCTTAGGTAATGACCTAGAGGCCTCAGGTTGGGCTGAGGTAGAGTTTAATACCCATGCAGCCATGCTGGGTATCCCTGAGGAATTGTTCCCTCTCATTTCTACTGAAATGAAAAAGCAAAGGAGAGAAGGCCTGAAAACTCAGGATCCCTCTCCAACAACAGGTAAAAAGGGTATCACTGTATCCCTTAACCACCCTGCCATTCAGGATACCATTCCTATGGTGGGAGAAACCTCTCCTGGGGTGGCACCTGTTCCAAGGGAATCATTAGCTGGCATAGCTGTACTCCCTGAGGTGGAAGTACCTATCTGTGGGATAACTCATATTGGTGAGAAAAAGAGCACCATTTTAGTTAACATGGAGCATCCCTCCAACCCTCCCAGAGAAACCTTAGTGCAGAAACCCTGCACTGCCTCACAACACTTAGGACAGCATCCCTGCCCTAGTGTGGAGCTCATAGGACAGCATCCCTGCCCTGCTCCAACTCAAGAGAAACAGCATCCATGATCTCTCTTCCAGCCATATGGACAAAGTTTTTGCCCAGCTATGGCTTTTCTGAGACAGCATCCCTGTCTGGCATTCTCATCACTACAAATAGGTTCAGTGGACAATTCCCACTGCTCTAAACTACAACTTACTGATAGAAACTCTGAAAATATATCTTCACATTGTTGCTTAGCTAAAAAACTTCAAACAGGGTGGTTTACATCCCCACAGGGAAGTAACCATATAGTGGATGATAAAGGGAGTAACCAGTCTATTGCAGAGCTACTCTTTGCTTATCACCACTTAGACAATAAAGTCTCAACTGTCCAAGGTTAGCCTTATTGTCCTTCGTTTGGGGGGGGTTGTGTGAGAAAGTAGCCTCTTTCTAGCCTTGTTACCCCCACTTTGGGCCTGTTTGTGAGTGTATGTCAGGGTATTTTCACTGTCTCACTGGGATCCTGCTAACCAGGGCCCGGTGCTCATAGTGAAAACCCTATGTTTTCAGTATGTTTGTTATGTGTCACTGGGACCCTGCTAGTCAGGACCCCAGTGCTCATAAGTTTGTGACCTATATGTATGTGATCCCTATGTGATGGTTAACTGTCTCACTGAGGATCTGCTAACCAGAACCTCAGTGGTTATGCTCTCTCTTTACAAATTGTCACTAACAGGCTAGTGACCAATTTCACCAATTCACATTGGCATACTGGAACACCCTTATAATTCCCTAGTATATGGTACTGAGGTACCCAGGGTATTGGGGTTCCAGGAGATCCCTATGGGCTGAAGCATTTCTTTTGCCACCCATAGGGAGCTCTGACAATTCTTACACAGGCCTGCCACTGCAGCCTGAGTGAAATAACGTCCACGTTATTTCACAGCCATTTACCATTGCACTTAAGTAACTTATAAGTCACCTATATGTCTAAGCTTTACCTGGTAAAGGTTGGGTGCTAAGTTACTTAGTGTTTGGGCACCCTGGCACTAGCCAAGGTGCCCCCACATTGTTCAGGGCAAATTCCCCGGACTTTGTGAGTGCGGGGAAACCATTACACGCGTGCACTGTACATAGGTCACAACCTATGTACAGCGTCACAATGGTAACTCCGAACATGGCCATGTAACATGTCTAAGATCATGGAATTGTCACCCCAATGCCATTCTGGCATTGGGGAGACAATTCCATGATCCCCGAGTCTCTAGCACAGACCCAGGTACTGTCAAACTACCTTTCCCGGGGTTTCACTGCAGCTGCTGCTGCTGCCAACCCCTCAGACAGGTTTCTGCCCCCCTGGGGTCCAGCCAGGCTTGGCCCAGGAAGGCAGAACAAAGGACTTCCTTAGAGACAGGGTGTTACACCCTCTCCCTTTGGAAAAAGTTGTCAGGGCTGGGGAGGAGTAGCCTCCCCCAGCCTCTGGAAATGCTTTGATGGGAACAGATGGTGCCCATCTCTGCATAAGCCAGTCTACACCGGTTCAGGGATCCCCCAGCCCTGCTCTGACGCGAAACTGGACAAAGGAAAGGGGAGTAACCACTCCCCTGACCTGCACCTCCCCTGGGAGGTGCCCAGAGCTCCTCCAGTGTGCTCCAGACCTCTGCCATCTTGGAAACAGAGGTGCTGCTGGCACACTGGACTGCTCTGAGTGGCTAGTGCCAGCAGGTGATGTCAGAGACTCCTTCTGATAGGCTCTTACCTGTGTTGCTAGCCTATCCTCCTTCCTAAGTAGCCAAACCTCCTTTTCTGGATATTTAGGGTCTCTGCTTTGGGGAATTCTTTAGATAACGAATGCAAGAGCTCATCAGAGTTCCTCTGCATCTCTCTCTTCACCTTCTGCCAAGGAATCGACCACTGACTGCTCTGGAAGCCTGCAAAACTGCAACAAAGTAGTAAAGACGACTACTGCGACCTTGTAACGCTGATCCGGCCGCCTTCTCGACTGTTTTCCTGGTTGTGCATGCTGTGGGGGTAGTCTGCCTCCTCTCTGCACTAGAAGCTCCGAAGAAATCTCCTGTGGGTCGACGGAATCTTCCCCCTGCAACCGCAGGCACCAAAGAACTGCATCACCGTTCCTCTGGGTCTCCTCTCAGCACGACGAGCGAGGTCTCTTGAACTCAGCAACTCTGTCCAAGTGACTCCCACAGTCCAGTGACTCTTCAGTCCAAGTTTGGTGGAGGTAAGTCCTTGCCTCCCCACGCTAGACTGCATTTCTGGGTAACGCGTGATTTGCAGCTGCTCCGGCTCCTGTGCACTCTTCCAGGATTTCCTTTGTGCACAGCCAAGCCTGGGTCCCTGACACTCTAACCTGCAGTGCACGACCTCCTGAGTTGTCCTCCGACGTCGTGGGACCTTCCTTTGTGACTTCGGGTGAGCTCTGGTTCACTCCACTTTGTAGGGCCTGTTATGGCACTTCTGCAAGTGCTGTTTGCTTCTGAGTGGGCTCTTTGTTTGCTGGACGCCCCCTCTGTCTCCTCACGCAATTGGCGACATCCTGGTCTCTCCTGGGCCACACCAGCATCCAAAAACCCTAACCACAGCCCTTGCAGCTAGCAAGGCTTGTTTGCAGTCTTTCTGCATGGAAACACCTCTGCAAGCTTCTTCACGACGTGGGACAACCATCCTCCAAAGGGGAAGTTTCTAGCCCTTGTCGTTCTTGCAGAATCCACAGCTTCTACCATCTGGTAGTAGCTTCTTTGCACCCACAGCTGGCATTTCCTGGGCATCTGCCCACTCCTGACTTGATTGTGACTCTTGGACTTGGTCCCCTTGTTCCACAGGTACTCTTGTCAGGAAATCCATCATTTTTGCATTGCTGGTGTTGGTCTTCCTTGCAGAATTCCCCTATCACGACTTCTGTGCTCTTTGGGGAACTTAGGTCTACTTTGCACCCACTTTTCAGGGTCTTGGGGTGTTCTATTTTTCTAACCCTCACTGTTTTCTTACAGTCCCAGCGACCCTCTTCAAGGTCACATAGGTTTGGGGTCCATTCATGGTTCACATTCCACTTCTAGAGTATATGGTTTGTGTTGCCCCTATCCCTATGTCCCCTCATTGCAATCTACTGTGACTGTACCTTGCTTGCATTGCTTTCTATTGCTATTACTGCATATTTTTGGTATTGTGTACATATATCTTGTGTATATTTGCTATCCTCATACTGAGGGTACTCACTGAGATACTTTTGGCATATTGTCATAAAAAGAAAGTACCTTTATTTTTAGTATATCTGTGTATTGTGTTTTCTTATGATATTGTGCATAGGACACCAGTGGTATAGTAGGAGCTTCACACGTCTCCTAGTTCAGCCTAAGCTGCTATGCTAAGCTACCTTTTCTATCAGCCTAAGCTGCTAGACACCCCTCTACACTAATAAGGGATACCTGGACCTGGTACAAGGTGTAAGTACCCCTTGGTACCCACTACAATCCAGGCCAGCCTCCTACAAAGTGTCCCAGATAAACCACCTCCCCCTGCCCTATCTGGCACTTTGAGGTCTTGGTAGTGAGGCCTGCCATTTCTGAACCTTCAAAACTTTCCAAAGGTGGACCAGGCGGTCATCCCAGGTGGAGCTAAAGACAGCAATATCATCAAGATATGCTGCACTGAAAGCTTCCAGACCTTGGAAGGCTGTATTCACCAGCCTCTGAAAAGTGGTAGGTGCATTCTTCAAACCAAAGGGCATAACTGTAAATGGATAATGCCTCCAATGATTGAGAAAGCAGTCTTTGGTTTAGCATTTTCTGATAGTTTGATCTTGCCAATACCCTGCGGTCAAATCAAAAGTGCGTAGATATTTGGCAGAGTCCAGTGTGTCTATCAGCTCATCTGCCCTGGGCATTGGGGGAACATCAGTCTTGGTGACAGTGTTGAGTCCTCTGTCATCTACACAGAGCCTCAACTCCCTTTTCCCAATTCTGAGAGTGAGGTGTGGGTACAAGCACCACTGGGCTAGCCCAGGGGCTGTTATAGTGATCAATCACTCCTATGTCAAGCATTTTCTGAACCTCAGCTTTAACACAATCTCTGACATGGTCAGGCTGCCTATAAATCTTACTTTTGACAGGATAACTGTCCACTGTATCAATGGTGTGCTCACTCCATGTAGTCTGACCAGTTGTCAGAGAAAAGGGTTCAGAAAACTGGCCTAAGAGGTTCCTGAAATCCTCCTTCTGAGACTCATTAAGGTAGTCTGCTAGGACTACTCCTTCCACTGAGCCATCAGCTGCCGTATTGGAGAAGAGATCAGGGCGAGGGTCACTCTCTTCTTCCTGTCCCTCATCAGTGGCCAAGAGCAGGGCTAAGTCAGCCCTGTCATAGTAGGGCTTTAGGCGGTTCACATGGAGTACTCTGAGAGGACTCCTTGGAGTGCCAAGGTCAATTAAATAAGTGAAATCACCCTTCTTCTCCACTATGATGTGTGGTCCACTCCATTTATCTTGGAGTGCTCTGGGAGCCACATGCTCCAGGACCCCCACCTTCTGTCCTGGTTCGTACACTATCAGGACAACCTTCTGGTCATGCCATTGCTTCTGCAATTCTTGGCTTGCCTGAAGGTTCCTAGTGGCCTTTTTCATGTACTCAGTCATTCTAGATCTTAGGCCAAGCACATAATCCACTATATCTTGTTTAGGGGGCTTCAAGAGTTGCTCCCGCCCCTCTATCACAAGAGCTAATGAACCCCTAACTGGGTGACAAAAGAGGAGTTCGAAGGGGCTTTAGCCCACTCCTTTTTGGGGTACCTCCCTGTAGGCAAGAAGGAGTCATAGTAACAGGAAATCCCATCTCCTCGTGAGTTTTTCAGAGTACCATAATCATGCCTTTGAGTGTTTTGTTAAAACGCTCAACCAACCCATTTGTCTGGGGATGGTAAGGTGGGGTGAACTTGTAAGTTACCCCACACTCACACTCTTTCCACATTGCTTTTGGATGTGCAGACATAAAGTTACTACCTCTGTCGGACACCACCTCTTTTGGGAGACCCACCAGGAAAAGATTCCCAGTATGGCTTTGGCCACTGCAGGAGCTGTGTGGGTCCTAAGAGGTATAGCTTCTGGATATCTAGTGGCATGGTCCACCACCACCATAATGAATCTATTACAAGAAGATGTGGGAGGGTCAAGGGGGCCAACAATATCAACCCCTACCATTTCAAAGGGCACCCCAACCACTGGTAGTGGGATCAAGAGGGCCTTTGGAGTACCACCTGTCTTGCCACTGGCTTGACAAGTGAGACAGGAGTGACAAAACTCCTTGGTGCCTTCAGACATGTGAAGCCAGTGAAAGCGAGGGACCAGTCTGTCCCAGGTCTTTCTTTGCCCCAGATGTCCAGCAAGGAGAATATCATGAGCTAAGGTCAACAACAATTCTTTGTACTGCAAGGGAATTACCAGTCTCCTAGTGGCACCAGGTTTGGGGTCCCTTGCCTCAAAATACAAGAGATTGTTGTCCCAGTACTCCCTGTGGGTGCCACTGATATCCCCTGCTTTTTCTTTGAGAGATTGCTGTCTTAATCCCTCAAGTGTGGGGCAGGTTTGCTGTGCCACACTTAACTCCTCCCTAGCAGGCCCTCTGCACATAAAAGTTCAGCTGAGTCAGCCTGAAGCTCCTCAAGTATAGGTTCTGTCTAGGGAGTGGACCTGTCCTCCTCAAAGGGGGAATCATCAGTGGAGAGAGGGATAGTGGATAGCTTTTTACCCTTTCTACCCCTACTATTGGGAAGCTCTTGGTCCATTGTTTCAGGATCTAAGTTTCCCCGCCTTCTTTGCATCTTGGCCTTAGCCCTGGTTAACACAAAGATATGCCCAGGAATGCCCAGCATGGCAGCATGGGCCTCCGACTCCAATTCAGCCCAAGCTGAAGTCTCGAAGTCGTTCCCTAGTAGACACTCTACAGGTAGGTCTGTGGATACCACAACTTTGTTAGGACCAGCAAAACACCCCCCCCAGCTGAGATCAACAACCTCCATGGGGTGGCTTACAGTGTTGTTATGGGCGTCTGACACTTGGTACTGATGACCAAGTAGGTGTTGCTCAGCGGCCACCAGTTTTTCAGTCATCATTGTGACACTGGCACCGGTATCCCTGTAGGCCTCAACCTGAACACCATTTATTAGGGGTTGTTGTTTATACTTATCCATATTAAGGGGACACGCAACAAGGGTGGCAAGGTCAATGCCACCATCAGAGACTAAAACAGCCTCAGTGGTTTCCCTAACTAAACCAACCCCCACAACACTTCCCAAAGTGAGCCCTGCTACATCCTTGGATTGACTATTGGTAGTGTTATTTTTCCCACCACCAATAATATTGCTAGGGGCATTAGTTGGACCAGTGGGGTTGTGGTGTTTGGAGGCTTGGTCCTTTTATGAGGGCAAGCACTATCTCCTGCCCTATGGACTTCATTCCATCAGATATAGAACCAAGGCTTTATATTCTGATGGTGTGAAGAAGATTTAGACCTATCCCAGAAGAGTTTTGTGGGCCTGGTGAAGACTGTTTCTTTTTATCTTTGTCCCCACCCTTGTCATGCGACTTACCATCCTTCTTCTTGTCCTTGTCACCCCCTGTATGAGTGTTTCTGTTAACTCTTGTTCTGATCCATTTGTTTGCCTTCTTTCCCAATTTGTGAGAAGAAGTCAGATATGAGTCTACAAAGTACTGGTGCAACAAGTCAGAGACACAGTTATTCAAAATATGCTCTCTCAAAAGAAGATTATACAAGCCCTCAGAATCAGACACTTTGCTGCCATGTAACCAGCCTTCTAAAGCTTTAACAGAACAGTCCACAATCTCTACCCAATCTTGTAGGCCTCCTTTCCGGTCTCCCTGAACTTTATCCTATAGTGTTCAGTGGTTAAACCAAAACCATCAAAGAGTGCAGTCTTAAGAACACTGTAGTTGTCTGTCTTCTTCTCTGACAGAGAGACATATATCCCTCCCCTTGTCAGAAAAGACAACCACAGAGTAGCAGCCCACTGCCTTTGAGGTACCCTCTGAACTTTACAGGCCCTCTCAAGTGCAGCAAACCACTTTTAAATATCATCCCTCACTCTGTATGGGGAACAATTTTGTGCACGTTCCTAGAATCTATAGAATCCTTCCTAACTTCATAATTTCTGAAACTGTTGCTGCTGCCACCATGGGGAACTAACACTAACCCCTGCCTTTCCCTTTCCACTGCCAAGGCCTACCTATCTACGGCTAGCTGTTGTTGCTGCAGCTTCATCCTGGCCTCCTTGTAGGAGGCTGGACTGGCTTGTAGTGAGTACCAAGGGGTACTTGCACCTTGCACCAGGCCCAGTTATCCCTTATTAGTGTATAGGGTGTCTAGCAGCTTAGGCTGATAGATAATGGTAGCTTAGCAGAGCAGCTTAGGCTGAACTAGGAGACGTGTGAAGCTACTACAATACCACTTAGTGTCATATGCACAATATCATAAGAAAACACAATACACAGTTATACTAAAAATAAAGGTACTTTATTTTTATGACAATATGCCAAAGTATCTCAGAGTGTACCCTCAGTGAGAGGATAGGAAATATACACAAGATATATATACACAATCAAATCAAATCAAATCATTAGCATTTGTAAAGCGCGCTACTCACCCGTGCGGGTCTCAAGGCGCTAGGGGGGAAAGGGGGGGTTATCGCTGCTCGAACAGCCAAGTCTTTAGGAGTCTCCGGAAAGCGGAGTGGTCCTGGGTGGTCCTGAGGCTGGTGGGGAGGGAGTTCCAGGTCTTGGCCGCCAGGAAGGAGAAAGATCTCCCACCCGCCGTGGAGCGGCGGGTGCGAGGGACGGCAGCAAGTGCGAGGCCAGCGGAGCGGAGGGGGCGGGTGGGGACGTAGAAGCTGAGGCGTCTGTTGAGGTATTCCGGTCCCTTGTTGTGGAGGGCTTTGTGTGCGTGGGTGAGAAGACGGAAGGTGATCCTTTTGCTGACTGGGAGCCAATGCAGGTGTCTCAGGTGTGCGGAGATGTGGCTGTTGCGGGGTACGTCGAGGATGAGGCGGGCCGAGGCGTTTTGGATGCGTTGCAGGCGGTTTTGGAGTTTGGCGGTGGTCCCGGCGTAGAGGGTGTTGCCGTAGTCCAGGCGACTCGTGACAAGGGCGTGGGTCACGGTTTTTCTGGTGTCGGCGGGGATCCAGCGGAAGATCTTGCGGAGCATGCGGAGAGTGAGGAAGCAGGCGGAGGACACGGCGTTGACTTGCTTGGTCATGGTGAGAAGAGGGTCCAAGATGAAGCCGAGGTTGCGGGCGTGGTCTGCGGGGGTCGGTGCGGTGCCGAGGGCCGTGGGCCACCAGGAGTCGTCCCAGGCGGACGGGGTGTTGCCGAGGATGAGGACTTCCGTTTTTTCAGAGTTCAGCTTTAGGCGGCTGAGCCTCATCCAATCTGCGACGTCCTTCATACCCTCTTGTAGGTTGGTCTTGGCGCTGGCGGGGTCCTTGGTGAGGGAGAGTACAAGTTGGGTGTCGTCGGCGTAGGAGGTGATGATGATGTCGTGCTTGCGTACGATGTCGGCGAGGGGGCTCATGTAGACATTGAAGAGTGTCGGGCTGAGCGATGAGCCTTGAGGTACGCCGCAGATGATCTTGGTGGGTTCTGAGCGAAACGGAGGGAGGTAAACTCTTTGGGAGCGGTTAGCGAGGAAGGAGGCGATCCAGTCCAGGGCCTGGCCTTGGATCCCGGTGGAGCGTAGGCGGGTGATTAGGGTGCGGTGACAGACGGTGTCAAAGGCAGCCGAGAGGTCGAGGAGAATGAGGGCGACTGTTTCACCGTTGTCCATCAGGGTTCTGATGTCGTCTGTGACTGAGATGAGGGCGGTTTCCGTGCTGTGGTTGGTTCGGAATCCGGTTTGTGAAGGGTCGAGCAGGTTGTTGTCTTCCAGGAAGGTGGTCAGCTGTTTGTTGACGGTCTTTTCTATTACCTTGGCTGGGAAAGGTAGAAGAGAGATGGGGCGGAAGTTTTTCAGGTCGCTTGGGTCAGCCGTAGGTTTCTTTAGTAGGGCGTTGACTTCAGCGTGCTTCCAGCATTCGGGGAAGGTAGCAGAAGAAAAAGAAGAGTTGATGACGGTCTGGAGGTGCGGGGCGATGATGTCGTCGGCTTTGTTAAAGATGAAGTGCGGGCAGGGGTCCGAAGGGGCGCCGGAGTGGATAGAGTTCATGATGGATTTGGTTTCTTCCGTGTTGATGTGGGTCCAGTTGTTGAGGGTGATGTCCGGGGAAGCGGGTTCAGTGGTGTATGGTTGGGTCTGGTGTCCGAAGCTGTCGTGGAGGTCGCTGATCTTGCGATGGAAGAAAGTGGCGAGGGATTCGCACAAATCCTGTGAGGGCGTGACGGCGTTGGCGCTGGCGCTGGGGTTGGAGAACTCTTTGACGATGCTGAAGAGTTCTCTGCTGTTGTGGCTGTTTTTGTCTAGTCTGTCGGTGAAAAAGTTCCTTTTGGCAGTGCGGATCAGGTGGTGGTGTTCGCGTGTAGCGTTCTTGAGGGCGGTCATGTTGTCAGCGGTGTGGTCCTTGCGCCAGGCCTTCTCAAGGGCACGACAAGTTTTCTTTGATTCTTTGAGGGTGTCAGAGAACCAGAGAGGTTTTTTGGTGTTGGTCTGTCGATACGTGCGTTTGAGGGGAGCAAGGTTGTCAGCGCAGTTGGAGATCCAGTTTGTGAGGTTGAGAGCTGCGTCGTTGGGGTCGGTGGTGAGGGTGGGTTGGTTGGCGGCGAGAGCGGAGAAGAGTTGCTCTTCAGGGATCTTGTTCCACTGTCGACGAGGGATGGGTTGAGTGCGGAGGTGGGAGGTCTCGCGTCGGAATGTGAAGTGGACGCAGCTGTGGTCGGTCCAGTGCAGGGCAGAGGTGTGGCTGAAGAAGACGTGTTTGCTGGCGGAGAAGATAGGGTCGAGCGTGTGTCCGGCGATGTGGGTGGCGGTGTTCACCAGTTGTTTGAGGCCGAGGTTGGCGAGGTTGTCGAGCAGGGTGGTGGTGTTGGGGTCGTTGTTTTGTTCCAGATGGAAGTTGAGGTCGCCTAGGAGGATGTAGTCCGGTGAGGCGAGGGCGTGCGGGGAGATGAAGTCGGCGATGGCGTCGCTGAAAGAGGCGCGAGGTCCGGGAGGACGGTAGACGAGGGATCCTCTGAGGGTGGTCCTTGGGTCGGTGCGAATCTGAAAATGCAGGTGTTCAGCGGCGAGGGGGGGGTCTTCGGTGGAGGTGGTGACGCTGATGGAGTCTTTGAAGATGATGGCGACACCTCCTCCTACTTGGTTGGTGCGGTCTTTTCTGGAGATCTTGTAGCCTTCGGGGATGGCGGGTAGCGATGTCTGGAGCAGAGGAGGCGTTCATCCATGTCTCCGTGATGAAGGCGACGTCCGGGGCTGTGGAGTCCAGGAGGTCCCAAAGTTCAACGGCGTGCTTGTGGACGGAACGAGCGTTGACCAGGATGCACTTGAGGTGGTTGATGGCGCGTGGGCTTGTGGTCGTGGTAGTTGCGTGGAAGATGCGTTTGCAGGAGTTGCAGGCGAAGGGTCCATGGGTGCGTTTGGGGTGAGCTAGGAAGCAGGTTTTGGAGCGCCCTGGGTTGAGGGCGTGGAGGGTGGTGGGGTCGTAGCGGATCAGCGGGGCTTGGGGGAGCTGGGGACCAGGGGTCGTGGCGCTGGGCGCGGGCCAGGCGCGGACGGGCGCAGACGGGCTTGCCTCTGGCGCGCCTCCGGCACGCCAGCGGCGTGCCCGCTGCGCGCGCGCCGCTGCGCAGTCGCGCAGCGGCCGCCATAAGAGGTAGGAGGGGGGGGGGGGAGGGGTCAGCTGGGGGCGAATGGGAGCTGGGGGGCGGGGGCGTGCAGGAGGTCGCGGCGGGAAAGCGCGAGGGAGGGGGGGGGACAGGTAGAGTGAGAGGAGCTGGGGGAGGGGGTTTAGGGTGGAGGAGGGTGAGTGTTAGGAGGTTTGGAGATTAGGGAGAGAGATAGGAGTAGGGTTGTGAAGATAGGGGAGGGGGGGTTGTAGAGGTGGGTGAGGGAGAGAGGTAGAGTGAGAGGATAGGGAGATAGGTAGTAGAGGGGGTGGCGGGAGGGGGGGAGAGATAGAGAAATAGATAGAGAAAATAGATAGAGAAGTCGATAGATAGGGAAATAGATAGATAGACAGATAGGTAGGTAGGAGGAGGTGGAGAGTGGGGGAGTTAGATAGTGAGATAGGGAGCTAGAGAGATAGGAAGATAGGAGGAGTGAGGGAGGTAGATAGCGAACGGGTTAGCTAGGGGTGAGAGAGGGGGAGGCGAGTGAGGGAGGGGGATGAGGAAGGAGCAGGAGGGCAGGCTCGGGGGAAGAAGACGGAGGATGTAGAAGAGCCGAAGACAGGAGAACAGAAGACAGGAGAACAGAAGACAGAAGAACAGAAGACCGGAAGAGCAGAAGACAGAAGAACAGAAGACAGAAGAACAGAAGACAGAAGAACAGAAGACAGAAGAACAGAACAGAGAAGAACAGAGAAGAACAGAGAAGAACAGAGAAGAACACAGAAGAACAGAGAAGAACACAGAAGAACACAGAAGAACCGAGAAGAAGAACACAGAAGCTCAGAGAAGAACAGAGAAGAAGAACACAGAAGACCGGAAGAACACAGAAGAACAGAAGGGAAGAACAGAAGAACAGAAGGGAAGAACAGAAGAACACAGAAGAAGATTGCAGAGGGGGAGCGAGGAGGAAGAGACAGAGAGGAGGAAAAGAAGCAGGAGCAGAAGAGAAGGTGAGTGGCGCGGGGCAGGGCGAGGGGCTGGGAGGAGGGGGGTACTTACAGTTAGGTGGGTCTCAGGAACACAGGAACTCGGGAACTTGGAGGAGCTGCAGCGGCAGGGGGAGCGACCTACCCTTGGGTCAAGGGTCGCTACCACTGTCGCGCAGCGGCCGCCATAAGAGGTAGGAGGGGGGGGGAGGGGTCAGCTGGGGGCGAATGGGAGCTGGGGGGCGGGGGCGTGCAGGAGGTCGCGGCGGGAAAGCGCGAGGGAGGGGGGGGGGACAGGTAGAGTGAGAGGAGCTGGGGGAGGGGGTTTAGGGTGGAGGAGGGTGAGTGTTAGGAGGTTTGGGGATTAGGGAGAGAGATAGGAGTAGGGTTGTGAAGATAGGGGAGGGGGGGTTGTAGAGGTGGGTGAGGGAGAGAGGTAGAGTGAGAGGATAGGGAGATAGGTAGTAGAGGGGGTGGCGGGAGGGGGGGAGAGATAGAGAAATAGATAGAGAAAATAGATAGAGAAGTCGATAGATAGGGAAATAGATAGATAGACAGGTAGGTAGGAGGAGGTGGAGAGTGGGGGAGTTAGATAGTGAGATAGGGAGCTAGAGAGATAGGAAGATAGGAGGAGTGAGGGAGGTAGATAGCGAACGGGTTAGCTAGGGGTGAGAGAGGGGGAGGCGAGTGAGGGAGGGGGATGAGGAAGGAGCAGGAGGGCAGGCTCGGGGGAAGAAGACGGAGGATGTAGAAGAGCCGAAGACAGGAGAACAGAAGACAGGAGAACAGAAGACAGAAGAACAGAAGACAGAAGAACAGAAGATCGGAAGAGCAGAAGAACAGAGAAGAACAGAGAAGAACAGAGAAGAACAGAGAAGAACAGAGAAGAACACAGAAGAACACAGAAGAACAGAGAAGAACACAGAAGAACAGAGAAGAACACAGAAGAACACAGAAGAACCGAGAAGAAGAACACAGAAGCACAGAGAAGAACAGAGAAGAAGAACACAGAAGACCGGAAGAACACAGAAGAACAGAAGGGAAGAACAGAAGGGAAGAACAGAAGAACACAGAAGAAGATTGCAGAGGGGGAGCGAGGAGGAAGAGACAGAGAGGAGGAAAAGAAGCAGGAGCAGAAGAGAAGGTGAGTGGCGCGGGGCAGGGCGAGGGGCTGGGAGGAGGGGGGTACTTACAGTTAGGTGGGTCTCAGGAACACAGGAACTCGGGAACTTGGAGGAGCTGCAGCGGCAGGGGGAGCGACCTACCCTTGGGTCAAGGGTCGCTACCACTGTCGCGCAGCGGCCGCCATAAGAGGTAGGAGGGGGGGGGGAGGGGTCAGCTGGGGGCGAATGGGAGCTGGGGGGCGGGGGCGTGCAGGAGGTCGCGGCGGGAAAGCGCGAGGGAGGGGGGGGGACAGGTAGAGTGGGAGGAGCTGGGGGAGGGGGTTTAGGGTGGAGGAGGGTGAGTGTTAGGAGGTTTGGAGATTAGGGAGAGAGATAGGAGTAGGGTTGTGAAGATAGGGGAGGGGGGGTTGTAGAGGTGGGTGAGGGAGAGAGGTAGAGTGAGAGGATAGGGAGATAGGTAGTAGAGGGGGTGGAGGGAGGGGGGGAGAGATAGAGAAATAGATAGAGAAAATAGATAGAGAAGTCGATAGATAGGGAAATAGATAGATAGACAGATAGGTAGGTAGGAGGAGGTGGAGAGTGGGGGAGTTAGATAGTGAGATAGGGAGCTAGAGAGATAGGAAGATAGGAGGAGTGAGGGAGGTAGATAGCGAACGGGTTAGCTAGGGGTGAGAGAGGGGGAGGCGAGTGAGGGAGGGGGATGAGGAAGGAGCAGGAGGGCAGGCTCGGGGGAAGAAGACGGAGGATGTAGAAGAGCCGAAGACAGGAGAACAGAAGACAGGAGAACAGAAGACAGAAGAACAGAAGACAGGAGAACAGAAGACAGGAGAACAGAAGACAGAAGACCGGAAGAGCAGAAGACAGAAGAACAGAAGACAGAAGAACAGAAGACAGAAGCACAGAAGATCGGAAGAGCAGAAGAACAGAGAAGAACAGAGAAGAACACAGAAGAACACAGAAGAACACAGAAGAACACAGAAGAACACAGAAGAACACAGAAGAACCGAGAAGAAGAACACAGAAGCACAGAGAAGAACAGAGAAGAAGAACACAGAAGACCGGAAGAACACAGAAGAACAGAAGGGAAGAACAGAAGAACAGAAGGGAAGAACAGAAGAACACAGAAGAAGATTGCAGAGGGGGAGCGAGGAGGAAGAGACAGAGAGGAGGAAAAGAAGCAGGAGCAGAAGAGAAGGTGAGTGGCGCGGGGCAGGGCGAGGGGCTGGGAGGAGGGGGGTACTTACAGTTAGGTGGGTCTCAGGAACACAGGAACTCGGGAACTTGGAGGAGCTGCAGCGGCAGGGGGAGCGACAATACCAGAAATATGCAGTATAGTCTTAGAAAACAGTGCAAACAATGTATAGTTACAATAGGATACAATGGGGACACATAGGGATAGGGGCAACACAAACCATATACTCCAAAAGTGGAATGTGAACCACGAATGGACCCCAAACCTATGTGACCTTGTAGAGGGTCGCTGGGACTATTAGAAAATAGTGAGAGTTAGAAAAATAACCCTCCCCAAGACCCTGAAAAGTGAGTGCAAAGTGCACTAAAGTTCCCCTAAGGACCAAGAAGTCGTGTTAGAGGAATAATGCAGGAAAGACACAAACCAACAATGCAAAAACGCTGGATTTCCAATCTGGGGTACCTGTGGAACAAGGGAACCAAGTCCAAAAGTCACAAGCAAGTCGGAGATGGGCAGATGCCCAGGAAATGCCAGCTGCGGGTGCAAAGAAGCTTCGACTGGACTGAAGAAGCTGCGGTTTCTGCAGGAACGCAAAGGGCTAGAGACTTTCCCTTTGGAGGACGGATACCTCTCGCCTTGTAGAGTCGTGCAGAAGTGTTTTCCCGCCGAAAGAACGCGAACAAGCCTTGCTAGCAGCAAATCGTGCGGTTAGCGTTTTTGGACGCTGCTGTGGCCCTGGAGGGACCAGGAGATCGCAAATTGGACCAGGAGAGAGAGGGGACGTCGAGCAAGACAAGGAGCCCTCTCAGCAGCAGGTAGCACCCAAAGAAGTGCCAGAAACAGGCACTACGAGGATGCGTGAAACGGTGCTCACCCGAAGTTACACAAAGGAGTCCCACGTCGCCGGAGACCAACTTAGAAAGTCGTGCAATGCAGGTTAGAGTGCCGTGGACCCAGGCTTGGCTGTGCAGAAAGGATTTCCACCGGAAGTGCACAGGGGCCGGAGTAGCTGCAAAAGTCGCGGTTCCCAGCAATGCAGCCCAGCGAGGTGAGGCAAGGACTTACCTCCACCAAACTTGGACTGAAGAGTCACTGGACTGTGGGAGTCACTTGGACAGAGTTGCTGGATTCGAGGGACCTCGCTCGTCGTGCTGAGAGGAGACCCAAGGGACCGGTAATGCAGCTTTTTGGTGCCTGCGGTTGCAGGGGGAAGATTCCGTCGACCCACGGGAGATTTCTTCGGAGCTTCTAGTGCAGAGAGGAGGCAGACTACCCCCACAGCATGCACCACCAGGAAAACAGTCGAGAAGGCGGCAGGATCAGCGTTACAGAGTTGCAGTAGTCGTCTTTGCTACTATGTTGCAGGTTTGCAGGCTTCCAGCGCGGTCAGCAGTCGATTCCTTGGCAGAAGGTGAAGAGAGAGATGCAGAGGAACTCGGATGAGCTCTTGCATTCGTTATCTAAGGAATCCCAAGAGACAGAGACCCTAAATAGCCAGAAAAGAGGGTTTGGCTACCTAGGAGAGAGGATAGGCTAGCAACACCTGAAGGAGCCTATCACAAGGAGTCTCTGACGTCACCTGGTGGCACTGGCCACTCAGAGCAGTCCAGTGTGCCAGCAGCACCTCTGTTTCCAAGATGGCAGAGGTCTGGAGCACACTGGAGGAGCTCTGGACACCTCCCAGGGGAGGTGCAGGTCAGGGGAGTGGTCACTCCCCTTTCCTTTGTCCAGTTTCGCGCCAGAGCAGGGCTAAGGGGTCCCTGAACCGGTGTAGACTGGCTTATGCAGAATTGGGCACCTCTGTGCCCAACAAAGCATTTCCAGAGGCTGGGGGAGGCTACTCCTCCCCTGCCTTCACACCATTTTCCAAAGGGAGAGGGTGTAACACCCTCTCTCAGAGGAAGTCCTTTGTTCTGCCATCCTGGGCCAGGCCTGGCTGGACCCCAGGAGGGCAGCTGCCTGTCTGAGGGGCTGGCAGCAGCAGCAGCTGCAGTGAAACCCCAGGAAGGGCAGTTTGGCAGTACCAGGATCTATGCTACAGACCACTGGGATCATGGGATTGTGCCAACTATGCCAGGATGGTATAGAGGGGGCAATTCCATGATCATAGACATGTTACATGGCCATATTCGGAGTTACCATTGTGAAGCTACATATAGGTAGTGACCTATATGTAGTGCACGCGTGTAATGGTGTCCCCGCACTCACAAAGTTCAGGGAATTTGCTCTGAACAATGTGGGGTCACCTTGGCTAGTGCCAGGGTGCCCTCACCCTAAGTAACTTTGCACCTAACCTTTACCAGGTAAAGGTTAGACATATAGGTGACTTATAAGTTACTTAAGTGCAGGGTAAAATGGCTGTGAAATAACGTGGACGTTATTTCACTCAGGCTGCAGTGGCAGGCCTGTGTAAGATTTGTCAGAGCTCCCTATGGGTGGCAAAAGAAATGCTGCAGCCCATAGGGATCTCCTGGAACCCCACTACCCTGGGTACCTCAGTACCATATACTAGGGAATTATAAGGGTGTTCCAGTAAGCCAATGTAAATTGGTAAAATTGGTCACTAGCCTGTCAGTGACAATTTGAAAGAAATGAGAGAGCATAACCACTGAGGTTCTGATTAGCAGAGCCTCAGTGAGACAGTTAGTCACTACACAGGTAACACATTCAGGCACACTTATGAGCACTGGGGCCCTGGTGAACAGGGTCCCAGTGACACATACAACTAAAACAACATATATACAGTGAAAAATGGGGGTAACATGCCAGGCAAGATGGTACTTTCCTACACAACCCCCCCCAAACGAAGGACAATAAGACTAGCCATGACCTGATGAGTCTTCATTGTCTAAGTGGAAATATCTGGAGAGTCCATCTGCATTGGAGTGGCTACTCCCAGGTCTATGTTCCACTGTATAGTCCATTCCCTGTAGGCATATGGACCACCTCAACAATTTAGGATTTTCACCTTTCATTTGTTTTAGCCAAAGTAGAGGTTTGTGGTCTGTCTGAACAATGAAGTGAGTGCCAAACAGGTATGGCCTCAACTTCTTCAGAGCCCAGACCACAGCAAAGGCCTCCCTCTCAATGGCAGACCAACGCTTTTCTCTAGGGGTCAACCTCCTACTAATAAAAGGAACAGGTTGATCCTGGCCCTCAGAATTAAGTTGTGATAGGACTGCCTCTACTCCTAATTCAGATGCATCAGTTTGGACATAGAATTTTTTAGAGTAACAAGGGCTTTTCAGGACAGGTGCAGAGCACATGGCCTGCTTCAGCTCCTCAAAAGCTTTCTGACAGTTAGCTGTCCACAATACCTTTTTAGGCATCTTTTTGGATGTGAGGTCATTAACCCCTTCGCTGCCAGGCCTTTTCCCCCTCCTGTGCCAGGCCTTTTTTTGCCTATTTGGGGCAGTTCGCGCTTAGGCCCTCATAACTTTTTGTCCACATAAGCTAACCAAGCCAAATTTGCGTCCTTTTTTTCCAACATCCTAGGGATTCTAGAGGTACCCAGACTTTGTGGGTTCCCTTGAAGGAGGCCAAGAAATTGGACAAAATACAGTGAAAATTTCATTTTTTTTTTTAAAAATGGAAAAAGTGGCTGCAGAAGAAGGCTTGTGGATTTCCCCCTGAAAATGGCATCAACAAAGGGTTTGTAGTGCTAAACTCAGCAGCTTCCTAGCTTTCAGGAACAGGCAGACTTGAATCAGAAAACCCAATTTTTCAACACAATTTTGGCATTTTACTGGGGCATACCCCATTTTTGCAATTTTTTGTGCTTTCAGCCTCCTTCCAGTCAGTGACAGGAATGGGCATGAAACCAATGCTGGATCCCAGAAACCTAACCATTTCTGAAAAGTAGACAAAATTCTGAATTCAGCAAGGGGTCATTTGTGTAGATCCTACAAGGGTTTCCTACAGAAAATAACAGCTGAAAAAGAAAAATATTGAAATTGAGGTGAAAAAAAAATCAATTTTTCTCTACGTTTTACTCTGTAACTTTTCCCTGCAATGTCAGATTGTGGAAAGCAATATACCGTTACGTCTGCTGGACTCCTCCGGTTGCGGGGATATATAGGGCTTGTAGGTTCATTAAGAACCCGAGGAACCCAGAGCCAATAAATGAGCTGCACCCTGCAGTGCGTTTTCATTCTATACCGGGTATACAGCACTTCATTTGCTGAAATATAAAGAGTAAAAAATTGCTATCAAGAAAACCTTTGCATTTCCAAAAAGGGCACAAGATAAGGTGCTGAGGAGCAGTGGTTATTTGCACATCTCTGGATTCCGGGGTGACCATACAAGCATGTGAATTATAGGGAATTTCTCAAATATATGTCTTCATTTACACACTCTCCTATATTTGGAAGGAAAAAATGTAGAGAAAGACAAGGGGCAATAGCACTTGTTTTGCTAATCTATGTTCCCCCAAGTCTCCCGATGAAAATGATACCTCACTTGTGTGGGTAGGCCTAGCGCCCGCGACAGGAAACGCCCCAAAGCGCAACGTGGACACATCCAAAATTTTGGGAGAAAACAGGTGTTTTTTTGCGAAGTGCCTACCTGTAGATTTTGGCCTCTAGCTCAGCCGGCACCTAGGGAAACCTACCAAACCTGTGCATTTCTGAAAACTAGAGACCTAGGGGAATCCAAGGAGGGGTGACTTGCGGGGCTCGGACCAGGTTCTGTTACCCAGAATCCTTTGCAAACCTCAAAATTTGGCTAAAAAAACACATGTTCCTCACATTTCTGTGGCAGAAAGTTCTGGAATCTGAGAGGAGCTACAAATTTCCTTCCACCCAGCGTTCCCCCAAGTCTCCCGATAAAAATGATACCTCACTTGCGTGGGTAGGCCTAGCGCCGGCGACAGGAAACAGCCCAAAGTGCAACGTGGACACATCCTAAATTTTGGAAAAAAACAGAGGTGTTTTTTGCGAAGTGCCTACCTGTAGATTTTGGCCTCTAGCTCAGCCGGCACCTAGGGAAACCTACCAAACCTGTGCATTTCTGAAAACTAGAGACCTAGGGGAATCCAAGGAGGGGTGACTTGCGGGGCTCGGACCAGGTTCTGTTACCCAGAATCCTTTGCAAACCTCAAAATTTGGCTAAAAAAACAAGTTTTCCTCACATTTCTGTGGCAAAAAGTTCTGGAATCTGAGAGGAGCTACAAATTTCCTTCCACCCAGCGTTCCCCCAAGTCTCCCGATAAAAATGATACCTCACTTGCGTGGGTAGGCCTAGCGCCGGCGACAGGAAACAGCCCAAAGTGCAACGTGGACACATCCTAAATTTTGGAAAAAAACAGAGGTGTTTTTTGCGAAGTGCCTACCTGTAGATTTTGGCCTCTAGCTCAGCCGGCACCTAGGGAAACCTACCAAACCTGTGCATTTCTGAAAACTAGAGACCTAGGGGAATCCAAGGAGGGGTGACTTGCGGGGCTCGGACCAGGTTCTGTTACCCAGAATCCTTTGCAAACCTCAAAATTTGGCTAAAAAAACAAGTTTTCCTCACATTTCTGTGGCAAAAAGTTCTGGAATCTGAGAGGAGCTACAAATTTCCTTCCACCCAGCGTTCCCCCAAGTCTCCCGATAAAAATGATACCTCACTTGCGTGGGTAGGCCTAGCGCCGGCGACAGGAAACACCCCAAAGCGCAACGTGGACACATCCTAAATTTTGGGGAAAAACAGAGGTGTTTTTTGCGAAGTGCCTACCTGTAGATTTTGGCCTCTAGCTCAGCCGGCACCTAGGGAAACCTACCAAACCTGTGCATTTCTGAAAACTAGAGACCTAGGGGAATCCAAGGAGGGGTGGCTTGCGGGGCTCGGACCAGGTTCTGTTACCCAGAATCCTTTGCAAACCTCAAAATTTGGCTAAAAAAATAAGTTTTCCTCACATTTCTGTGGCAAAAAGTTCTGGAATATGAGAGGAGCTACAAATTTCCTTCCACCCAGCGTTCCCCCAAGTCTCCCGATAAAAATGATACCTCACTTGCGTGGGTAGGCCTAGCGCCAGCGACAGGAAACACCCCAAAGCGCAACGTGGACACATCCTAAATTTTGGGTAAAAACAGAGGTGTTTTTTGCGAAGTGCCTACCTGTAGATTTTGGCCTCTAGCTCAGCCGGCACCTAGGGAAATCTACCAAACCTGTGCATTTCTGAAAACTAGAGACCTAGGGGAATTCAAGGAAGGGTGACTTGCGGGGCTCGGACCAGGTTCTGTTACCCAGAATCCTTTGCAAACCTCAAAATTTGGCTAAAAAAACACATGTTCCTCACATTTCTGTGGCAGAAAGTTCTGGAATCTGAGAGGAGCTACAAATTTCCTTCCACCCAGCGTTCCCCCAAGTCTCCCGATAAAAATGATACCTCACTTGCGTGGGTAGGCCTAGCGCCGGCGACAGGAAACAGCCCAAAGTGCAACGTGGACACATCCTAAATTTTGGAAAAAAACAGAGGTGTTTTTTGCGAAGTGCCTACCTGTAGATTTTGGCCTCTAGCTCAGCCGGCACCTAGGGAAACCTACCAAACCTGTGCATTTCTGAAAACTAGAGACCTAGGGGAATCCAAGGAGGGGTGACTTGCTGGGCTCGGACCAGGTTCTGTTACCCAGAATCCTTTGCAAACCTCAAAATTTGGCTAAAAAAACAAGTTTTCCTCACATTTCTGTGGCAAAAAGTTCTGGAATCTGAGAGGAGCTACAAATTTCCTTCCACCCAGCGTTCCCCCAAGTCTCCCGATAAAAATGATACCTCACTTGCGTGGGTAGGCCTAGCGCCGGCGACAGGAAACACCCCAAAGCGCAACGTGGACACATCCTAAATTTTGGGAAAAAACAGAGGTGTTTTTTGCGAAGTGCCTACCTGTAGATTTTGGCCTCTAGCTCAGCCGGCACCTAGGGAAACCTACCAAACCTGTGCATTTCTGAAAACTAGAGACCTAGGGGAATCCAAGGAGGGGTGACTTGCGGGGCTCGGACCAGGTTCTGTTACCCAGAATCCTTTGCAAACCTCAAAATTTGGCTAAAAAAACACATGTTCCTCACATTTCTGTGGCAGAAAGTTCTTGAATCTGAGAGGAGTTACAAATTTCCTTCCACCCAGGGTTCCCCCAAGTCTCCCGATAAAAATGATACCTCACTTGCGTGGGTAGGCCTAGCGCCGGCGACAGGAAACACCCCAAAGCGCAACGTGGACACATCCTAAATTTTGGAAAAAAACAGAGGTGTTTTTTGCGAAGTGCCTACCTGTAGATTTTGGCCTCTAGCTCAGCCGGCACCTAGGGAAACCTACCAAACCTGTGCATTTCTGAAAACTAGAGACCTAGGGGAATCCAAGGAGGGGTGACTTGCGGGGCTCGGACCAGGTTCTGTTACCCAGAATCCTTTGCAAACCTCAAAATTTGGCTAAAAAAACAAGTTTTCCTCACATTTCTGTGGCAAAAAGTTCTGGAATCTGAGAGGAGCTACAAATTTCCTTCCACCCAGCGTTCCCCCAAGTCTCCCGATAAAAATGATACCTCACTTGCGTGGGTAGGCCTAGCGCCGGCGACAGGAAACACCCCAAAGCGCAACGTGGACACATCCTAAATTTTGGGAAAAAACAGAGGTGTTTTTTGCGAAGTGCCTACCTGTAGATTTTGGCCTCTAGCTCAGCCGGCACCTAGGGAAACCTACCAAACCTGTGCATTTCTGAAAACTAGAGACCTAGGGGATTCTAAGGAGGGGTGACTTGCGGGGCTCGGACCAGGTTCTGTTACCCAGAATCCTTTGCAAACCTCAAAATTTGGCTAAAAAAACAAGTTTTCCTCACATTTCTGTGGCAAAAAGTTCTGGAATCTGAGAGGAGCTACAAATTTCCTTCCACCCAGCGTTCCCCCCAGTCTCCCGATAAAAATGATACCTCACTTGCGTGTGTAGGCCTAGCGCCGGCGACAGGAAACACCCCAAAGCGCAACGTGGACACATCCTAAATTTTGGGAAAAAACAGAGGTGTTTTTTGCGAAGTGCCTACCTGTAGATTTTGGCCTCTAGCTCAGCCGGCACCTAGGGAAACCTACCAAACCTGTGCATTTCTGAAAACTAGAGACCTAGGGGAATCCAAGGAGGGGTGACTTGCGGGGCTCGGACCAGGTTCAGTTACCCAGAATCCTTTGCAAACCTCAAAATTTGGCTAAAAAACACATGTCCCTCACATTTCTGTGACAGACAGTTCTGGAATCTGAGAGGAGCTACAAATTTCCTTCCACCCAGCGTTCCCCCAAGTCTCCCGATAAAAAAGATACCTCACTTGAGTGGGAAGGCCTAGCGCCGGCGACAGGAAACACCCCAAAGCGCAACGTGGACACATCCCATATTTTGAAAGAAAACAGTGCCTACCTGTGGATTTTGGCCTGTAGCTCACCCGGCACCTAGGGAAACCTACTAAACCTGTGCATTTCTGAAAACTAGAGACCTAGGGGAATCCAAGAAGGGGTGACTTGCGGGGCTCGGACCAGGTTCTGGTACCCAGAATCCTTTGCAAACCTCAAAATTTGGCTAAAAAAACAAGTTTTCCTCACATTTCGGTGACAGAAAGTTCTGGAATCTGATAGAAGCCACAAATTTCCTTCCACCCAGCGTTCCCCCAAGTCTCCCGATAAAAATGATACCTCACTTGTGTGGGTGGGCCAGGTGCCTGCAACAGAATAAGGCCCAAAACCTGAAGGGATAGAAGGGATAGTTGGGGGAGCCACGCAAGCCACACCTCCCTGGACTCCTTGGGGGGCCTATTTTTAAAAAATTTCTGGGTTTTGTAGGTTTCCCTACATGACAGCCGCACCCTGGACCAAAAACATAGGTGGGCCCTTCCCCCCCCCAAACACAGGCATTTTTTAAATATATCACTTTGATGTGTGCACATACGTCCGTGATGTGCCAAACACTAAAATCGTGAAAAGAAACACACTTAGGTTATGTGAAGAAGACCCCTCACCCACCAACCAAGTTGGTGGCATGCTTCATCATCGGGGTCCCACCCGAGGCACCTAGCGTGTCACAGGTGTGCTGCGACGCCTGATTACAGCGGAGCAGGTTTTGTCTTTTTTTTACAACACATACTGGTTGAATTTGGCACGAGGGAGAGTGATGGTTCAGTGGATCAAATTTTATTAACAAGAGATTTCACAAAAATGAAATGCACTGCTAATAACTGAAAGGCAAAAAAGTGAACCAATGACTCACAGCTCGTGAGCTGTAAAGCCGCGACAAGGCACCAACCGCTTTACAGGCCATTCACACACCTTTCATACATGACACGCACTAGACCATTCACACCGCCAGCCACGGGCCCAGCACATTACAACACTCACATCGACAGACCGCGCCACTCAAGGGCCCATCACTTACATACGCCCACATGCCTGATACAAGAATCACACCAGCTGATGGGAGTGTGGACTGCCGTTCGGCTGGCACCGCCAGCCAAGCGCCACCCCACGCACACCGCCAGCCAAGCGCCACCCCACGCACACCGCCAGCCAAGCGCCACCCCACGCACCCCCCCAGCCAAGCGCCACCCCACGCACCCCGCCAGCCAAGCGCCACCCCACGAACACCGCAATCACTTTTTTTTATTTATAAACAACAAAGAAACTACTAATTATAAAATAAGCACAAAACTACAAACACAAAAGCTCTAACTAAATACACAACAGATGCCAACCGTGAAACATATGAAAATATAAAACAGACAGCTTACGCTCAAGGTATTTCCCAGAATTATTTTTGGGTATGGTAACTTCTGTAACAGCCGGGAACACACAGGCCAGGCTTTGAAGGGCATTCGGGGCAGTACATCCGGCTCTCCCTCCGGATTAATCTCCGGGCACATACTCTACATTTCTTTGTGGGCATGTCTTTTTTGGGAGTGGGAGGAATGTGATCTGGAAAGTGCCGATCTTTCAATCTAGCCACATCCTCCACCACTTCTACTCTAGGAACTATTGCCGGTTCCACCACAATAAGGCTTTCTATCACCGACTCCTGAAATTTAACAAATGTCATCCTTGACTCGGGTGAACAATCCTTGTATACAATAAAGGCATTAAAAGTTGCCAAATGAAATAAATGTAGGGCCAACTTTTTATACCACACATATGACTTACGAAGAGCAGTGTAAGGTTCTAACCTCTGATCTACTCTATCAACACCACCCATGTGCCTATTGTAGTCCAAAATGCACGCAGGTTTGCGCACTTCCGCAACCTGACCCCAAACAGCCACAGGGGAAGTACTCTCATCATGGATGGTCGATAGCATGTACACATCCCTCCTGTCTGAAAATTTCAGAGCTAGCAGCTCATTATTCCGCAAGGCACTGCACTGTACCCTCTCAAGTTTTTTACAGACAAGCTCCCTTGGATAGCCTTTCCGGTTAGAACGGATTGTGCCACAAGCAACAGTGTCCACCCTAAACAACTCCTTGAACAACTGCACTCCAGTGTAGAAATTATCTACGTACAAATGGTGACCTTTGTTAAACAGCCACCTAGCAAGTTCCCACACAATTTTTTCGCTAACTCGAAAAGTGGCCGGACAACCAGGAGGGTCAATACTGGAATCCCTACCAGTGTAGACCCGGAAATTATACACATATCCTGTACTGCTTTCTGACAGCAGATACAATTTAATCCCATACCGTGTCCTCTTACTAGGAATGTACTGCTTAAAAACTAAACGCCCCTTGAAAAGGACCAAAGACTCGTCCACACTTATCTCTTTGCCTGGGACATAGACCTCTGAAAACCGATCCACAAAATGATCAAGGACAGGCCTAATCTTAAAAAGGCGGTCACAATCAGGGTGATCTCGTGGCAAGGCTAAAGCATTGTCTACAAAATGCAGCATACGAAGAAGCAGCAAATACCGATTATGTGTCATAGTTGCAGGAAATATAGCAGTTGCCATCAAGGGACTAGTAGACCAATAAGAAGCCAGTGACGGCTTCCTGATCAACCCCATCAAAAAAGTCAAACCTAAAAACCTTTTCATCTCTTCCAGATATGTGGGAACCCAATGAGTAGCTCTAGACTGAGGCTTAAGTCTGGCAGCGTTGTCCCGCAAATATTGCTCTGCATACACATTTGTCTGCTCCACAATATCTTCCAAAAATACATCGTCCATAAACAAGTGAAAGAAATGTACAGGCAGAAAGTTTTCCGTATTAACTCTACACCCTGGGAGACCAGTAAATGCAGGTAACTGTGGCTGCTCCATGTTTGGGGCAATCCAGGTGTCAGGTCTTCCAATGGGAAACCCTGCAGCCCCAGGCTGCTGCACTCTTGGCACATCAATGTCCTCCTCTAACACAGGCCCTTCATCTGCACTGAGAGTAGCTTCCTCATCAGAAGAATACTCTTGGACAGAAAACTCACTTCCAGAATCTCCTGCTTCCTCCTCTGCCTCAGATGCAGAGTCAGTGTTGTAATCATGGTCTGAAGACGACTCAAAGAGCATGCGAACAACCTGCTGAGCGGTCACTTTGCGGCTAGCCATGATCCTAACAACAAATGGATTGCCAACAACAACTAGCACTAAAATAAGTAATGAACAAAGTGTAGCTTTATCACAAAGAGTTATGTACTACAAAAAACTATACCACACAGTTGCCTGAAATAGCTACTCACCAAGCAACTACTCTGCAATCACCAATGATATCCCACTAAAAAGAAAAAAGAAAAAAGCATTTTAGACATATGACAACACAAACACCACTGTGCTCAAATCTAAGGACAATGTCAAACACACAATACTGCATTTAGTACACCACCTACAAACATGTCAACAATACTCCTTTGGAGTAAATTGCGTTCACTTACATAAAACATGCAACTATGCAAACCACAGGACAACTACTGCCAAAACCGCAAAGATCCACAGCAAAGGAAGCAAAAGCGTTGAACTAGAAGAAATAGAAGAAATAAATTGTTATAATCACAAATACAAATACTTTGCCAGTTGACAAACACCCCACCACCAAGAACTTAGAAGTTGTCCCTGGTACCTAAGTGGATCCTGCCCCCCTCGGGGTAGATGGGCGTAAAAGAATTGGCCAATCGGACCCCAAGGGGGGCAGAAATGGGCAACACCTCTGTGCCCCCTTTCAGGGGGCGACCCTTCCCCAAGGGGGCACCCCCAGCACAACACAAAACAAAAAAATCCCTGCCGTATTGGTGGTCTCTGCCCTCCTTGGGGGCAGATGGCCCTACAAAATTACGGGCAGAGATGGGCAATACAAATTTTCCCCACCTTAGGGGGGCGACCGTTGCCCAAGGGGTGCCCCCAAACACACACCAAACACAATCCCTGGCACCTAGTGTGCTTCCACCCCCCCGGGGCCAGATCGTCCAAAAAATGGCTGGTCTGCCATCGGGGGGGGGGCGAAACAGAAAAAAAAGCTCCCCAGGGGAGCGACCCTTGCCACAGGAGTTGCCCCCAAAATAAACAATAAAAACAAAATCCCTGGTGTCTAGTGGTTTTCGCCCCCCCCCCCCGGGGCAGATCAGCCCAAAAATCGGCTGATCTGCCCCTGGGGGGGGTGGCAAAATACAAATAAAAATTGCCCCAGGGGGGGGGCGACCCTTGCCCAAGGGGTCGCCCCCAAAAACACACATAAACAAAGATATCCCTGGTGTCTAGTGGTTTTCACCCCCCCTGGGGGCAGATCTGCCGAAAAATCAGCGAATCTGCCCCCAGGGGGGGGCGAAATACAAATAAAAATTGCCCCCGGGGGGGGCGACCCTTGCCCAAGGGGTCGCCCCCAAAAACACACATAAAAAACGATATCCCTGGTGTCTAGTGGTTTTCGCCCCCCCTGGGGGCAGATCCGCCTAAAAAACGGCCGATCTGCCCCCAGGGGGGGGCGAAAAACAAATAAAAATTGCTCCGGGGGGGGCGACCCTTGCTCAAGGGGTCGCCCCCAAAAACAAACATAAAAAAATATATCCCTGGTGTCTAGTGGTTTTCGCCCCCCCCCCCCCTGGGGGCAGATCCGCCGAAAAATCGGCAGATCTGCCCCCAGGGGGGGGCGAAATCCAAATAAATATTGCCCCTGGGGGGGGGGCGACCCTTGCCCAAGGGGTCGCCCCCAAATTTAGGAACAAAGAAAATCCCTGGTGGCTAGTGGAGATTCCTGCTCCACGATCGCGGGCCCTGGAGCAGGAATCTTGAGAAAACAGACACAGGGGGAAAGGAAAAACCCTTTCCTTTCCCCCCATGTCTGTTTTCTCAACCCCCCCGCCCCCCAAAAACGGAGAGGACTCACCTGTGAGCTCCTGCTCCGAAGACGCGCTGGAAGCAAATGGCTTCCAGCGCGCCGGCAACACTAGATGACGTCAGCGCGCTGCGCGCACGCTGGCGTCATCGGATTGCCGTGGGGGGGGGCGGGGGTGGAAGGGGAAGGTCTTCCCCTTCCATCCCCGCCTGGGGGGGGAAGGGGGGTGCACGGGGGGGCACGCTAGCACGCCCCCAAGTTCCCCTGTGCCTAGGACGAGATGATCTCGTCCAAGGCACAGGGGAACTGTAGCCTTGGACGAGATCATCTCGTCCAAGGCACAGAAGGGGTTAAGAGGGGCTGCAATGGAGCCATAGTTCTTAATGAACCTCCTGTAATACCCAGGGAGGCCTAGGAAGGCTCTCACCTGAGTCTGAGTGGTAGGGGGAATCCAATCAATAATTGTTTGGATTTTCCCCTGAAGTGGTGCAATCTGTTCCCCACCAACAAGGTGTCCCAGATAAACCACCTTACCCTGCCCTATCTGGCACTTTGAAGCCTTGATAGTGAGGCCTGCCTTTTGCAGGGCCTCCAAAACTTTCCATAGGTGGACCAGGTGATCATCCCAGCTGGAGCTAAAGACAGCTATATCGTCCAAATATGCTGCACTGAAAGCTTCCAGCCCTTGAAGGACTGTGTTCACCAACCTTTGAAAAGTGGCAGGTGCATTTTTCAAACCAAAAGGCATTACAGTAAACTGGTAATGTCCTCCAATGGTTGAAAATGCAGTCTTAGGTTTAGCATTTTCTGACAATTTGATCTGCCAATACCCTGCAGTCAAATCAAAAGTGCTTAGATACTTGGCAGATGCCAGTGTATCTATGAGCTCATCTGCCCTGGGTATAGGGTGAGCATCAGTTTTGGTTACCAAGTTGAGACCTCTATAGTCTACACAAAACCGCATTTCCTTCTTTCCATCTTTGGAATGGGGTTTTGGTACCAGTACCACAGGAGAAGCCCATGGACTGTCAGAGTGCTCAACCACTCCTAGTTCTAACATTTTCTGGACCTCTTGCTTTATGCAGTCCCTGACATGGTCAGGCTGCCTATAGATCTTACTTTTGACAGGCAAGCTGTCTCCAGTATCTATAGTGTGCTCACACCAAGAAGTGGTACCTGGCACAGTAGAGAAGAGTTCAGAGAATTGATCTAGGAGATTTATGCAATTTTCTTTCTTCTCAGCAGTAAGACAATCAGCCAAAACTACACCTTCCACCAGAGCATCTTGTTCTGTGGAAGAGAAGAGATCAGGTAGAGGATCACTGTCTTCTTCCTGTCCCTCATCTGTTGCCATGAGCAGGGTGAGATCAGCCCTGTCATAGTAGGGTTTCAGGCGGTTGACATGGAGCACCCTAAGGGGACTCCTGGCAGTGCCTAAGTCAACTAAATAGGTGACTTCTCCCTTCTTTTCAACAATTGTGTGGGGTCCGCTCCATTTATCTTGAAGTGCTCTTGGGGCCACAGGCTCCAAGACCCACACTTTCTGCCCTGGTTGGTACTGAACCAAAACAGCCTTCTGATCATGCCATTGCTTCTGGAGCTCTTGGCTGGCCTGAAGGTTTTTGCTGGCCTTTTTCATGTACTCAGCCATCCTTGATCTGAGGCCAAGTACATAATCCACAATATCCTGCTTAGGAGCTTTTAAAGGTTGTTCCCAACCCTCCTTTACAAGTGTGAGTGGACCCCTAACAGGGTGTCCAAAAAGAAGTTCAAAGGGGATGAAGCCCACTCCTTTCTGGGGTACCTCCCTGTAGGCAAAAAGGAGGCATGGTAACAGGATATCCCATCTCCTGCGGAGTTTTTCAGGGAGACCCATAATCATGCCTTTGAGAGTTTTATTAAATCTCTCCACCAGTCCATTTGTTTGTGGATGATAGGGTGTTGTGAACTTGTAAGTTACACCACACTCCTTCCACATGGCCTTTAAGTATGCAGACATGAAATTGCTTCCTCTGTCTGATACTACTTCCTTTGGGAAGCCCACCCTAGAAAATATTCCTAGGAGGGCCTTTGCCACTGCAGGTGCTGTAGTGGTCCTTAAAGGAATTGCTTCAGGATATCTTGTGGCATGCTCCACTACCACCAAGATAAACCTATTGCCTGAAGCAGTAGGAGGGTCAAGGGGGCCAACTATGTCAACCCCTACCCTTTCAAAGGGAACCCCAACCACAGGCAGTGGAATAAGGGGTGCCTTTGGAGTGTCACCTGTTTTGCCACTGGCTGGACAGGTTTCACAGGACTTACAAAAATCTTTTGTGTCCTCAGACATCCTAGGCCAATGAAACAATGGAACCAGTCTGTCCCAAGTTTTCATTTGACACAGGTGCCCAGCTAGGGGAATGTCGTGTGCAAGAGTTAGGAGGAACTTTCTGTACTCCTGACAAATCACTAGTCTCCTGGCAGCTCCAGGTTTAGGATCCCTGTGCTCAGTGTACAAGAGGTTGTCCTCCCAGTAAACTCTGTGAGAGTCACTGACATCCCCATTAGCCTGTTTGACAGCTTGCTGTCTGAGACCCTCTAATGTGGGACAGGTTTGCTGTGCCACACTCAGCTCCTCCCTGGCAGGCCCCCCTTCACCCAAAAGCTTAGCAGTGTCTGCTTCCAGCTCCTCTGGTGTAGGTTCTGCACAGGGAGGGAATTCTTCTTCCTGAGAAGTTGAATCCACTGTAGAGGGAGGGATAGTAGGAAGTGGTTTGCTTCTACTAGCCCTAGCTTTAGGGAGCACTTGGTCCATTGTTCCAGGATCCAAGCTTCCCTGTCCTTTTTGCTTTTTGGCCTGAGCCCTTGTCAAAGCAAAAATATGCCCTGGGATGCCCAGCATTGCTGCATGGGCCTCCAACTCCACATCTGACCAAGCTGATGTCTCCAAATAATTCCCTAATAGACAGTCTACAGGTAAATCTGAAGCTACCACAACTTTCTTTGGACCAGTAACCCCCCCCCCAGTTGAGATTAACAACAGCCATGGGGTGGCTAAGTGTGTTGTTGTGAGCATCGGTTACTTGGTACTGGTGACCAAGTATGTGTTGTTCAGGGTGGACCAGTTTCTCTATGACCATAGTCACACTGGCTCCAGTGTCCCTGTAGGCCTGAACCTCAACACCATTTATTAGGGGTAGCTGCTTGTACTTATCCATATTAAGGGGACAAGCAGCTAAGGTGGCTTAATCAATAGCCCCCTCAGAGACTAACACAGCCTCTGTGGCCTCCCTAACAAGGCCAACCCCAACTAAGTTACCAATAGTGAGCCCAGCTACTCCCTTGGATTGGCTATTAGTAGGTTTGCTCCCACCAGCACTGCTATTACTAGGGGCACTAGGTGTAGCAGCAGGGGTTGTAGTGGTAGGAGGCTTGGTGCCTTTCTTTGGACAACTGGGATCTGTTGTCCAATGGCCTTTTATTTTACATAAATAGCACCATGGTTTCTTTTCCTTGTTTTGATTAGAAGAGGATTTGGGCCCACCACCCCCACCAGAGTGTTTTTGTGGGCCTGATGAAGACTCATTTTTAGATTTGTCCCCACCCTTGTCTGAAGACTTACCATCCTTCTTCTTGTTGCCATCTTTGTCACCCCCTGTATGAACTTTTCTGTTCACCCTTGTTCTGACCCATTTGTCTGCCTTCTTTCCCAATTCTTGGGGAGAGGTCAGATCAGAGTCCACCAAGTACTGGTGCAACAAATCAGACACACAATTATTAAGAATATGCTCTCTCAGGATCAAGTTATACAGGCTGTCATAATCAGTAACTTTACTGCCATGTAACCACCCCTCCAAGGCCTTCACTGAATGGTCAATGAAATCAACCCAGTCTTGTGAAGACTCCTTTTTGGTCTCTCTGAACTTTATCCTGTATTGTTCAGTGGTTAAGCCATAACCATCCAGGAGTGCATTCTTAAGAACTTTGTAATCATTAGCTTCATTTTCTTTTACAGTAAGGAGCCTATCCCTACCTTTTCCACTAAATGATAGCCATAGGATAGCAGCCCACTGCCTTTGAGGGACATCCTGTACAGCACAGACCCTCTCAAGTGCAGCAAACCACTTGTTAATGTCATCCCCCTCCTTATAAGGGGGAACTATCTTATGCAGATTCCTGGAATCATGCTCTTTTGCAGGATGACTATGGGGAATACTGCTGCTGCCACCATGGGTTTCTAAACCCAGTTTCTGTCTCTCCTTCTCTACTTCTAAAGTCTGTCTATCCAAATCCAGCTGTTGCTTCTTGAGCTTCAGTCTGGTTTGTTCCACTCTCAATCTATTGAGCTCCCATTCTAACAATCTGTCATCAGGGTGGGTGGGAGGGACATGCCTTGAAACAGAAGTATGGTGAGAATGGACAGAAGGAGACCTGTCCCTTACAGAGGGCACCCTAACAGCTTGGCTAACAGAAACATCAGTACCACTGTGGTGTGAGTAAATGCTTTTGCTATGATGTGAGACAACACTATTTGTGTGGTGTGACCCAACATCATTACCAACTATGCTAGACTGTCTAGTAATGGGCAGGCTAGGAAGTTTCTTTCCTGAATCTTTTCCTGGGGGAGTCCCTGGATCAGATTGGGAACCATTAGCTACTTTTTCAACAGATGGGGCACTTCTTGCCTTATCTTGTTCTCTAAGCATGTTAAGTAACAATTCCAAGGAAGGATTCTTCCCTACACTCAAACCTCTCTCTATGCAGAGACTCCTTGCTCCTTTCCAGCTAAGGTGATCATATGCAAGTTTGGAGAGATCAACATTTTGGCCTGTGCCAGACATTTTTAGAGAGAGTTAAAGTGATAGAAAAAAGAGAAAAAGTTTGTCTGAGCTTTTAGAAAGACAGAAAAAAAACTTAAAACTTTTTAGAACTTTTTAGAAAGTTAGAAGTACTTTTCAGCACTTAGAAAAGAGTGAAAAGAGGAAATGCAAAACTTTTTGGCTATGTGTATATACACTGACCTTGTTTTGTATATTTTTCTCTTATGAAAAGTACAATGACAAGAGTGGTAAGTAGTCTCAAAGCACTTATCCCACCGCTGCACAACCAATGTAGGAGGCTGGACTGGCTTGTAGTGAGTACCAAGGGGTACTTGCACTTTGCACCTTGCACCAGGCCCAGTTATCCCTTATTAGTGTATAGGGTGTCTAGCAGCTTAGGCTGATAGATAATGGTAGCTTAGCAGAGCAGCTTAGGCTGAACTAGGAGACGTGTGAAGCTACTACAGTACCACTTAGTGTCATATGCACAATATCATAAGAAAACACAATACACAGTTATACTAAAAATAAAGGTACTTTATTTTTATGACAATATGCCAAAGTATCTCAGAGTGTACCCTCAGTAAGAGGATAGGAAATATACACAAGATATATATACACAATACCAGAAATATGCAGTATAGTCTTAGAAAACAGTGCCAACAATGTATAGTTACAATAGGATGCAATGGGGACACATAGGGACAGGGGCAACACAAACCATATACTCCAAAAGTGGAATGTGAACCACGAATGGACCCCAAACCTTGTAGAGGGTTGCTGGGACTATTAGAAAATAGTGAGAGTTATAAAAATAACCCTCCCCAAGACCCTGAAAAGTGAGTGCAAAGTGCACTAAAGTTCCCCCAAGAACCAAGAAGTCGTGTTAGAGGAATAATGCAGGAAAGACACAAACCAACAATGCAACAACGCTGGATTTCCAATGTGGGGTACCTGTGGAACAAGGGGACCAAGTCCAAAAGTCACAAGCAAGTCGGAGATGGGCAGATGCCCAGGAAATGCCAGCTGCGGGTGCAAAGAAGCTTCGACTGGACTGAAGAAGCTGTGGTTTCTGCAGGAACGCAAAGGGCTAGAGACTTCCCCTTTGGAGGACAGATCCCTCTTGCCTTGCAGAGTCGTGCAGAAGTGTTTTCCCGCCGAAAGAACGCGAACAAGCCTTGCTAGCTGCAAATCGTGCGGTTAGCGTTTTTGGACGCTGCTGTGGCCCTGGAGGGACCAGGAGGTCGCAAATTGGACCAGGAGAGAGAGGGGACGTCGTGCAAAACAAGGAGCCCTCTCAGCAGCAGGTAGCTCCCAGAGAAGTGCCAGAAACAGGCACTACGAGGATGCGTGAAACGGTGCTCACCCAAAGTTACACAAAGGAGTCCCACGTCGCCGGAGACCAACTTAGAAAGTCGTGCAATGCAGGTTAGAGTGCCGTGGACCCAGGCTTGGCTGTGCACAAGGGATTTCCGCCGGAAGTGCACAGGGGCCGGAGTAGCTGCAAAAGTCGCGGTTCCCAGCAATGCAGCCCAGCGAGGTGAGGCAAGGACTCCACCAAACTTGGACTGAAGAGTCACTGGACTGTGGGAGTCACTTGGACAGAGTTGCTGGATTCGAGGGACCTCGCTCGTTGTGCTGAGAGGAGACCCAAGGGACCGGTAATGCAGCTTTTTGGTGCCTGCGGTTGCAGGGGGAAGATTCCGTCGACCCACGGGAGATTTCTTCGGAGCTTCTAGTGCAGAGAGGAGGCAGACTACCCCCACAGCATGCACCACCAGGAAAACAGTCGAGAAGGCGGCAGGATCAGCGTTACAGAGTTGCAGTAGTCGTCTTTGCTACTATGTTGCAGGTTTGCAGGCTTCCAGCGCGGTCAGCAGTCGATTCCTTGGCAGAAGGTGAAGAGAGAGATGCAGAGGAACTCGGATGAGCTCTTGCATTCGTTATCTAAGGAATCCCAAGAGACAGAGACCCTAAATAGCCAGAAAAGAGGGTTTGGCTACCTAGGAGAGAGGATAGGCTAGCAACACCTGAAGGAGCCTATCACAAGGAGTCTCTGACGTCACCTGGTGGCACTGGCCACTCAGAGCAGTCCAGTGTGCCAGCAGCACCTCTGTTTCCAAGATGGCAGAGGTCTGGAGCACACTGGAGGAGCTCTGGACACCTCCCAGGGGAGGTCCAGGTCAGGGGAGTGGTCACTCCCCTTTCCTTTGTCCAGTTTCGCGCCAGAGCAGGGCTAAGGGGTCCCTGAACCGGTGTACACTGGCTTATGCAGAATTGGGCACCTCTGTGCCCAACAAAGCATTTCCAGAGGCTGGGGGAGGCTACTCCTCCCCTGCCTTCACACCATTTTCCAAAGGGAGAGGGTGTAACACCCTCTCTCAGAGGAAGTCCTTTGTTCTGCCATCCTGGGCCAGGCCTGGCTGGACCCCAGGAGGGCAGCTGCCTGTCTGAGGGGCTGGCAGCAGCAGCAGCTGCAGTGAAACCCCTGGAAGGGCAGTTTGGCAGTACCAGGGTCTGTGCTACAGACCACTGGGATCATGGGATTGTGCCAACTATGCCAGGATGGTATAGAGGGGGCAATTCCATGATCATAGACATGTTACATGGCCATATTCGGAGTTACCATTGTGAAGCTACATATAGGTAGTGACCTATATGTAGTGCACGTGTGTAATGGTGTCCCCGCACTCACAAAGTTCAGGGAATTGGCTCTGAACAATGTGGGGGCACCTTGGCTAGTGCCAGGGTGCCCTCACCCTAAGTTACTTTGCACCTAACCTTTACCAGGTAAAGGTTAGACATATAGGTGACTTATAAGTTACTTAAGTGCAGTGTAAAATGGCTGTGAAATAACGTGGACGTTATTTCACTCAGGCTGCAGTGGCAGGCCTGTGTAAGATTTGTCAGAGCTCCCTATGGGTGGCAAAAGAAATGCTGCAGCCCATAGGGATCTCCTGGAACCCCACTACCCTGGGTACCTCAGTACCATATACTAGGGAATTATAAGGGTGTTCCAGTAAGCCAATGTAAATTGGTAAAATTGGTCACTAGCCTGTCAGTGACAATTTGAAAGAAATGAGAGAGCATAACCACTGAGGTTCTGATTAGCAGAGCCTCAGTGAGACAGTTAGTCACTACACAGGTAACACATTCGGTCACACTTATGAGCACTGGGGCCCTGGTGAACAGGGTCCCAGTGACACATACAACTAAAACAACATATATACAGTGAAAAATGGGGGTAACATGCCAGGCAAGATGGTACTTTCCTACACTCCTCCAGTCTCAGTTTCCTGAGCTCCCCATCTATGAAATCATCTCCAGGAACTGTGCAATGGGATCCCTCAGACACTGAGGTTATATGGGAATGGGCAGAGGTGGATCTTTCCCTAGCTTTTGTGACCCTAGTGACCTGACTTGTGGGTGTGAAGGGACCCCTACCTGAGTGACTACCGCTCCCACTACCAGTTACAGTAGTGGGTCTGCTAGGTGCAAGATCCCTGAACCTGAAGGTTGATTCTCTAGTTCAATGGGTGCAGAATCTTCCTCCTCCTCCTCCTGGCTACCAGCATACTCCTGGTCATCCTGAAGAAGGAGGCACAAAACAAAATTCTTATTTTGGTTCTTGCCCCACATCTAGGGGCATATTTATACTCTGTTTGGCTGGATTTGTGTCATTTTTTATGCAAATCTGGCACAAACCTAACTCCATATTTATATGTTGACGCTAGATGTAGGAAGCTAGCCTCTTTCTAGCTTTGCTACCCCAACTTTTTGGCTTGTTTGTGAGTATATGTCAGGGTGTTTTTACTGTCTCACTGGGATCCTGCTAGCCAGGGCCCAGTGCACATAGTGAAAACACTATGGTGTCAGTGTGTTTGATGTGTGTAACTGGGATCCTAATAGCCAGGACCACAGTGCTCATAAGTAGGTGGCCTATTTGTGTTCCCGTGTGGTGCTTAACTGTATCACTGAGGATCTGCTAACCAAAATCTCAGTGTTTATGCTCTCTCTGCTTTTAAAATTGGCACTGCAGGCTAGTGACTAATTTTACCAATTCTCATTGGCACACTGGAACACCCTTATAATTCCCTAGTACATGGCACCTAGGTATCCAGGGTATTGGGGTTCCAGGAGATCCCTATGGGCTGCAGCATTTCTTTTGCCACCCAATAGGGAGCTCAGACAATTCTTACACAGGACTGCCACTGTTATTCCAAAGCCATGTTATACTGCACTTAAGTAAATTATTAGTCACCTATATGTCTAACCCTCATTTAGAGAAGGTTTGGTGCAAAGTTATTTACTGTGTGGGCACCCTGGCACTAGCCAAGGTGCCCACACATTGTTCAGGGCAAATTCCCCGGACTTTGTGAGTGCGGGGACACCATTACGTGCGTGCACTACATATAGGTCAATACCTATATGTAGCTTCACCATGGTAACTCCGAACATGGCCATGTAACATGTCTAGGATCATGGAATTGTCACCTCAATACCGTTCTGGTATTGGGGGGACGATTCCATGCATCCCCGGTTCTCCAGCATAGAGCCCGGGTACTTTCAAACTAAGTTTCTGGGGTTTTCTCTGCAGCTACCACTGCTGCCAACCCTCAGACAGGTTTCTGCCCCCCTGGGGCCTGGGCAGCCCAGTCCCAGGAAGGCAGAACAAAGGATTTCCTCTGAGAGAGGGTGTTACACCCTCTCCCTTTCGAAATAGGTGTGAAGGGCCTGAGAGGAGTAGCCTCTCCTGGCCGCTGGAAATGCTTTGAAGGGCACAGATGGTGCCCTCCTTGCATAAGCCAGTCTACACCGGTTCAGGGATCCCCCCAGCCCTGCCCTAGCGTGAAACTGGACAAAGGAAAGGGGAGTGACCACTGCCCTGACCAGCACCTCCCAGGGGAGGTGCCCAGAGCTCCTCCAGTGTGTCCCAGACCTCTGCCATCTTGGATGCAGAGGTGTGAGGGCACAATGCACAGCTCTGAGTGGCCAGTGGCAGCAGCTGATGTCAGAGACCCCTCCTGATAGGTGCTTACCTTTCTCTGTAGCCAATCCTCCTCTGAGGGCTATTTCGGGTCTCTCCTGAGGGTATCTCTTCGACTTCTGCCAAGGATCGACGGCTGACTGCTACAGGACACCTGCATGACCGCAACAAAGTAGCAAGAAGACTACCAGCAACTTTGTAGCGCCTCACCTGCTGGCTTTCTCAAATGTTTCCTGGTGGGGCACGCTCTGAGGGCTGTCTGCCTTCACCCTGCTCTGGAAGCCAAGAAGAAATCTCCTATGGGTCGACGGAATCTTCCTCCTGCCAACGCAGGCACCAAACTTATGCATCACCGGTCCTCTGGGTCCCCTCTCGTTCTGGCGAGCATGGTCCCTGGAACACAGGAGCTGGGTCCAAGTGTCCCCGACAGTCCAGTGGCCCTTATGTCCAAATTTGGTGGAGGTAAGTCCTTGCCTCCCCACGCCAGACAGTAATCCTGTGTACTGCATGAACTGTAGCTGCTCGGGCTTCTGTGCACTTTTGCAAGACTTCCTTTGTGCACAGCCTAGCCCAGGTCCCCAGCACTCCGTCCTACATTGCCCAACTCTCTGAGTTGGACTCCGTCGTCGTGGGACCCTCTTTTGTTATTCTGAGTCGACTGTCGTCCTCAGATCTTCTAAGTGCCTGTTCAGGTGCTTCTGCGAGTGCTGCCTGCTTCTGTGTGGGCTCTCTGTGTTGCTGAGCGCCCCCTCTGTCTCCTCCTCCAACGGGCGACATCCTGGTCATTCCTGGGCCCCAGCAGCACTCAAAATCCTCAACCGTGACTCTTGCAGCTAGCAAGGCTTTTTTGCGGTATTTCTGCGTGGAAACACTTCTGCATCCTCCAGCACACCGTGGGACATCTTCTGACCAAAGGAGAAGTTCCTGGCACCTTCCGTTAATGCAGAATCTATGGCTTCTTCCACCCAGAGGCAGCCCTTTTGCACCTTCATCCGGGGTTTAGTGGGCTCCTGCCCCCCCTGGACTCTTGGACTTGCTGCCCTTCCTTTACAGGTCCTCAGGTCCAGGAATCTGTCTTCAGTGCTTTGGTAGTAGTTGGGTAACTTTACTCCTACTTTTCAGGGTCTTGGGGTGGGGTATTTTGGACACCCTTACTGTTTTCTCACAGTCCCAGCGACCCTCTACAACTTCCCATAGGCCTGGGGTCCATTCGTGATTCGCATTTCACTTTTGGAGTATATGGTTTGTGTTGCCCCTAGGCCTATGTCCACCTATTACATTCTATTGTGATTCTACATTGTTTGCACTACTTTTCTAACTGTTACTTACCTGATTTTGGTTTACTTACATATAATTTGTGTATATTACTTACCTCCTAAGTGAGGGTATCATCTGAGATACTTTTGGCATACTGTCACTAAAATAAAGTACCTTTATTTTTAGTAACTCTGAGTATTGTGTTTTCTTATGATATTGTGCTATATGATATAAGTGGTATAGTAGGAGCTTTGCATGTCTCCTAGTTCAGCCTAAGCTGCTTTGCCATAGCTACCTCTAACAGCCTAAGCTGGCAGAAACACCTCTATTCTACTAATAAGGGACAACTGGACCTGGCACAAGGTGTAAGTACCACAAGGTACCCACTATAAGCCAGGCCAGCCTCCTACAGTCATTGGTGCTGTTCATGAGAAAAACATATACCAAATAATTCAATATATACACATTGAACTAAAACAGTTTACTGTTCTGCTCTAAAACGTTCTACAAAGTTTCTGAAAAGTTCTGAAAACTTTTTAAAGTTTTAAAAAAGTTTGAAAAAGTTTATATCTCTGTGCTTTCAAATGTTCTAAACCTTTTTCTCCCTTCTGTCTTAAACCTTTTCTATCACGTCTGCAGTAGAGCTCACTCCCAAAATTGTTCAGGCAACCTATGAGAGTTTAAACTTTAAAGGTTTGAGGGGTCTCTGCATAGAAAGAGGTTTAAGCATTGGCAAGAATCCTACCAAAGACTTTCTCTTTAACCTTCTCCTAGAAAGTGACCAGAACCAGTCTGGCCCATCCCGGGAACAGGAGGTAGGAGGGGAGGGTGCCCAGTCAGACTCAGAGGAGTTCCCTGAAGAGACTGGGGAGGGTTCTTCCAAAGACCTGCCACCTAGCAGGCTACGTAGTGACACTGGTTGTGGGAGGGGATCACACATTAGTAGGGCACCTTTCACTCCTAAAGGCCAGGTTACTAGGGTCCAGCCAGTTAGGGACAGGTCTCTCTCTGCCAATTCCCACATTTCCTCTGTATCTCACCATTCCCAAGCCTCCCACCCTGAGGATAACTTAATGGAAAAGTAACTCAGAAAGCTGAGGTTGGAAGAGGCCAGGCTGAAGCTTAAACAGCAGCAGCTGGTCTTAGACAGGGAATCTCTGGATGTAGCGAGGGAAAGGTAGAGATTGGGGTTAGTTCCCCATGGTGACAGCAGCAGTGTTTTTTATAACAATCCTGTTAGAGAGCAAGATTCCAGAAACCTGCATAAGATAGTCCCCCCTTATGAGGAGAGGGATGACATTAACAAGTGGTTTGCTGCACTTGAGAGGGCCTGTTTGGTACAGTTGGTCCCTCGAAGGCAGTGGGCTGCTATCGTGTAGCTATTTTTCACTGGTAAGGGTAGGGATAGGCTCCTTACTGTCAGAGAAAGTGATGCTAATAATTACAAAGATTTGAAGGATGCACTCTTGGATGGATTTTGCTTAATCACTGAACAATACAGGATTAAGTTCAGAGACACCAGAAAAGAGTCCTCTCAAGACTGGACAGACTTTGCAGACTGTTCAGTGAAGGCCTTGGAGGGTTGGTTGCATGGCAGTAAGGTGAATGACTATGAAAGCCTGTTTAATCTGATCCTGAGAGGACATATTCTTAACAATTGTGTATCTGATTTGTTGCACAAGTACTTGGTAGACTCAGATCTGACCTCTCCATAAGAATTGAAAAAGAAGGCAGACAAATGGGTTAGAACAAGAGTGAACAGAAAAGTTCATACAGGGGGTGACAAGGATGGTAAGAAGAAGGATGGTAAGTCTTCTGACAAGGGTGGGGACAAAGATAAAAAAACATTCTGAGTCGTCATCAGGCCCACAAAAATCCTCTGGGGGAGGTGGGTCCAAATCCTCTTCAAACAATCAGAAAAAGCCTTGGTGTTATTTGTGTAAAGTCAAAGTCCATTGGGCAACTGATTCCACTTGTCCAAAGAAAAACACCAAACCTCCCACCACCACAACCCCAACTGCGACCTCTAGTGCCCCTAGTAGTAGCAGCAGTAGTGGGAAGTCTACTACTAATAGCCAATCCAAGGGTGTAGCTGGGCTCACTATTGGCAATGTAGTTGGGGTTGGTCTTGTTAGGGAGACCACAGAGGCTGTTTTAGTCTCTGAAGGTGGCATTGATTTTGCCACCTTGGTTGCTTGTCACCTTAATATGGGTAACTACAAGCAACTTCCCCTAATCAATGGTGTTGAGGTTGAGGCCTACAGGGACACAGGAGCCAGTGTGTAGGGAAGTACCATCTTGCCTAGCATGTTACCCCCATTTTTCACTGTATATATGTTGTTTTAGTCTATGTGTCACTGGGACCCTGCCAGGCAGGGCCCCAGTGCTCATAAGTATGTGCCCTGTATGTGTTCCCTGTGTGATGCCTAACTGTTTCACTGATGCTCTGCTAACCAGAACCTCAGTGGTTATGCTCTCTCTGCCTTCCAAATTTGTCACAAACAGGCTAGTGACTAAATTTACCAATTCACATTGGCATACTGGTAGACCCATATAATTCCCTTGTATATGGTACTGAGGTACCCAGGGTAATGGGGTTCCAAGAGATCCCTATGGGCTGCAGCATTTCTTTTCCCACCCTTAGGGAACTCTGACAATTCTTACACAGGCCTGCCACTGCAGCCTGAGTGAAATAACGTCCACGTTATTTCACAGCCATTTACCACTGCACATAAGTAACTTATAAGTCACCTCTCTGTCTAACCTTCACCTAGTGAAGGTTGGGTGCAAAGTTACTTAGTGTGTGGGCACCCTGGCACTAGCCAAGGTGCCCCCACATTGTTCAGGGCAATTTCCCCGGACTATGTGAGTGCGAGACACCATTACACGCGTGCACTATACATAGGTCACTACCTATGTATAGCGTCACAATGGTAACTCCGAACATGGCCATGTAACATGTCTAAGATAATGGGATTGTCACCCCAATACCATTCTGGTATTGGGGGGACAATTCCATGATCCCCTGAGTCTCTAGCACAGTACCCAGGTACTGCCAAACTGCCTTTCCGGGGTCTCCATTGCAGCTGCTGCTGCTGATAACCCCTCAGACAGGTTTCTGCCCTCCTGGGGTCCAGGAATCCATGGCCCAGGAAGGCAGAACAAAGGATTTCCTCTGGGAGAGGGTGTTACACCCTCTCCCTTTGGAAATAGGTGTGAAGGGCTGGGGAGGAGTAGCCTCCCCCAGCCTCTGGAAATGCTTTGATGGGCAGAGATAGTGCCCAACTCTGCATAAGCCAGTCTACACCGGTTCAGGGATCCCCCAGCCCTGCTCTGGCGTGAAACTGGACAAAGGAAAGCGGAGTGACCACTACCCTGACCAGTACCTCCCAGGGGAGGTGCCCAGAGCTCCTCCAGTGTGTCCCAGACCTCTGCCATCTTGGAAACAGAGGTGTTGTGGGCACACTGGACTGCTCTGAGTGGCCAGTGCCAGCAGGTGACGTCAGAGGCTCCTTCTGGTAGGCTCTTACCTCTCCTGGTAACCAATCCTGCTAACCTGGTAGCCAAACCTCCTTTTCTGGCAATTTAGAGTCTCTGCTTTGGGGAATTCTTCAGATAACGAATGCAAGAGCTCACCAGAGTTCCTCTGCATCTCCCTCTTCACCTTCTACCAAGGATCAACCGCTGACTGCTCCAGGATGCCTGCAAAACGGCAACAAAGTACCAAGACGACTACCAGCAACATTGTAGCGCCTAATCCTGCCGGCTTTCTCGACTATTTCCCTGGTGGTGCATGCTCTGGGGGTAGCCTGCCTCCTCTCTGCACCAGGAACTCTGAAGAAATCTCCTGTGGTTCGACGGAATCTTCCCCCTGCAACCGCAGGCACCAAAAGACTGGATCACTGGTCCTCTGGGTCCCCTCTCAGCACAACGAGCGTGGTCCCTGGAACTCAGCAACTCTGTCCAAGTGACTCCCACAGTCCAGTGACTCTTCAGTCCAAGTTTGGTGTAGGTAAGTCCTTGCCTCCCCACGCTAGACTGAACAGCTGTGTACTGCGTAATTTGCAGCTGCTCTGGCTCCTGTGCACTCTTCCAGGATTTCCTTCATGCACAGCCAAGCCTGGGTCCCCGGCACTCCTTCCTGCAGTGCGCAACCTTCTGAGTTGTCCTCCGGCGTCGTGGGACTTCCTTTTGTGACTTCGGGTGGATTCCGGTTCACTTTTCTTCAAAGTGCCTGGTAGAGTACTTTTGCAGGTGCTGCCTGCTTCTGTGAGGGCCCCCTCAGTTGTTGGGCACCCCCTCTGTCTCCTCCTTCAAGTGGCGACATCCTGGTCTCTTCTGGGCCATAGCAGCACCCAAAAACCTCTACTGCGACCCTTGCAGCTAGCAAGGCTTGTTTGTGGTCTTTCTGCATGGGAATACCTCTGCAAGCTTCATCGTGACGTGGGACATCAGTCTTCAGAAGGAGAAGTCCCTAGTCCTCTTCTTTCTTGCAGAACTCCAAGCTTCTTCCAACAGGTGGCAGCTTCTGTGCACCCACAGCTGGCATTTCCTGGGCTCCTGACCACTCTCGACACTGTTGCGACTCTTGGACTTGGTCTCCTTGTCTTACAGGTACTCAGATCCGGAAATCCACTGTTGTTGCATTGCTGGTGTTTGTTCTTCCTGCAGAATCCCCCTATCACGACTTCTGTGCTCTCTGGGGGTAGTAGGTGCACTTTCCACCTACCTTTCAGGGTCTTGGGGTGGGCTATTTTTCTAACCCTCACTGTTTTCTTACAGTCCCAGCAACCCTCTACAAGCTCACATAGGTTTGGGGTCCATTCGTGGTTAGCATTCCACTTTTGGAGTATATGGTTTGTGTTGCCCCTATACCTATGTGCTCCTATTGCAATCTATTGTAATTCTAAACTGTTTGCATTACTTTTCTTGCTCTTACTTACCTAATTTTGGTTGGTGTACATATAACTTGTGTATATAACTTATCTTCTTACTGAGGATACTCACTGAGATACTTTTGACATATTGTCATAAAAATAAAGTACCTTTATTTTGAGTAATTCTGAGTATTGTGTTTTCTTGTGAATTTGTGCATATGATAAGTGGTATGGTAGGAGCTTTGCATGTCTCCTACTTCAGCCTAAGCTGGTTTGCCATAGCTACCTTCTATCAGACTAAGCTACTTGAAACACCTCTTCTACACTAATAAGGGATAACTGGACCTGGCAGAAGGTGTAAGTGATGACTAACTGTCTCACTGAGGCTCTGCTAACCAGAACCTCAGTGGTGATGCTCTCTCTGCTTCCCAAATTGTCACAAACAGGCTAGTGACCAATTTCACCAATTCACATTGGCATACTGGAACACCCTTATAATTCCCTAGTATATGGTACTGAGGTACCCAGGGTATTGGGGATCCAGGAGATACCTACGGGTTGCAGCATTTCTTTTGCCACCCATAGGGAGATCTGACAATTCTTACACAGTCCTGCCAGTGCAGCCTGAGTGAAATAACGTCCATGTTATTTCACAGCCATTTACCACTGCACTTATGTAACTTAAAAGCCACCTATATGTCTAACCTTCACCTGGTGAAGGTTGGGTGCAAAGTTACTCACTGTTTGGGCACCCTGGCACTAGCCAAGGTGCCCCCACATCGTTCAGGGCAAATTCCCCAGATTTGTGAGTGTGGGGACACCATTACACGCGTGCATTACACATAGGTCACTACCTATGTATAGCGTCACAATGGTAACTCCGAACATTGCCATGTAACATGTCTAAGATCATGGAATTGTGACCCCAAATGGCATTGGGGAGACAATCTAGCACAGAACCCGGGTACTGCCAAACTGCCTTTCCGGGGTCTCCACTGCAGCTGCTGCTGCTGCCAAGCCCTCAGTCAGGTTTCTGCCCTCCTGGGGTCCAGGTAGCCCTGGCCCACGAAGGCAGAACAAAGGATTTCCTCTGAGAGAGGGTGTGACACCCTCTCCCTTTGGAAATAGTTGTGATGGCTGGGAGGAGTAGCCTCCCCCAGCCTCTGGAAATGCTTTGATGAGCACAGATGCTGCCCATCTCTGCATAAGCCAGTCTACACCGGTTTAGGGATCCCCCAGCCCTGCTCTGGCACAAAACTGGACAAAGGAAAGGGGAGTGACCACTCCCCTGACCTGCACCTCCCAGCAGAGGTGCCCAGTGCTCCTCCAGTGTGCCCCAGACGTCTGCCATCTTGGAAACAGAGGTGTTGCTGTGCACTCTTCCAGGATTTCCTTCATGCACAGCCAAGCCTGGGTCCCCGACACTCTATGTAGGAGGCTGGACTGGCTTGTAGTGAGTACCAAGGGGTACTTGCACCTTGCACCAGGCCCAGTTATCCCTTATTAATGTATAGGGTGTCTAGCAGCTTAGGCTGATAGATAATGGTAGCTTAGCAGAGCAGCTTAGGCTAAACTAGGAGACGTGTGAAGCTACTACAGTACCACTTAGTGTCATATGCACAATATCATAAGAAAACACAATACACAGTTATACTAAAAATAAAGGTACTTTATTTTTATGACAATATGCCAAAGTATCTCAGAGTGTACCCTCAGTGAGAGGATAGGAAATATACACAAGATATATATACACAATAGCAAAAATATGCAGTATAGTCTTAGAAAACAGTGCAAACAATGTATAGTTACAATAGGATGCAATGGGGACACATAGGGATAGGGGCAACACAAACCATATACTCCAAAAGTGGAATGTGAACCACGAATGGACCCCAAACCTATGTGACCTTGTAGAGGGTCGCTGGGACTATTAGAAAATAGTGAGAGTTAGAAAAATAACCCTCCCCAAGACCCTGAAAAGTGAGTGCAAAGTGCACTAAAGTTCCCCTAAACACAAAGAAGTCGTGTTAGAGGAATAATGCAGGAAAGACACAAACCAACAATGCAACAACGCTGGATTTCCAATCTGGGGTACCTTTGGAACAAGGGGACCAAGTCCAAAAGTCACAAGCAAGTCGGAGATGGGCAGATGCCCAGGAAATGCCAGCTGCGGGTGCAAAGAAGCTTCGACAGGACTGAAGAAGCTGCGGTTTCTGCAGGAACGCAAAGGGCTAGAGACTTCCCCTTTGGAGGACGGATCCCACTCGCCTTGTAGAGTTGTGCAGAAGTGTTTTCCCGCCAAAAGAACGCCAACAAGCCTTGCTAGCTGCAAATCGTGCGGTAAGAGTTTTTGGATGCTGCTGTGGCCCAGGAGAGACCAGGAGGTCGCAAATTGGACCAGGAGGTAGAGGGGACGTCAAGCAAGACAAAGAGCCCTCTTAGCAGCAGGTAGCCCCCGGAGAAGTGCCAGAAACAGGCACTACAAGGATGCGTGAAACAGTGCTCACCCGAAGTCGCACAAAGAAGTCCCACGTCGCCGGAGAACAACTTAGGAGGTCGTGCAATGCAGGTTAGAGTGCCGTGGACCCAGGCTGGAGTGTGCACAAAGGATTTCCGCCGGAAGTGCACAGGGGCCGGAGTAGCTGCAAAAGTCGCGGTTCCCAGCAATGCAGCCCAGCGAGGTGAGGCAAGGACTTACCTCCACCAAACTTGGACTGAAGAGTCACTGGACTGTGGGAGTTACTTGGACAGAGTTGCTGGATTCGAGGGACCTCGCTCGTCGTGCTGAGAGGAGACCCAAGGGATCGTTAATGCAGCTTTTTGGTGCCTGCGGTTGCAGGGGGAAGATTCCGTCGACCCACGGGAGATTTCTTCGGAGCTTCTAGTGCAGAGCGGAGGCAGACTACCCCCACAGCATGCACCACCAGGAAAACAGTCGAGAAGGCGGCAGGATCAGCGTTACAGAGTTGCAGTAGTCGTCTTTGCTACTATGTTGCAGGTTTGCAGGCTTCCAGCGCGGTCAGCAGTCGATTCCTTGGCAGAAGGTGAAGAGAGAGATGCAGAGGAACTCGGATGAGCTCTTGCATTTGTTATCTCAGGAATCCCAAGAGACAGATGTAGGAGGCTGGACTGGCTTGTAGTGAGTACCAAGGGGTACTTGCACCTTGCACCAGGCCCAGTTATCCCTTATTAGTGTATAGGGTGTCTAGCAGCTTAGGCTGATAGATAATGGTAGCTTAGCAAAGCAGCTCAGGCTGAACTAGGAGACGTGTGAAGCTACTACAGTACCACTTAGTGTCATATGCACAATATCATAAGAAAACACAATACACAGTTATACTAAAAATAAAGGTACTTTATTTTTATGACAATATGCCAAAGTATCTTAGAGTGTACCCTCAGTGAGAGGATAGGAAATATACACAAGATATATATACACAATAGCAAAAATATGCAGTATAGTCTTAGAAAACAGTGCAAACAATGTATAGTTACAATAGGATGCAATGGGGAAACATAGGGATAGGGGCAACACAAACCATATACTCCAGAAGTGGAATGCGAACCACGAATGGACCCCAAACCTATGTGACCTTGTAGAGGGTCGCTGGGACTATTAGAAAATAGTGAGAGTTAGCAAAATAACCCACCCCAAGACCCTGAAAAGTGAGTGCAAAGTGCACCAAAGTTCCCCTAAGGACAAAATAGTCGTGTTAGAGGGAGAATGCAAGGAAAACACAAATCAGCAATGCAACAACGATGGATTCCTGTCTGAAGGTACCTGTGGAACAAGGGGACCAAGTCCAAAAGTCACAAGCAGCTCGGAGATGGGCAGATGCCCAAGAAATGCCAGCGGTTGGTGCAAAGAAGCTCTTACTAGGCTGAAGAACTGTGAATACTGCAGGAACGACAAGGGCTAGAGACTTCCCCTTTGGAGGATGGATCCCCCACGCCTTGGAGAGTCGTGCAGAAGTGTTTTCCCGCCGGATGGACGCCAACAAGCCTTGCTACACGCAAATCGTGCGTTTGGCGTTTTTGGACGCTGCTGGGGCCCAGGAGGGACCAGGAGGTCGCAAATTGGACCTGCAGAGAGAGGGGACGTCGAGCAAGACAAAGAGCCCTCACTGAAGCAGGTAGCACCCGGAGAAGTGCCAGAAACAGGCACTACGAGGATGCGTGAAACGGTGCTCGCCGAAGTTGCACAAAGGAGTCCCACGTCGCCGGAGATCAACTTAGAAAGTCGTGCAATGCAGGTTAGAGTGCCGTGGACCCAGGCTTGGCTGTGCACACAGGATTTCCGCCGGAAGTGCACAGGGGCCGGAGAAGCTTGCAAAGTCGCGGTTCCCAGCAATGCAGCCCAGCGAGGTGAGGCAAGGACTTACCTCCACCAAACTTGGGCTGAAGAGTCACTGGACTGTGGGGGTCACTTGGACGGTGTCGCTGGATTCGAGGGACCTCGCTCCTCGTTCTGAGAGGAGACCCAAGGGACCGGTAATGCAGCTTTTTGGTGCCTGCGGTTGCAGGGGGAAGATTCCGTCGACCCACGGGAGATTTCTTCGGAGCTTCTGGTGCAGAGAGGAGGCAGACTACCCCCACAGCATGCACAAGCAGGAAAACAGTCGAGAAGGCGGCAGGATCAGCGTTACAGAGTTGCAGTAGTCGTCTTTGCTACTATGTTGCAGGTTTGCAGGCTTCCAGCGCGGTCAGCGGTCGATTCCTTATCAGAAGGTGAAGAGGGAGATGCAGAGGAACTCGGCTGAGCTCATGCATTCGTTATCTGAAGTTTCCCCAGAGACAGAGACCCTAAATAGCCAGAAAAGAGGGTTTGGCTACCTAGGAGAGAGGAAAGGCTACTAACACCTGAAGGAGCCTATCACAAGGAGTCTCTGACGTCACCTGGTGGCACTGGCCACTCAGAGCAGTCCAGTGTGCCAGCAGCACCTCTGTTTCCAAGATGGCAGAGGTCTGGAGCACACTGGAGGAGCTCTGGACACCTCCCAGGGGAGGTGCAGGTCAGGGGAGTGGTCACTCCCCTTTCCTTTGTCCAGTTTCGCGCCAGAGCAGGGGCTAAGGGGTCCCTGAACCGGTGTAGACTGGCTTATGCAGAATTGGGCACATCTGTGCCCAACAAAGCATTTCCAGAGGCTGGGGGAGGCTACTCCTCCCCTGCCTTCACACCATTTTCCAAAGGGAGAGGGTGTCACACCCTCTCTCAGAGGAAGTTCTTTGTTCTGCCATCCTGGGCCAGGCCTGGCTGGACCCCAGGAGGGCAGCTGCCTGTCTGAGGGGTTGGCAGCAGCAGCAGCTGCAGAGAAACCCCAGGAAGGGCAGTCTGGCAGTACCAGGGTCTGTGCTACAGACCACTGGGATCATGGAATTGTACCAACAATGCCAGGATGGCATAGAGGGGGCAATTCCATGATCATAGACATGTTACATGGCCATATTCGGAGTTACCATGGTGAAGCTACATATAGGTAGTGACCTATATGTAGTGCACGCATGTAATGGTGTCCCCGCACTCACAAAGTTCAGTGAATTGGCTCTGAACAATGTGGGGGCACCTTGGCTAGTGCCAGGGTGCCCTCACACTAAGTAACTTTGCACCTAACCTTTACCAGGTAAAGGTTAGACATATAGGTGACTTATAAGTTACTTAAGTGCAGTGTAAAATGGCTGTGAAATAACGTGGACGTTATTTCACTCAGGCTGCAGTGGCAGGCCTGTGTAAGAATTGTCAGAGCTCCCTATGGGTGGCAAAAGAAATGCTGCAGCCCATAGGGATCTCCTGGAACCCCAATACCCTGGGTACCTCAGTACCATATACTAGGGAATTATAAGGGTGTTCCAGTAAGCCAATGTAAATTGGTAAAATTGGTCACTAGCCTGTTAGTGACAATTTGAAAGTAATGAGAGAGCATAACCACTGAGGTTCTGGTTAGCAGAGCCTCAGTGAGACAGTTAGGCACCACACAGGGAACATATACATGCACACCTATGAGCACTGGGGCCCTGTGTGACAGGGTCCCAGTGACACATACATATAGGCCACAAACCTATGTGCACTGGGGTCCTGACCAGCAGGATCCCAGTGACACATAACAACCATACTGAAAACATAGTGTTTTCACTATGAGCACTGAGGCCTGGCTATCAGGATCCCAGTGAGACAGTGAAAACAGTGACAAACACCCTGACATACACTCACAAACAGGCCAAAAGTGGGGGTAACAAGGCTAGAAAGAGGCTACCTTCTCACACAACCCCCCCCCAAACGAAGGACAATAAGGCTAACCTTGGCCAGTTGAGACTTTATTGTCTAAGTGGTGATAAGTAGAGAGTAGCTCTGCAATAGACTGGTTACTCCCTTTATCATCCACTATATGGTTACTTCCCTGTGGGGATGTAAACCACCCTGTTTGAAGTTTTTTAGCTAACCAACAATGTGAAGATGTATTTTCAGAGTTTCTATCAGTAAGTTTTAGTTTAGAGCAGTGGGAATTATCCACTGAACCTATTTGTAATGATGGAAATGCCAGACAGGGATGCTGTCTCAGTAAAGCCATAGCTGGGCAAAAACTTTGTCCATTTGGCTGGAAGAGAGAACAGGGATGCTGTTTCTCTTGAGTTGGAGCAGGGCAGGGATGCTGTCCTATGAGCTCCACACTAGGGCAGGGATGCTGTCCTAAGTGTTGTGAGGTAGTGCAGGGTTTATGCACTAAAGTTTCTCTGGGAGGGTTGGAGGGATGCTCCATGTTAACTAAAATGGTGCTGTTTTTCTCACCAATGTTAGTTATCCCACAGAGAGGTACTTCCACCTCAGGGAGTCCAGCTTTGCCAGCTGATGATTCCCTTGGAACAGGTGCCACCCCAGGAGAGGTTTCTCCCACCACAGGAATGGTATCCTGAATGGTAGGGTGGTTAGGGGATACTGTGATACCCTTTTTACCTGTTGATGGAGAGGAATCCTGAGTTTTCAGGCCTTCTCTCCTTTGCTTTTTCATTTCACTTGAAATGAGAGGGAACAATTCCTCAGGGATGCCCAGCATGGCTGCATGGGCATAAAACTCTACATCAGCCCAACCTGAGGCCTCTAGGTCATTACCTAAGAGACAGTCTACAGGTAAGCTAGGTGATACCACCACCTGCTTAGGGCCAGTAACTCCACCCCAACTAAACTGAATTATAGCTAAGGGAAGAAACTTAGTGGAGTTATGGACATCAATAATCTTATACTGTTGTCCAATGATGTGTTGTTCAGGGTGCACTAGGTTTTCAGTCACCAAAGTGAAACTGGCACCTGTGTCCCTGTAGGCCAAGGCCTCAACACCATTTATTGAAACTGTCTGCCTGTACTTATCCATTGTAAGGGGACAAGCAGCCAGTGTGGCAAGGCCAATGCCACTAGGTGTGACAGAAACTGTCTTGGGACTGATTACATCAGTTTCCACTATGGACCCATAAGTGAACCCAACTACACCCTTTGCTTGACTGTTGCCAGCAGTCCCACCACTAGTACCACTACTGCTAGGGGCACTAGAGCTTGATGTATTAGTGGTGGTAGGCTCAGGGGGTTTACCTGGACAGGACTTATCCCCTGGCCTATGGCCTCTGTTTTTACACACAAAGCACCAAGGCTTTTTAATGTGTGCAGGTTGGGAAGAAGAGGAAGAATTTGTTTTATCCCCACCCTCTGAAGAGTGTTTAAGATTTGAAGTGGGATCTTTGGTTTTACCCTTATCCCCATGCTTATCTTGAGATTTTTCACCATCTTTCTTCTTATTGCCATCTTTGTCACCCCCTGTATGAACTTTTCTGTTCACCCTTGTTCTGACCCATTTGTCTGCCTTCTTTCCCAATTCTTGGGGAGAGGTCAGATCAGAGTCTACCAGGTACTGGTGCAACAAATCAGACACACAATTATTAAGTATATGCTCTCTCAGGATTGTGTTATACAGGCTTTCATAATCAGTAACTTTACTGCCATGTAACCACCCCTCCAAGGACTTCACTGAATGGTCAATGAAATCAACCCAGTCTTGTGAAGACTCCTTTTTGGTCTCTCTGAACTTGATCCTGTACTGTTCAGTGGTTAAGCCATAACCATCCAGGAGTGCATTCTTAAGAACTTGGAAATTGTTAGCATCATTTTCTTTTACAGTAAGGAGCCTATCCCTACCTTTTCCAGTAAATGATAGCCATAGGATAGCAGCCCACTGCCTTTGAGGGACATCCTGTACAGCACAGGCCCTCTCAAGTGCAGCAAACCACTTGTTAATGTCATCCCCCTCCTTGTAAGGGGGAACTATCTTATGCAGATTCCTGGAATCATGCTCTTTTGCAGGATGACTATGGGGAATACTGCTGCTGCCACCATGGGTATCTAAACCCATTTTCTGTCTTTCCCTCTCTATTTCTAAAGACTGTCTATCCAAATCCAGCTGTTGCTTCTTGAGCTTCAGTCTGGTTTGCTCCACTCTCAATCTATTGAGCTCCCTTTCCAACAATCTGTCATCAGGGTGGGTGGGAGGGACATTTCTAGATACAGAGGTATGATGGGAATGAACAGAAGGAGACCTGTCCCTTACAGAGGGCACCCTAACAGCTTGGCTACCAGCATAATGTGAGAGCACACCATCAGTATGGTGTGATTCAACCTCTGTACCAACTATGCTAGACTGTCTAGTAATGGGCAGGCTGAGAATTTTCTTTCCTGAACCTTTTCCTGGGGGAGTCCCTGGATCAGATTGAGAACCATTAGCTACTTTTTCTACAGATTGGGCACTTATGGCCTTATCCTGTACTCTAAGCATATTAATTAACAGTTCTAAGGAAGGATTCTTCCCTACACTCAAACCTCTCTCTATGCAGAGACTCCTTGCTCCTTTCCAGCTAAGGTGATCATATGCAAGTTTGGACAGTTCAACTTTTTGGCCTGTGCCAGACATTTTTAGAGAGAGTTAAAGTGATAGACAAAAGAGAAAAAAAAGTTTTCAGAACTTTTTGAAAAGACAGAAAAAAAACTTTTTAAACTTTTAAGAACTTTTTGAAAGTTTAGTAGTACTTTTCAGCACTTAGAAAAGAGTGAAAAGAGGAAATGCAAAACTTTTTGGCTATGTGTATATACACTGACCTTGTTTTGTATATTTTTCTCTTATGAAAAGTACAATGACAAGAGTGGTAAGTAGTCTCAAGCACTTATCCCACCACTGCACAACCAATGTAGGAGGCTGGACTGGCTTGTAGTGAGTACCAAGGGGTACTTGCACCTTGCACCAGGCCCAGTTATCCCTTATTAGTGTATAGGGTGTCTAGCAGCTTAGGCTGATAGATAATGGTAGCTTAGCAAAGCAGCTCAGGCTGAACTAGGAGACGTGTGAAGCTACTACAGTACCACTTAGTGTCATATGCACAATATCATAAGAAAACACAATACACAGTTATACTAAAAATAAAGGTACTTTATTTTTATGACAATATGCCAAAGTATCTTAGAGTGTACCCTCAGTGAGAGGATAGGAAATATACACAAGATATATATACACAATAGCAAAAATATGCAGTATAGTCTTAGAAAACAGTGCAAACAATGTATAGTTACAATAGGATGCAATGGGGAAACATAGGGATAGGGGCAACACAAACCATATACTCCAGAAGTGGAATGCGAACCACGAATGGACCCCAAACCTATGTGACCTTGTAGAGGGTCGCTGGGACTATTAGAAAATAGTGAGAGTTAGCAAAATAACCCACCCCAAGACCCTGAAAAGTGAGTGCAAAGTGCACCAAAGTTCCCCTAAGGACAAAATAGTCGTGTTAGAGGGAGAATGCAAGGAAAACACAAATCAGCAATGCAACAACGATGGATTCCTGTCTGAAGGTACCTGTGGAACAAGGGGACCAAGTCCAAAAGTCACAAGCAGCTCGGAGATGGGCAGATGCCCAAGAAATGCCAGCGGTTGGTGCAAAGAAGCTCTTACTAGGCTGAAGAACTGTGAATACTGCAGGAACGACAAGGGCTAGAGACTTCCCCTTTGGAGGATGGATCCCCCACGCCTTGGAGAGTCGTGCAGAAGTGTTTTCCCGCCGGATGGACGCCAACAAGCCTTGCTACACGCAAATCGTGCGTTTGGCGTTTTTGGACGCTGCTGGGGCCCAGGAGGGACCAGGAGGTCGCAAATTGGACCTGCAGAGAGAGGGGACGTCGAGCAAGACAAAGAGCCCTCACTGAAGCAGGTAGCACCCGGAGAAGTGCCAGAAACAGGCACTACGAGGATGCGTGAAACGGTGCTCGCCGAAGTTGCACAAAGGAGTCCCACGTCGCCGGAGATCAACTTAGAAAGTCGTGCAATGCAGGTTAGAGTGCCGTGGACCCAGGCTTGGCTGTGCACACAGGATTTCCGCCGGAAGTGCACAGGGGCCGGAGAAGCTTGCAAAGTCGCGGTTCCCAGCAATGCAGCCCAGCGAGGTGAGGCAAGGACTTACCTCCACCAAACTTGGGCTGAAGAGTCACTGGACTGTGGGGGTCACTTGGACGGTGTCGCTGGATTCGAGGGACCTCGCTCCTCGTTCTGAGAGGAGACCCAAGGGACCGGTAATGCAGCTTTTTGGTGCCTGCGGTTGCAGGGGGAAGATTCCGTCGACCCACGGGAGATTTCTTCGGAGCTTCTGGTGCAGAGAGGAGGCAGACTACCCCCACAGCATGCACAAGCAGGAAAACAGTCGAGAAGGCGGCAGGATCAGCGTTACAGAGTTGCAGTAGTCGTCTTTGCTACTATGTTGCAGGTTTGCAGGCTTCCAGCGCGGTCAGCGGTCGATTCCTTATCAGAAGGTGAAGAGGGAGATGCAGAGGAACTCGGCTGAGCTCATGCATTCGTTATCTGAAGTTTCCCCAGAGACAGAGACCCTAAATAGCCAGAAAAGAGGGTTTGGCTACCTAGGAGAGAGGAAAGGCTACTAACACCTGAAGGAGCCTATCACAAGGAGTCTCTGACGTCACCTGGTGGCACTGGCCACTCAGAGCAGTCCAGTGTGCCAGCAGCACCTCTGTTTCCAAGATGGCAGAGGTCTGGAGCACACTGGAGGAGCTCTGGACACCTCCCAGGGGAGGTGCAGGTCAGGGGAGTGGTCACTCCCCTTTCCTTTGTCCAGTTTCGCGCCAGAGCAGGGGCTAAGGGGTCCCTGAACCGGTGTAGACTGGCTTATGCAGAATTGGGCACATCTGTGCCCAACAAAGCATTTCCAGAGGCTGGGGGAGGCTACTCCTCCCCTGCCTTCACACCATTTTCCAAAGGGAGAGGGTGTCACACCCTCTCTCAGAGGAAGTTCTTTGTTCTGCCATCCTGGGCCAGGCCTGGCTGGACCCCAGGAGGGCAGCTGCCTGTCTGAGGGGTTGGCAGCAGCAGCAGCTGCAGAGAAACCCCAGGAAGGGCAGTCTGGCAGTACCAGGGTCTGTGCTACAGACCACTGGGATCATGGAATTGTACCAACAATGCCAGGATGGCATAGAGGGGGCAATTCCATGATCATAGACATGTTACATGGCCATATTCGGAGTTACCATGGTGAAGCTACATATAGGTAGTGACCTATATGTAGTGCACGCGTGTAATGGTGTCCCCGCACTCACAAAGTTCAGTGAATTGGCTCTGAACAATGTGGGGGCACCTTGGCTAGTGCCAGGGTGCCCTCACACTAAGTAACTTTGCACCTAACCTTTACCAGGTAAAGGTTAGACATATAGGTGACTTATAAGTTACTTAAGTGCAGTGTAAAATGGCTGTGAAATAACGTGGACGTTATTTCACTCAGGCTGCAGTGGCAGGCCTGTGTAAGAATTGTCAGAGCTCCCTATGGGTGGCAAAAGAAATGCTGCAGCCCATAGGGATCTCCTGGAACCCCAATACCCTGGGTACCTCAGTACCATATACTAGGGAATTATAAGGGTGTTCCAGTAAGCCAATGTAAATTGGTAAAATTGGTCACTAGCCTGTTAGTGACAATTTGAAAGTAATGAGAGAGCATAACCACTGAGGTTCTGGTTAGCAGAGCCTCAGTGAGACAGTTAGGCACCACACAGGGAACATATACATGCACACCTATGAGCACTGGGGCCCTGTGTGACAGGGTCCCAGTGACACATACATATAGGCCACAAACCTATGTGCACTGGGGTCCTGACCAGCAGGATCCCAGTGACACATAACAACCATACTGAAAACATAGTGTTTTCACTATGAGCACTGAGGCCTGGCTATCAGGATCCCAGTGAGACAGTGAAAACAGTGACAAACACCCTGACATACACTCACAAACAGGCCAAAAGTGGGGGTAACAAGGCTAGAAAGAGGCTACCTTCTCACAACAGAGACCCTAAATAGCCCGAAAAGAGGGTTTGGCTACTTAGGAGAGAGGATAGGCTAGCAACACCTGAAGGAGCCTATCACAAGGAGTCTCTGACGTCACCTGGTGGCACTGGCCACTCAGAGCAGTCCAGTGTGCCAGCAGCACCTCTGTTTCCAAGATGGCAGAGGTCTGGAGCACACTGGAGGAGCTCTGGACACCTCCCAGGGGAGGTGCAGGTCAGGGGAGTGGTCACTCCCCTTTCCTTTGTCCAGTTTCACGCCAGAGCAGGGCTAAGGGGTCCCTGAACCGGTGTAGACTGGCTTATGCAGAATTGGGCACATCTGTGCCCAACAAAGCATTTCCAGAGGCTGGGGGAGGCTACTCTTCCCCTGCCTTCACACCATTTTCCAAAGGGAGAGGGTGTAACACCCTCTCTCAGAGGAAGTCCTTTGTTCTGCCATCCTGGGCCAGGCCTGGCTGGACCCCAGGAGGGCAGCTGCCTGTCTGAGGGGCTGGCAGCAGCTGCAGTGAAACCCCAGCAAGGGCAGTTTGGCAGTACCAGAGTCTGTGCTACAGACCACTGGGATCATGGGATTGTGCCAACCATGCCAGGATGGTATAGAGGGGGCAATTCCATGATCATAGACATGTTACATGGCCATATTCGGAGTTACCATTGTGAAGCTACATATAGGTAGTGACCTATATGTAGTGCACGCGTGTAATGGTGTCCCCGCACTCACAAAGTTCAGGCAATTGGCTCTGAACAATGTGGGGGCACCTTGGCTAGTGCCAGGGTGCCCTCACACTAAGTAACTTTGCACCTAACCTTTACCAGGTAAAGGTTAGACATATAGGTGACTTATAAGTTACTTAAGGGCAGTGTAAAATGGCTGTGAAATAACGTGTACGTTATTTCACTCAGGCTGCAGTGGCAGGCCTGTGTAAGAATTGTCAGAGCTCCCTATGGGTGGCAAAAGAAATGCTGCCGCCCATAGGGATCTCCTGGAACCCCAATACCCTGGGTACCTCAGTACCATATACTAGGGAATTATAAGGGTGTTCCAGTAAGCCAATGTAAATTGGTAAAATTGGTCACTAGCCTGTTAGTGACAATTTGTAAAGAGAGAGCATAACCACTGAGGTTCTGGTTAGCAGAGCCTCAGTGAGACAGTTAGGCACCACACAGGGAACACATACATATAGGACACAAACTTATGAGCACTGGGGTCCTGACTAGCAGGGTCCCAGTGACACATAACAAACATACTGAAAACATAGGGTTTTCACTATGAGCACTGGGCCCTGGCAAGCAGGATACCAGTGAGACAGTGAAAACACCCTGATATACACTCACAAACAGGCCCAAAGTGGGGGTAACAAGGCTAGAAAGAGGCTACTTTCTCACACTCTAACCTGCAGTGCACAGCCTTCTGAGTTGTCCCCCGGCGTCGTGGGACTCCCTTTTGTGATTTCGGGTGGACTCCGGTTCACTCCTCTTCTAAGTGCCTGTTCCGGTACTTCTGCAGGTGCTGCCTGCTTCTGTGAGGGCTCCGTGACTTGCTGGGCGTCCCCTCTGTCTCCTCATCCAAGTGGCGACATCCTGGTCCCTCCTGGGCCACATCAGCATCCAAAAACCCTAACCGTGTCCCTTGCAGCTAGCAAGGCTTGTTTGTGGTCTTTCTGCGTGGGAACACCTCTGCGAGCTTCTTCCCACCGTGCGACATCCATCCTCCAAAGGAGAAGTTCCTAGTCCTCTTCTTTCTGGCAGAACTCCAAGCTTCTTCCAACAGGTGGCAGCTTCCTTGCACCCACAGCTGGCATTTCCTGGGCTCCTGACCACTCTCGACACTGTTGCGACTCTTGGACTTGGTCTCCTTGTCTTACAGGTACTCAGATCCGGAAATCCACTGTTGTTGCATTGCTGGTGTTTGTTCTTCCTGCAGAATCCCCCTATCACGACTTCTGTGCTCTCTGGGGGTAGTAGGTGCACTTTCCACCTACCTTTCAGGGTCTTGGGGTGGGCTATTTTTCTAACCCTCACTGTTTTCTTACAGTCCCAGCAACCCTCTACAAGCTCACATAGGTTTGGGGTCCATTCGTGGTTAGCATTCCACTTTTGGAGTATATGGTTTGTGTTGCCCCTATACCTATGTGCTCCTATTGCAATCTATTGTAATTCTAAACTGTTTGCATTACTTTTCTTGCTCTTACTTACCTAATTTTGGTTGGTGTACATATAACTTGTGTATATAACTTATCTTCTTACTGAGGATACTCACTGAGATACTTTTGACATATTGTCATAAAAATAAAGTACCTTTATTTTGAGTAATTCTGAGTATTGTGTTTTCTTGTGAATTTGTGCATATGATATAAGTGGTATAGTAGGAGCTTTGCATGTCTCCTACTTCAGCCTAAGCTGGTTTGCCATAGCTACCTTCTATCAGCCTAAGCTACTAGAAACACCCCTTCTACACTAATAAGGGATAACTGGACCTGGCAGAAGGTGTAAGTACCTCTGGTACCCACTACAAACCAGGCCAGCCTCCTACATTGGTGGTGCAGCGGTGGGATAAGTACTTGCAATTCCCTAGTATATGGTACATATATTTCCACTTAGACAATGAAGACTCATCAGGTCATGGCTAGTCTTATTGTCCTTTGTTTGGGGGGGGGTTGTGTAGGAAAGTACCATCTTGCCTGGCATGTTACCCCCATATTTCACTGTATATATGTTGTTTTAGTCTATGTGTCACTGGGACCCTGCCAGGCCCCCAGTGCTCATAAGTGTGCCCTGTATGTGTTCCCTGTGTGATGACTAACTATCTCACTGAGGCTCTGCTAACCAGAACCTCGGTGGTGATGCTCTCTCTGCTTCCCAAATTGTCACTAACAGGCTAGTGACCAATTTCACCAATTCACATTGGCATACTGGAACACCCTTATAATTCCCTAGTCTATGGTACTGAGGTACCCAGGGTATTGGGGATCCAGGATATCCCTATGGGCTGCAGCATTTCTTTTGCCACCCATAGGGCGATCTGACAATTCTTACACAGGCCTGCCAGTGCAGCCTGAGTGAAATAACGTCCACGTTATTTCACAGCCATTTACCACTGCACTTATATAACTTAAAAGCCACCTATATGTCTAACCTTCACCTGGTGCAAAGTTACTCACTGCGTGGGAACACCTCTGCGAGCTTCTTCACGCCGTGCAACATCCATCCTCCAAAGGAGAAGTTCCTAGTCCTCTTCTTTCTGGCAGAACTCCTAGCTTCTTCCAACAGGTGGCAGCTTCCTTGCACCCACAGCTGGCATTTCCTGGGCTCCTGCCCACTCTTGACACTGTCGCGACTCTTGGACTTGGACCCCTTGTCTTACAGGTACTCAGGTCTGGAAATCCACTGTTGTTGCATTGCTGGTGTTTGTTCTTCCTGCAGAATCCCCCTATCACGACTTCTGTGAGTGCGGGGACACCATTATACGCGTGCACTATACATATGTCACGACATATGTATGGCGTCACAATGGTAACTCCGAACATGGCCATGTAATATGTCTAGGATCATGGAATTGTCACCCCAATGCCATTCTGGCATTGGGGAGACAATTCCATGATCCCCCGAATTTCTAGCTCAGACCCGGATACTGCCAAACTACCTTTCCCGGGGTTTCACTGCAGCTGCTGCTGCTGCCAACCCCTCAGACAGGTTTCTGCCCTCCTGGGGTCCAGCCAGGCTTGGCCCAGGAAGGCAGAACAAAGGACTTCCTCGGAGAGAGGGTTTTAAACCCTCTCCCTTTGGAAAAAGGTGTCAGGGCTGGGGAGGAGTAGCCTCCCCCAGCCTCTGGTAATGCTTTGATGGGCACAGATAGTGCCCATCTCTGCAAAAGCCAGTCTGCACCGGTTCAGGGATCCCTCAGCCCTGCTCTGGCGCAAAACTGGACAAAGGAAAGGGGAGTGACCACTCCCCTGACCTGCACCTCCCCTGGGAGGTGCCCAGAGCTCCTCCAGTGTGCGCCAGACCTCTGCCATCTTGGAAACAGAGGTGCTGCTGGCACACTGGACTGCTCTGAGTGGCCAGTGCCAGCAGGTGACGTCAGAGACTCCTTCTGATAGGCTCCTTCAGGTGTTGCTAGCCTATCCTATCTCCTAGGTAGCCAAACCTCCTTTTCTGGCTATTTAGGGTCTCTGCTTTGGGAAATTCCTTAGATAACGAATGCAAAAGCTCATCAGAGTTCCTCTGCATCTCTCTCTTCACCTTCTGCCAAGGAATCGACTGCTGACCGTGCTGGAAGCCTGCAAAACTGCAACAAAGTAGCAAAGACGACTACTGCGACCTTGTAACGCTGATCCTGCCGCCTTCTCAGCTGTTTTCCCGGTGGTGCATGCTGTGGGGGTAGTCTGCCTCCTCTCTGCACTAGAAGCTCTGAGGAAATCTCCCGTGGGTCGACGGAATCGTCCCCCTGCAACCGCAGGCACCAAAGAACTGCATCACTGGTCCTCTGGGTCTCCTCTCAGCACGACGAGCGAGGTCCCTTGAACTCAGCAACTCTGTCCAAGTGACTCCCACGGTCCAGTGACTCTTCAGTCCAAGTTTGGTGGAGGTAAGTCCTTGCCTCCCCACACTAGACTGCATTGCTGGGAACCGCGTGCTTTGCAGCTACTCCGGCTCCTGTGCACTCTTCCAGGATTTCCTTTGTGCACAGCCAAGCCTGGGTCCCCGGCACTCTAACCTGCATTGCACGACCTCCTGAGTTGTCCTCCGGCTTCGTGGGACCCTCTTGTGCAACTTCGGGTGAGCTCCGGTTCACTCCACTTCGTAGTGCCTGTTCCAACACTTCTGCGGGTGCTGCTTGCTTCTGAGTGGGCTCTTTGTCTTGCAGGACGACCCCTCTGTCTCCTCACGCAATTGGCGACATCCTGGTCCCTCCTGGGCCACAGCAGCATCCAAAAACCCTAACCGCGACCCTTGCAGCTAGCAAGGCTTGTTTGTGGTCTTTCTGCACGGAAACACGTCTGCACGACTCTTCACGACGTGCGACATCCATCCTCCAAAGGGGAAGTTTCTAGCCCTTGTCGTTCTTGCAGAATCCACAGCTTCTACCATCCGGTGGCAGCTTCTTTGCACCCACAGCTGGCATTTCCTGGGCATCTGCCCACTCCCGACTTGGGGCCAGATGTAGCAACCCTTTTGCGAGTCGCAAACGGCGATTTTCGCCGTTTGCGACTCGCAAACGTGGGTTTGCAATGCACAAATGCATATTGCGAGTCGTTACCGACTCGCAATATGCATTTGCGACTCGCAAATAGGAAGGGGTGTTCCCTTCCTATTTGCGAGTCGGAGTAGTATGCAACTCCATTTGCGACCGCGTACGCGGTCGCAAATGGAGTCGCAGTTACCATCCACTTGAAGTGGATGGTAACCCACTCGCAAACGGGAAGGGGTCCCCATGGGACCCCTTCCCCTTTGTGACTGGACCCCATATTCATTTTTAAGGGCAGGGAGTGGTCCAAGGGACCACTCCCTGCCCTGAAAAATCCGAAACTAAAGGTTTCGGATTTTTTTGAAATGCAGCTCGTTTTCCTGTGAGGAAAACGGGCTGCACTTCAAAAAAAAAAAAATGCTTTATTTAAAAGGCAGGTCGCTAACATGGAGGCCTGCTGACGTCAGCAGGCCTCCATGTTAGCGAGTGCCTATACTCGCAATGGGGCCGCAATTTGCGACCCACCTCATGAATATTCATGAGGTGGGTCATTGCGACCCCATTGCGAGTTGCAGTCGGTGTCTGAGACACCGTGCTGCATAGCAATTTGCGACTTGCAAATTGCGAGTCGCAGGGACTCGCAATTTGCAAGTCGCAAATTGCTTTTTTTGTACATCTGGCCCTTGATCGTGACTTTTGGACTTGGTCCCCTTGTTCCACAGGGACTCTCGTCAGGAAATCCATTGTTGTTGCATTGCTGGTGTTGGTCTTCCTTGCAGAATTCTCCTATCACGACTTCTGTGCTCTTTGGGGAGCTTAGGTGCACTTTGCACCCACTTTTCAGGGTCTTGGGGTGGGCTATTTTTCTAACCCTCACTGTTTTCTTACAGTCCCAGCGACCCTCTACAAGGTCACATAGGTTTGGGGTCCATTCGTGGTTCGCATTCCACTTCTAGAGTATATGGTTTGTGTTGCCCCTATCCCTATGTGCCCCCATTGCATTCTATTGTGACTATACATTGTTTGCACTGTTTTCTATTGCTATTACTGCATATTTTGGTATTGTGTACATATATCTTGTGTATATTTGCTATCCTCATACTGAGGGTACTCACTGAGATACTTTGGCATATTGTCATAAAAATAAAGTACCTTTATTTTTAGTATATCTGTGTATTGTGTTTTCCTATGATATTGTGCAAGTGACACTAGTGGTACTGTAGGAGCTTCACTCGTCTCCTAGTTCAGCCTAAGCTGCTCTGCTAAGCTACCTTTTCTATCAGCCTAAGCTGCTAGACACGCCTCTACACTAATAAGGGATACCTGGGCCTGGTGCAAGGTGTAAGTACCCCTAGGTGCTCACTACAAGCCAGTCCAGCCTCCTACACCCAGCAATGCAGTGTAGCATGGGGAGGCAAGGTCATACCTCCACCAAACTTGGAATGAAGAGTCACTGGACTATGGGAGTCACTTGGACAGAGTTGCTGAGTTCCAGGGACCACGCTCGTCATGCTGAGAGGGGACCCAGAGGACCAGTGATGCAGTCTTTTGGTGCCTGCGGTTGCAGGGGGAAGATTCCGTCGACCCACAGAAAATTTCTTCAGAGGTCCTGGTGCATAGAGGAGGCAGGCTACCCCCAGAGCGTGCACCACCTGGAAACAGTCGAGAAAGCTGGCAGGATGAAGGGATACAAGGTTGCTAGTAGTCGTCTTGCTACTTTGTTGCGGTTTTGCAGGCGTCCTGAGCAGTCAGAGGTCGATCCTTTGGTAGAAGGTGAAGAGGGAGATGCAGAGGAACTCTGATGAGCTCTTGCATTCGTTATCTGAAGAATTTCCCCAAAGCAGAGACCCTAAATAGCCAGAGAAGGAGGTTTGGCTACCAAGGAAGGAGGATTGGCTACCAAGAGAGGTAAGAGCCTATCAGAAGGAGCCTCTGACGTCACCTGCTGGTACTGGCCACTCAGAGCAGTCCAGTGTGCCACAAACACCTCTGTTTCCAAGATGGCAGATGTCTGGGACACACTGGATGAGCTCTGGGCACCTCCCCTGTGAGGTGCATGTCAGGGGAGTGGTCACTCCCCTTTCCTTTGTCCAGTTTCGCGCCAGAGCAGGGCTGGGGGTTCCCTGAACCGGTGTGGACTGGCTTATGCAGAGATGGGCATGATCTGTGCCCATCAAAGCATTTCCAGAGGCTGGGGGAGGCTACTCCTCCCCAGCCTTCACACCTATTTCCAAAGGGAGAGGGTGTTACACCCTCTCTCAGAGGAAATCCTTTGTTCTGCCTTCCTGGGCCAGGGCTGCCTGAATCCCAGGAGGTCAGAAACCTGTCTGAGGGGTTGGCAGCAGCAGCAGCTGCAGTGGAGACCCCGGAAAGGCAGTTTGGCAGTACCCGGGTTCTGTGCTAGAGATCTGGGGATCATGGAATTGTCCCCCCAATGCCAGAATGGCATTGGGGTGACAATTCCATGATCTTAGGCATGTTACATGGTCATGTTCGGAGTTACCATTGTGACGCTACACATAGGTAGTGACCTATGTGTAGTGCACGCGTGTAATGGTGTCCCCGCACTCACAAACTCCGGGGAATTTGCCCTGAACGATGTGGGGGCACCTTGGCTAGTGCCAGGGTGCCCCCACACTAAGTAACTTTGCACCCAACCTTCACCAGGTGAAGGTTAGACATAACCAGGTGACTTATCAGTTACTTAAGTGCAGTGGTAAATGGCTGTGAAATAACGTGGACTTTTATTTCACTCAGGCTGCACTGGTAGGCCTGTGTAAGAATTGTCAGAGCTGCCTATGGGTAGCAAAAGAAATGCTGCAACCCATAGGGATCTCCTGGAACACCAATACCCTGGGTACCTCAGTACCATATACTAGGGAATTATATTGGTGTACCAGTATGCCAATGTGAATTGGTAAATTTAGTCACTAGCCTGTTAGTGAAAAATTTGGAAAGCAAAGAGAGCATAACCACTGAGGTTCGGGTTAGCAGAGCCTCAGTGAGACAGTTAGGCACCACACAAGGAACACATATAGGCCACAAACGTATGAGCACTGGGGTCCTGGCTACCAGGCTAGTGACTAAATTTACCTATTCACATTGGCATACTGGTACACCCATAGAATTCCCTTGTATGTGGTACTGAGGTACCCAGGGTTTCGGGTTCCAGGAGATCCGTATGGGCTGCAGCATTTCTTTTGCCACCCATAGGGAACTCTGACAATTCTTACACAGTCCTGCCACTGCAGCCTGAGTGAAATAAAGTCCACGTTATTTCACAGCCATTTACCACTGCACTTATGTAACTTAAAAGCCACCTATATGTCTACAATTCACCTAGTAAAGGTTGGGTGCAAAGTTACTCAGTGTGTGGGCACCCTGGCACTAGCCAAGGTGCCCCCACATTGTTCAGGGCAATTTCCCCGGACTTTGTGAGTGCGGGGACAGCATTACACGTGTGCACTATACATAGGTCACTACCTATGTATAGCGTCACAATGGTAACTCCGAACATGGCCATGTAACGTGTCTAAGAACATGGAATTGTCACCCCAATGCCATTCTGGTATTGGAGAGACAATTCCATGATCCCCCAAGTCTCTAGCACAGTACCCGCGTACTGCCAAACTGCCTTTCCGGGGTCTCCACTGCACCTGCTGCTGCTGCCAACCCCTCAGACTGGTTTCTGCCCTCCTAGGGTCCAGGCAGCCCTGGCCCAGGAAGGCAGAACAAAGGATTTCCTCTGAGAGAGGGTGTTACACCCTCTCCCTTTGGAAATAGGTGTGAAGGGCTGGGGAGGAGTAGCCTCCCCCAGCCTCTGGAAATGCTTTGATGGGCACAGATGGTGCCCATCTCTTCATAAGCCAGTCTACACCGGTTCAGGGATCCCCCAGCCCTGCTCTGGCGCAAAACTGGACAAAGGAAAGGGGAGTGACCACTCCCCTGACCAGTACCTCCCAGGGGAGGTGCCCAGAGGTCCTCCAGTGTGTCCCAGACCTCTGCCATCTTGGAAACAGAGGTGTTGGGGGCACACTGGACTGCTCTGAGTGGCCAGTGCCAGCAGGTGATGTCAGAGGCTCCTTTTGATAGGCTCTTACCTCTCTTGGTAGCCAATCCTCCTAACCTGGTAGCCAAACCTCCTGTTCTGGCTATTTAGGGTCTCTGCTTTGGGGAATTCTTCAGATAACGAATGCAAGAGCTCACCAGAGTTCCTCTGCATCTCTATCTTCACCTTCTACCAAGGATCGACCGCTGACTGCTCCAGGACGCCTGCAAAACCGCAACAAAGTAGCAAGATGACTACCAGCAACATTGTAGCGTCTAATTCTGCTAGCTTTCTCGACTGTTTCCTGGTGGTGCATGCTCTGGGAGTTGCCTCCCTTCACCCTGCACCAGAAGCTCTGAATAAATCTCTTGTGGGTCGACCGAATCTTCCCCCTGCTAACGCAGGCACCAAAGGACTGCATCACTGGTCCTCTAGGTCCCCTCTCAGCCCTACGAGCGTGGTCCCTGGAACACAGCAACTCTGTCCAAGTGACTCCCACTGTCCAGTGACTCTTCAGTCCAAGTTTGGTGGAGGTAAGTCCTTGCCTCCCCACGCTAGACTGCAAAGCTGTGTACCGAGTGATTTGCAGCTGCTCCTGTGCACTCCTCCAGGATTTCCTTCATGCACAGCCAAGCCTTGGCTCCCCGAACTCCTTCCTGCAGTGCACAACCTTCTGAGTTGTCCTCCGGCGTCGTGGGACTCCCTTTTGTGACTTTGCATGGACTCTGGTTCACTTTTCTTCTCAGTGCCGGTTAGGGTACTTTTGCGGGTGCTATCTGTTTCTGTGAGGGCTCCCTGAGATGCTAGGCGCCCCCTCTGTCTCCTCCTCCAAGTGATGACATCCTGGTCCCTCCTGGGCCACAGCAGAACCCAAAAACCTTTACCGCAACCCTTGAAACTAGCAAGGCTTGTTTGTGGTCTTTCTGTGTGGGAACACATTTGCAAGCTTCATCGTGACATGGGACATCAGTCTTCCAAAGGAGAAGTCCCTAGTCCTCTTCTTTCTTGCAGAACTCTAAGCTTCTTCCAACCAGTGGCAACTTCCTTGCACCTTCAGCTGGCATTTCCTGGGCTCCTGCCTACTCTCGACACTGTCACGACTATTGGACTTGGTCCCCTTGTCTTACAGGTCCTCAGGTCCAGGAATCCGTCTTCAGTGCTTTGCTGGTGTTTGTGGTTCTTGCAGAATCCCCCTATCACGACTATTGTGTTCTTTTGGGTAGTAGGTGTACTTTACTCCTACTTTTCAGGGTCTTGGGGTGGGGTATTTTTCTAACCCTCACTGTTTTCTTACAGTCCCAGCGACCCTCTACAATTTCACATAGGTTTGGGGTCCATTAGTGATTCGCATTCCACTTTTGGAATATATGGTTTGTGTTGCCCCTATACCTATGTGCTCCCATTGCTATATTTTGTAATTCTACACTGTTTGCATTACTTTTCTTGCTTTTACTTACCTAATTTTGGTTGGTGTACATATAACTTGTATATATAACTTATCTTCTTACTGAGGATACTCACTGAGATACTTTTGGAATATTGTCATAAAAATAAAGTACCTTTATTTTTAGTAACTCTGTGTATTGTGTTTTCTTGTGATATTGTGCATATGATATAAGTGGTACCACAGGGTACCCACTATAAGCCAGGCCAGCATCCTACACAGTTTGCAAAAGAGAATTGGTAAAAGTAGTCACTATCCTGCAGTGACAATTTTAGAAAGCAGAGAGAGCATAAACATCGAGGTTCTGGTTAGCAGAGCCTCAGTGATACAGTTAGGCACCACACAGACTGATAAGAGCCCATCAGTGGGGGTCCCTGACGTCACCTGCTGACACTGGCCACTCAGAGCAGTCCAGTGGGCCCCCAAAATCTCTGTTTCCAAGATGGCAGAGGTCTGGGACACACTGGAGGAACTCTTGGCACCTTCCCAGAGAGGTACTGGTCAGGGAAGTGGTCACTCCCCTTTCCTTTGTCCAGTTTTGCACCAGAGCAGGGCTGGGGGATCCCTGAACCGGTGTAGACTGGCTTATGCAGAGGGTGCCCATCAAAGCATTTCCAGAGGCTGGGGGAGGCTACTCCTCCCCAGCCCTTTACACCTATTTCCAAAGGGAGAGGGTGTAACACCCTTTCTCTGAGGAAATCCTTTGTTCTGCCTTCCTGGGCCAGGGCTGCCTGGACCCCATGATGGCAGAATCCTGTCTGAGGGGTTGGCAGCAGCAGCAGCTGCAGTGGAAACCCCGAAAAGGCAGTTTGGCAGTACCCAGGTTCTGTGCTAGAGACCCGGGGGATCATGGAATTGTCACCCCAATACCAAAATGGTATTGGGGTGACAATTCCATGATCTTAGACATGTTACATGGCCATGTTCGGAGTTACCATTGTGACGCTGTACATAGGTAGTGACCTATGTATAGTGCACACGTGTAATGGTGTCCCCGCACTCACAAAGTCCGGGGAATTTGCCCTGAACGGTGTGGGGGCACCTTGGCTAGTGCCTGTGTGCCCACACACTAAGTAACTTTGCACCCAACCTTCACCAGGTGAAGGTTTGTCATGTAGATTATTAGTTACTTATGTGCAGTGAAAAATGCCTGTGAAATAACGTGGACGTTATTTCACTCAGGCTGCAGTGGCATGCCTGCGTAAGCATTGTCTGAGCTCCCTATGAGTGGCAAAAGAAATGCTGCAGCCCATAGGGATCTCCTGGAACCCCAATTCCCTGGGTACCTAAGTACTATATACAAGGGAATTATATGGGTGTACCAGTGTGCCAATGAGAATTGGTAAATTTAGTCACTAGCCTGCAGTGACAAATTTAGAAAGCAGAGAGAGCGTAAACACTGAGGCTCTGGTTAGCAGAGCCTCAGTGATACAGTTAGGCACCACATAGGGAACACATACAGGGCACATACTATGAGCAGTGGGGTCCTGCCTAGCAGGATCCCTGTGACACAGGGGCTAAAACATACATGCATACAGTGAAAATTAGGGTAACATGCCAGGCAAGATGGTACTTTCCTACACAAACCCCCCAAACGAAGGACAATAAGACTAGCCATGTCCTGATGAGTCTTCATTGTCTAAGTGGAAATATCTGGAGAGTCTATCTGCATTGGAGTGGGTACTCCCAGGTCTATGTTCCACTGTATATTCCATTCGCTGTAGAGATACGGACCACCTCAACAATTTTGGATTTTAACCTTTCATTTGTTTTTGCCAAAGTAGAGGTTTGTGGTCTGTCTGAACAATAAAGTGAGTGCCAAACAGACCACAGAAAAGGCCTCCCTCTCCATGGCAGACCAACACTTTTCTCTAGGGGTCAACCTTCTTCTGATAAAAGCAACTGGTTGATCCTGGCCCTCAGAATTCAGTTGTGATAAGACTGCCCTTACCCCTAATTCAGATGCATCAGTTTGAACAATGAATTTCTTGGAGTAACATGGGCTTTTTAGGACCGGTGCAGAGCACATGGCCTGGTTGAGCTCCTCAAAAGCTTTCTGACAGCTACCTGTCCATAACACCTTCTTAGGCATTTTCTTTCTTGTGATATAATTAAGGGGGGCTGCTATGGAGCCATAATTTCTGATGAATCTTCTGTGGTACCCTGTGAGGCCTAAAAAGGCTCTCACCTGGGTCTGAGTTGTAGGGGGAACCCAATCCATGATAGTCTGGATTTTCCCCTGTAGTGGTGCAATCTGTTCTCCACCTACCAGGTGGCCCAGATAAACCACTTTCCCCTGCACTATCTGGCACTTTGATGCCTTGATAGTGAGGCCTGCCTTTTGCAGGGCCTCCAAAACCTTCCAAAGGTGGACCAGGTGCACAATCCAGGTTGAGCTAAAGACAGCAATATCATCAAGATATGTTGCACTGAAAGCCTCCAACCTTTGCAGGAATTTGTTCACCAACCTCTGAAAAGTGTCAGGTGCATTTTTCAAACCAAAGGGCATTACTGTGAATTGGTAGTGGCCTCCTATGGTAGAAAATGTAGTCTTTGGTTTAGCATCTTCTGCCAATCTGATCTGCCAATAACCTGCAGTCAGATCAAAAGTGCTAAGATACTTGGCAGAAGCCAGTGTATCAATGAGCTCATCTGTCCTGGGTATAGGGTGAGCATCAGTTTTTGTTACCTGATTGAGCCCTCTGTAATCTACACAAAACCTCATCTCCCTCTTTCCATCTTTGGTGTGAGGCTTTGGTACAAGCACCACTGGGCTAGCCTATGGGCTTTCAGAAGGTTCAATCGCCCCAAATCCAACATTTTCTGCACCTCTTGTTTAATGCAGTCTCTGACATGGTCAGACTGCCTATAAATTTTACTTTTGTCAGGCAGGCTGTCTCCAGTGTCAATTGTGTGTTCACACCAGGATGAGGTACCTGGTACAAGTGAAAAGAGGTCTGAAAATTGGCTTAGGAGATTGATGCAGTTGTCTTTCTGGTCTGCAGTCAGACAATCTGCTAAAACTACTCCCTCCACTAAGGCATCTGCTTCAGTGGTGAAGAATAGATCAGGGAGAGGGTCACTCTCTTCTTCCTGTCCCTTATCTGTTGCCATGAGCAGGGTGAGATCAGCCCTATCATATTAGGGTTTCAGGCAGTTGACATGAATCACCCTAAGTGGACTCCTGGCAGTGCCCAGGTCTACCAAATAGGTAACCTCACCCTTCTTCTCAACAATTAGATGGGGTCCACTTCATTTGTCTTGGAGTGCTCTTGGGGCCACAGGCTCCAATACCCACACCTTCTGTCCTGGTTGGTACTGGATCAGAACAGCCTTCTGGTCATGCCATTGCTTTTGTAGCTCCTGGCTGGCCTGAAGGTTTGTACTGGCCTTTTTCATGTACTCAGCCATTCTGGATCTTAGGCCAAGTGCATAATCCACTATGTCCTCTTTAGGAGCTTTTAAAGGTTGTTCCCAACCCTCCTTCACAAGAGTAAGTGGACCTCTTACAGGGTGCCCAAAGAGGAGTTCATAGGGGCTGAAGCCCACTTCTTTTTGGGGTACCTCACTGTAAGCAAAAAGGAGGCAAGGTAACAGGACATCCCATCTCCTCCTCAGTTTTTCAGGGAGTCCCATTATCATTCATTTGAGAGTTTTATTAAACCTCTCAACCCGACTATTTGTTTGTGGATGGTAAGGGGTGGTGAACCTGTAGGCAACACCACACTCCTTCCACATTGCTTTTAAGTATGCAGACATGATGTTGCTACCTCTGACTGATACTACCTCTTTAGGAAAACCCACCCTGGAAAAGATTCCCAGGAGGGCCTTTGCCACTGCAGGAGCTGTAGTGGTCCTTAAAGGTATGGCTTCAGGATATCTTGTGGCATGGTCCACTATCACAAAGATAAATCTATTGCCTGAAGCAGTAGGAGGGTCAAGGGGGCCAACTGTGTCAACCCCTACCATTTCAAAGGGCACCCCAGCCACTGGAAGTGGAATTAGAGGGGCCCTTGGAGTGCCACCAGTCTTGCCACTGGCTTGGCAGGTCACACAAGACTTGCAAAAATCGTTGGTGTCCTCTGACATATGAGGCCAGTGAAACAAGGGAACAAGTCTTTCCCAAATTTTCGTCCGGCCCAAATGCCCAGCCAAAGGAATGTCATGTGCTAGAGTGAGAAGAAACTCTCTGTACATCAGGGGAATGACCAATCTCCTGGCTGCTCCAGGTTTTGGTTCCCTTGACTCTGTGTACAAGAGGTTATCTTCCCAGTATACTCTATGACTGTCACTGACATCCCCATTTTGCTGCTTGACAGCTTGCTGTCTGAGACCCTCTAACGTGGGACAGGTTTTTTGTGCCACACTCAGCTCTTCCCTGACAGCACCCCCTCCACCCAAAAGCTCAGCAGTGTCTGCTGCTAGCTCCTCTGGTGTAGGTTCTGCACAAGAAGTAAATTCATCTTCCTCAGAAGGGGAATCATCTGTAGAGGGAGGGATAGTGGGTAGGGATTTACCCTTGCTACCCCTAGCTTTAGGTGCACTTCGTCTATTGTTCCAGGATCCAAGTTACCCTGTCCTTTTTGCTTTTTGGCCTGAGCCCTGGTTAAAGCAAAAATATGCCCAGGAATGCCCAGCATTGCTGCATAGGCCTCCAACTCCACTTCTGCCCAAGCTGATGTCTCTAAATCATTCCCTAGTAGACAGTCTACAGGTAAAACTGAGGCAACCACAACTTTCTTTGGACCAGTAACCCCCCCCAGTCGAGATTCACAACAGCCATGGGGTGGCTAAGAGTGTTGTTATGAGCGTCTGTCACTTGGTACTGCTGACCAAGTAGGTGTTGCTCAGGGTGGACCAGTTTTTCTATCACCATAGTTACACAGGCTCCTGTGTCCTTTTAGGCCTGAACCTCAACACCATTTATTAGGGGAAGTTGCACGTACTTATCCATATTAAGGGGACAAGCAACCAAGGTGGCAAAATCAATGCCACCTTCAGAGACTAAAACAGCCTCTGTGGTCTTCCTAACAAGACCAACCCCAACTACATTGCCAATAGTGAGCCCAGCTACACCCTTGGATTGGCTATTAGTAGTATATTTCCCACCACCACTGCTATTACTAGGGGCACTAAAATTTGCGGAAGGGGTTGTGGTGGTGGGAGGTTTGGTGTTTTTCTTTGGACAACTGGAATCAGTTGCCCAATGGCCTTTGACTTTACACAAATAACACCAAGGCTTTTTAGGTTGATTATTAGAAGAGGATTTGGACCCACCACCCCCAGAAGATTTTTGTGGGCCTGGTGAAGACTCAGAATGTTTACTTTTGTCCCCACCCTTCTCAGAAGACTTACCATCCTACTTCTTGGCATCTTTGTCACCCCCTGTATTAACTTTTCTGTTCACCCTTGTTCTGACCCACTTGTCTGCCTTCTTTCCCAATTCTTGGGGAGTGTTCAGATCCAAGTCCACTTGGTATTGGTGCAACAAGTCAGACACACTGTTGTTCAGAATATGCTCTCTCAGAATAAGATTGTACAGGCTTTCATAGTCGGATACATTACTGCCATGTAACCACCCTTCCAAGTCCTTCACTGAACAGTCCACAAAATCTGTCCAGTCTTGAGAAGACTCTTTTCTGGTGTCTCTGAACGTAATCCTGTATTGTTCAGTGGTTTAGCCAAATACATCCAAGAGTGCATCTTTCAAAACTTTTTAGTTATTGGCTTCACTTTCTCTAACAGTAAGGAGCTTATCCCTACCCTTCCCAGTGAAATTAGCCACAAAATAGCAGCCCACTGCCCTTGAGGGACCACCTGTACCATACAGGCCCTCTCAAGTGCAGCAAACCACTTATTAATGTCATTCCCCTCCTTGTAAGGGGGGACTAACTTGTGCAGATTCCTGGAATCTTGCTCTCTAACAGGATTGCTATCAGGAATACTGCTGCTGCCACCATGGGGAACTAACCCCAACCTCTGTCTTTCCTTCTCTATGTCTAGGTATTCCCTATCTGAGGCCAGCTGCTGCTGTTTAAGCTTCAGTCTGGTCTCTTCAACCCTCAATGTTTTGAGTTCCCTTTCTAACACGTTATCCTCAGGGTGGGTGGGTTGGGAATACTTTGACACAGATTAAATATGGGAAGTTTCAGAGGGGGACCTGTCCCTAACTGTCTGGACCCTGGAAACCTGGCCTCTAGGGATAGCGGTCGCCCTACTGTTATGGGAACCTCGATCACAACCAGCGTCACTAGGTGCCCTGCTAGGGGGCAGACCCTTGTCATAACCCTCCTGTAGGAAAGTACCATCTTGCCTGGCATGTTACCCCCATATTTCACTGTATATATGTTGTTTTAGTTGTATGTGTCACTGGGACCCTGCCAGCCAGGGCCCCAGTGCTCATAAGTGTGCCCTGTATGTGTTACCTGTGTTATGACTAACTGTCTCACTGAGGCTCTGCTATCCAGAATCTCAGTGGTTATGCTCTCTCATTTCTTTCCAAATTGTCACTAACAGGCTAGTGACCAATTTCACCAATTTACATTGGCATACTGGAACACCCTTATAATTCCCTAGTATATGGTACTGAGGTACCCAGGGTATTGGGGTTCCAGGAGATCCCTATGGGCTGCAGCATTTCTTTTGCCACCCATAGGGAGCTCTGACAATTCTTACACAGGCCTGCCCTTGCAGCCTCAGTGAAATAACGTCCACGTTTTTTCACAGCCATTTACCACTGCACTTAAGTAACTTATAAGTCACCTACATGTCTAACCTTTACCTGGTAAAGGTTGGGTGCTAGGTTACTTAGTGTGTGGGCACCCTGGCACTAGCCAGGGTGCCCCCACATTGTTCAGGGCAAATTCCCCGGATTTTTTGAGTGCGGGGACACCATTACACGCATGCACTATACATATGTCACGACATATGTATAGCGTCACAATGGTAACTCCGAACATGGCCATGTAACATGTCTAAGATCATGGAATTGTCACCCCAATGCCATTCTGGCATTGGGGAGACAATTCCATGATCCCCCGAGTCTCTAGCTCAGACCCGAGTACTGCCAAACTACCTTTCCCGGGGTTTCACTGCAGCTGCTGCCAACCCCTCAGACAGGTTTCTGCCCTCCTGGGGTCCAGCCAGGCTTGGCCCAGGAGGGCAGAACAAAGGACATCCTCAGAGTGAGGGTGTTACACCCTCTCCCTTCGGAAAAAGGTGTTAGGGCTGGGGAGGAGTAGCTCCCCCAGCCTCTGGAAATGCTTTCATGGGCACAGATGGTGCCCATTTCTGCATAAGCCAGTCTACACCGGTTCAGGGATCCCCCAGCCCTGCTCTGGCACGAAACTGGACAAAGGAAAGGGGAGTGACCACTCCCCTGACCTGCTCCTCCAGTGTGCTCCAGACCTCTGCCATCTTGGAAACAGAGGTGCTGCTGGCACACTGGACTGCTCTGAGTGGCCAGTGCCAGCAGGTGACGTCAGAGACTCCTTCTGATAGGCTCCTTCAGGTGTTACTAGCCTATCCTCTCTCATAAGTAGCCAAACCTCCTTTTCTGGCTATTTAGGGTCTCTGCTTTGGGGAATTCTTTAGATAACGAATGCAAGAGCTCATCAGAGTTCCTCTGCATCTCTCTCTTCACCTTCTGCCAAGGAATCGACCGCTGACTGCTCTGGAAGCCTGCAAAACTGCAACAAAGTAGCAAAGACGACTACTGCGACCTTGTAACACTGATCCGGCCGCCTTCTCGACTGTTTTCCTGGTGGTGCATGCTGAGGGGGTAGTCTGCCTCCTCTCTGCACTAGAAGCTCCGAAGAAATCTCCCGTGGGTCGACGGAATCTTCCCCCTGCAACCGCAGGCACTAAAAGACTGCATCACTGGTCCTCTGGGTCCACTCTCAGCACGACGAGCGTGGTCCCTGGAACTCAGCAACTCTGTCCAAGTTACTCCCACAGTCCAGTGACTCTTCACTCCAAGTTTGGTGGAGGTAAGTCCTTGCCTCCCCACGCTAGACTGCATTGCTGGGTACTGCGTGTTTTGCAGCTACTCCGGCTCCTGTGCACTCTTCCAGGATTTCCTTTGTGCACAGCCAAGCCTGGGTCCCCAGCACTCTAACCTGCAGTGCACGACCTCCTGAGTTGTCCTCCGGCGTCGTGGGACCCTCTTTTGTGACTTCGGGTGAGCTCCGGTTCACTCCACTTCGTAGTGCCTGTTCCGGCACTTTTGCGGGTGCTGCTTGCTTCTGAGTGGGCTCTTTTTCTTTCTGGACGCCCCCTCTGTCTCCTCACGCAATTGGCGACATCCTGGTCCCTCCTGGGCCACAGCAGCATCCAAAAACCCTAACCGCGACCCTTGCAGCTAGCAAGGCTTGTTTGTGGTCTTTCTGCACGGAAATACCTCTGCACGACTCTTCACGAAGTGGGACATCCATCCTCCAAAGGGGAAGTTTCTAGCCCTTGTCGTTCTTGCAGAATCCACAGCTTCTACCATCCGGTGGCAGCTTCTTTGCACCCACAGCTGGCATTTCCTGGGCATCTGCCCACTGGGCATACTGTCATAAAAATAAAGTACCTTTATTTTTAGTATATCTGTGTATTGTGTTTTCTTATGATATTGTGCATATGACACTAGTGGTACTGTAGGAGCTTCACTCATCTCCTAGTTCAGCCTAAGCTGCTCTGCTAAGCTACCTTTTCTATCAGCCTAAGCTGCTAGACACCCCTATACACTAATAAGGGATACCTGGGCCTGGTGCAAGGTGTAAGTACCCTTTGGTACTCACTACAAGCCAGTCCAGCCTCCTACACAGTATGCCAATGTAAATTGGTGAAATTGGTCATTAGCCTGTTAGTGACAATTTGGAAAGACATGAGAGAGCATAACCACTGAGGTTCTGGATAGCAGAGCCTCAGTGAGACAGTTAGTCATAACACAGGTAACACATACAGGGCACACTTATGAGCACTGGGGCCCTGGCTGGCAGGGTCCCAGTGACACATACAACTAAAACAACATATATACAGTGAAATATTGGGGGGTAACATGCCAGGCAAGATGGTACTTTCCTACACAACCCCCCCCAAACGAAGGACAATAAGACTAGCCATGACCTGATGAGTCTTCATTGTCTAAGTGGAAATATCTGGAGAGTCCATCTGCATTGGAGTGGGTACTCCCAGGTCTATGTTCCACTGTATAGTCCATTCCCTGTAGGGATATGGACCACCTCAACAATTTAGGGTTTTCACCTTTCATTTGTTTTAGCCAAAGTAGAGGTTTGTGGTCTGTCTGAACAATGAAGTGAGTGCCAAACAGGTATGGCCTCAACTTCTTCAGTGCCCAGACCACAGCAAAGGCCTCCCTCTCTATGGCAGACCAACGCTTTTCTCTAGGGGTCAACCTCCTGCTGATAAAAGCAACCGGTTGATCCTGGCCCGCAGAATTAAGTTGTGATAAGACTGCCCCTACCCCTAATTCAGATGCATCAGTTTGGACAATGAATATTTTGGAGTAACAGGGGCTTTTCAGGACAGGTGCAGAGCACATGGCCTGCTTCAGCTCCTCAAAAGCTTTCTGACAGTTTGCTGTCCATAATACCTTTTTAGGCATTTTTTTAGATGTGAGGTCATAAGAGGGGCTGCAATGGAGCCATAGTTCTTAATGAACCTCCTGTAATACCCAGTGAGGCCTAAGAAGGCTCTTACCTGAGTCTGAGTTGTAGGGGGAACCCAATCTATAATAGTTTGGATTTTCCCCTGAAGTGGTGCAATCTGTTCTCCACCTACCAGGTGTCCCAGATAAACCACTTTCCCCTGCCCTAGCTGGCACTTTGAAGCATTGATAGTGAGGCCTGCCTTTTGCAGGGCCTCCAAAACTTTCCACAGGTGGACCAGGTGATCATCCCAGGTGGAGCTAAAGACAGCTATATCATCTAGATATGCTGCACTAAAAGCTTCCAACCCTTGCAGGACTGTATTCACCAACCTCTGAAAAGTGGCATGTGCATTTTTCAACCCAAAAGGCATTACTGTGAATTGGTAGTGCCCTCCAATGGTAGAAAATGCAGTTTTTTCTTTAGCATCCTCTGATAACTTAATCTGCCAATACCCTGCAGTCAAATCAAAGGTGCTTAGATACTTGGCAGATGCCAGTGTATCTATTAGGTCATCTGCCCTGGGTATAGGGTGAGCATCAGTTTTGGTTACTTGGTTGAGACCTCTATAGTCTAAACAAAATCTCATTTCCTTCTTTCCATCTTTGGAATGAGGTTTTGGTACAAGTACCACAGGAGAGGCCCATGGACTTTCTGAGTGCTCAACCACTCCCAGTTCAAGCATTTTCTGAACCTCTTGTTTTATGCAGTCCCTGACATGGTCAGGCTGCCTATAGATTGTACTTTTGACAGGCAGGCTGTCTCCAGTATCTATAGTGTGCTCACACTAAGAAGTGGTGCCTGGCACAGTAGAAAAGAGTTCAGAAAACTGACCCAGGAGATTTATTCAGTGGTCTTTCTGCTCAGTAGTAAGATAATCTGCCAAAACTACACCTTCCACTAGAGCATCTTGTTCTGTGGAAGAGAAGAGATCAGGGAGAGGGTCACTCTCTTCTTCCTGTCCTTCATCTATTGCCATGAGCAGGGTGAGATCAGCCCTGTCATAGTAGGGTTTCAGGCGATTGACATGGAGCACCCTAAGGGGACTCCTGGCAGTGCCTAAGTCAACCAAGTAGGTGACTTCTCCCTTTTTCTCAACAATAATGTGGGGTCCACTCCATTTGTCTTGGAGTGCTCTTGGGGCCACAGGCTCCAAGACCCACACTTTCTGCCCTGGTTGGTACTGAACCAGAACAGCCTTCTGGTCATGCCATTGCTTTTGGAGCTCTTTGCTGGCCTGAAGGTTTTTACTGGCCTTTTTCATGTACTCAGCCATCCTAGATCTTAGACCAAGTACATAGTACACTATGTCTTGCTTAGGAGTTTTTAAAGGTTGTTCCCAACCCTCCTTCCCAAGTGTTAGAGGACCTCTTACAGGGTGTCCAAACAGGAGTTCAAAGGGGCTGAAGCCCACTCCTTTCTGGGGTACCTCCCTGTAAGCAAAAAGGAGGCATGGTAACAGGACATCCCATCTCCTGCAGAGTTTTTCAGGGAGTTCCATTATCATTCCTTTGAGAGTTTTATTAAACCTCTCAACCAGTCCATTTGTTTGTGGATGATAGGGTGTGGTGAACTTGTATGTTACAGCACATTCCTTCCACATGGCCTTTAAGTAAGCAGACATGAAATTGCTTCCCCTGTCTGATACCACCTCTTTTGGGAAGCCCACCCTGGAAAAGATTCCCAGGAGGGCCTTTGCCACCGCAGGAGCTGTAGTGGTCCTTAGAGGAATTGCTTCAGGATATCTGGTGGCATGGTCCACTACCACCAAGATAAACCTATTGCCTGAAGCAGTAGGAGGGACAAGGGGGCCAACTATGTCAACCCCTACCCTTTCAAAGGGAACCCCAACCACAGGCAGTGGAATAAGGGGTGCCTTTGGAGTGCCACCTGTCTTGCCACTGGCTTGACAGGTTTCACAGGACTTACAAAATTCCTTTGTGTCCTCTGACATTCTAGGCCAATGAAACAAGGGGACAAGTCTGTCCCAAGTTTTCATTTGCCCCAAATGTCCATCTAAGGGAATGTCGTGGGCTATATTTAGGAGGAACTTTCTGTATTCCTGAGGAATCACCAATCTCCTGGCAGCTCCAGGTTTTGGATCCCTTGCTTCAGTATACAAAAGATTGTCCTCCCAGTAAACTCTCTGAGAGTCACTGACATCCCCATTTGCTTGTTTGACAGCTTGCTGCCTTAGACCCTCTAGTGTGGGACAGGTATGCTGTGCCACACTCAGCTCCTCCCTGGCAGGCCCCCCTTCACCCAAAAGCTCAGCAGTGTCTGCTTCCAGCTCCTCTGGTGTAGGTTCTGCACAGGGTGGAAATTCTTCTTCCTCAGAAGTTGAATCTACTGTAGAGGGAGGGATAGTAGGTAGTGTTTTACCTTTACTAACCCTAGCTTTAGGGAGCAGTTGGTCCATTCTTCCAGGATCCAAGTCACCCTGTCCTTTTTGCTTTTTGGCCTGAGCCCTGGTTAAAGCAAAAATATGCCCTGGAATGCCCAGCATTGCTGCATGAGCCTCCAACTCCACTTCTGCCCAAGCTGATGTCTCTAAATCGTTCCCTAGTAGACAGTCTACAGGTAAATCTGAGGCAACCACAACTTTCTTTGGACCAGTAACCCCCCCCCCCCAGTTGAGATTCACAACAGCCATGGTGTGGCTAAGAGTGTTGTTATGAGCATCAGTCACTTGGTACTGGTGACCAAGTAGGTGTTGTTCAGGGTGGACCAGTTTCTCTATTGCCATTGTAACACTGGCACCTGTGTCCCTGTAGGCCTGAACCTCAACACCATTTATTAGGGGTAGTTGCTTGTACTTATCCATATTAAGGGGACAAGCAACTAAGGTGGCCAAATCAATGGCCCCCTCAGAGACTAACACAGCCTCTGTGGTCTCCCTAACAAGACCAACCCCAACTAAATTACCAAAAGTGAGCCCAGCTACTCCCTTGGATTGGCTATTAGTAGGTTTTCTCCCACCACCACTGCTATTACTAGGGGCACTAGGTGTAGCAGCAGGGGTTGTAGTGGTAGGAGGCTTGGTGCTTTTCTTTGGGCATCTGGGATCAGTTGTCCAATGGCCTTTTATTTTACATAAATAGCACCATGGTTTCTTTTCTTTGTTTTGATTTGAAGAGGATTTGCCCCACCACCCCCACCAGAGTGTTTTTGTGGGCCTGATAAAGACTCATTTTTAGATTTGTCCCCACCTTTGTCAAAAGACTTACCATCCTTCTTCTTGTCATCCTTGTCACCCCCTGTATGAACTTTTCTGTTCACCTTTGTTCTGACCCATTTGTCTGCCTTCTTTCCCAATTCTTGGGGAGAGGTCAGATCAGAGTCTACCAGGTACTGGTGTGACAAATCAGACACACAATTGTTAAGAATATGCTCTCTCAGGATTAAGTTATACAGGCTTTCATAGCCAGAAACTTTACTGCCATGTAACCATCCCCTCCAAGGCCTTCACTGAATGGTCAACAAAGTCTACCCAGTCTTGTGAAGACTCCTTTTTGGTTTCTCTGAACTTGATCCTGTACTGTTCAGTGGTTAAGCCATAACCATCTAGGAGTGCATTCTTAAGAACTGTAAAATTATTGGCATCACTTTCTTTAACATTAAGGAGCCTATCCCTACCCTTTCCACTGAAAGATAGCCATAGGATAGCAGCCCACTGCCTTTGAGGGACTTCCTGTACAACACAGGCCCTCTCAAGTGCAGCAAACCACTTGTTAATGTCACCCCCCTCCTTGTAAGGAGGAACCATCTTGTGCAGATTCCTAGAATCATGCTCTTTTGCAGGATGACTATTTGGAATACTGCTGCTGCCACCATGGGGTCCTAACCCCAACCTCTGCCTTTCTTTTTCTAAGTCAAATGCTTGTCTATCTAAATCCAGCTGTTTCTTCTTGAGCTTCAGCCTGGATTCTTTCAATCTCAATTTATTGAGCTCCCTTTCTAACATTCTGTCTTCAGGGAGGGTGGGTTGGGCATGCCTTGACACAGAAGAATGGTGAGAATGAACAGAGGGAGACCTGTCCCTAACAGATGGCACTCTAACATTCTGTCCTACAGAAGTAACACTCCTACTGTGATGGGAACTCACATTAGTACCAGCCATGCTAGGTGGCTTGCGAGGGGGCAGGCTGGGAAGGTTCCCTTCTAACTCTTTTACTAGGGGTGCCCCAGAATCAGAGTGGGAACCATCAGCTAATCTCTCAACAGAAGTGCCAACTAAGGGCTTATCTTGTTCAATGAGCATGTTAACTAACAGTTCTCTAGAGGGATTCTTCCCTACCCCTAAACCTCTTTCAGTGCAGAGATTCCTTGCTCCTTTCCAGCTAAGGTGATCATAAGCAAGTTTGGTCAGATCAACAGTTTGGCCTGTACCAGACATTATAGAAAAGGTTTAAGGGACAGAAAAAGAAAGAAAAAGTTTCAGAACTTTTTAAAGAACAGAAAAAAAAACGTTTAAAACTTTTTAAGAACTTTTTGAAAGTTTAGAGGTACTTTTCAGCACTTAGCAAAAAGAGTAAGCGAAGAAAAGCAAAACTTTTTGGTTAGGTGTACATACACTGAACTTGTTTTGTATATTTTTCTCTTATGAAAAGTACAATATGACAAAGTGGTAAGTAGTTGCAAGTACTTATCCCACCGCTGCACAACCAATGTGGGAGGCTGGACTGGCTTGTAGTGGGTACCAAGAGGTACTTACACCTTGCACCAGGCCCAGGTATCCCTTATTAGTGTAGAGGGGTGTCTAGCAGCTTAGGCTGATAGAAAAGGTAGCTTAGCAGAGCAGCTTAGGCTGAACTAGGAGACGAGTGAAGCTCCTACAGTACCACTAGTGTCATATGCACAATATCATAAGAAAACACAATACACAGATATACTAAAAATAAAGGTACTTTATTTTTATGACAATATGCCAAAGTATCTCAGTGAGTACCCTCAGAATGAGGATAGCAAATATACACAAGATATATGTACACAATACCAAAATATGCAGTAATAGCAATAGAAAACAGTGCAAACAATGTATAGTCACAATAGAATGCAATGGGGGCACATAGGGATGGGGCAACACAAACCATATACTCTAGAAGTAGAATGCGAACCACGAATGGACCCCAAACCTATGTGACCTCGTAGAGGGTCGCTGGGACTGTAAGAAAACAGTGAGGGTTAGAAAAATAGCCCACCCCAAGACCTTGAAAAGTGGGTGCAAAGTGCACCTAAGTTCCCCAAAGAGCACAGAAGTCATGATAGGGGAATTCTGCAGGAAAGACCAACACCAGCAATGCAACAACAATGGATTTCCAGACGAGGGTACCTGAGGAACAAGGGGACCAAGTCCAAAAGTCACGATCAAGTCGGGAGTGGGCAGATGCCCAGGAAATGCCAGCTGTGGATGCAAAGAAGCTGCCACCAGATGGTAGAAGTTGAGGATTCTGCATGAACGACAAGGGCTAGAAACTTCCCCTTTAGAGGATGGATGTCCCACGTCGTGAAGAGTCGTGCAGAAGTGTTTTCCCGCAGAAAGACCGCAAACAAGCCTTGCTAGCTGCAAAGCTCGCAGTTAGGGTTTTTGGATGCTACTGTGGCCCAGGAGAGACCAGGATGTCACCATTTGTGTGAAGGGACAGAGGGATCATCCAGCAAGACAAGGAGCCCTCTCAGAAGCAGGCAGCACTCGCAGAAGTGACGGAACAGGCACTATGATGTGGAGTGCAATGGTGCTCACCTGAAGTTGCACAAGCGAGTCCCACGCCGCCGGAGGACAACTCAGGAGGTCGTGCAATGCAGGTTAGAGTGCAGTGGACCCAGGCTTGGCTGTGCACAAAGGAAATCTTCGTGGAGTGCACAGGAGCCGGAGTAGCTGCAAAATACACGGTTACCAGCAATGCAGTCTGGCGTGGGGAGGCAAGGACTTACCGCCACCAAACTTGGACTGAAGAGTCACTGGACTGTGGGAGTCACTTGGACAGAGTTGCTGAGTTCAAGGGACCTCGTTCGTCGTGCTGAAAGGAGACCCAGAGGACGGGTGATGCAGTTCTTTGGTGCCTGCGGTTGCAGGGGGAAGATTCCGTCGACCCACGGGAGATTTCTTCGGAGCTTCTGGTGCAGAGAGGAAGCAGACTACCCCCACAGCATGCACCACCAGGAAAATAGTCGAGAAGGCGGCAGGATCAGCGTTACAGTGTCGCAGTAGTCGTCTTTGCTACTTTGTTGCAGTTTTGCAGACTTCCAGCGCGGTCAGCAGTCGATTCCTTGGCAGAAGGTGAAGAGAGAGATGCAGAGGAACTCTGATGAGCTCTTCCATTCGTTATCTAAGGAATTCCCCAAAGCAGAGACCCTAAATAGCCAGAAAAGAGGGTTTGGCTACTTAGGAGAGAGGATAGGCTAGCAACACCTGAAGGAGCCTATCAGAAGGAGTCTCTGACGTCACCTGCTGGCCCTGGCCACTCAGAGCAGTCCAGTGTGCCAGCAGCACCTCTGTTTCCAAGATGGCAGAGGTCTGGAGCACACTGGAGGAGCTCTGGGCACCTCCCAGGGGAGGTGCAGGTCAGGGGAGTGGTCACTCCCCTTTCCTTTGTCCAGTTTTGCGCCAGAGCAGGGCTGAGGGATCCCTGAACCGGTGTAGACTGGCTTATGCAGAGATGGGCACCATCTGTGCCCATCAAAGCATTTCCAGAGGCTGGGGGAGGCTACTCCTCCCCAGCCCTGACACCTTTTTCCAAAGGGAGAGGGTGTATCACCCTCTCTCTGAGGAAGTCCTTTGTTCTGCCTTCCTGGGCCAAGCCTGGCTGGACCCCAGGAGGGCAGAAACCTGTCTGAGGGGGTGGCAGCAGCAGCAGCTGCAGTGAAACCCCGGGAAAGGCAGTTTGGCAGTACCCGGGTCTGTGCTAGAGACCCGGGGAATCATGGGATTGTCTCCCCAATACCAGGATGGCATTGGTGGGGCAATTCCATGATCTTAGACATGTTACATGGCCATATTCGGAGTTACCATTGTGAAGCTACATATAGGTAGTGACCTATATGTAGTTCACGCGTGTAATGGTGTCCCCGCACTCACAAAGTCCGGGGAATTTGCCCTGAACAATGTGGGGGCACCTTGGCTAGTGCCAGGGTGCCCACACACTAAGTAACTTAGCACCCAACCTTTACCAGGTAAAGGTTAGACATATAGGTGACTTATAAGTTACTTAAGTGCAGTGGTAAATGGCTGTGAAATAACGTGGATGTTATTTCACTCAGGCTGCAGTGGCAGTCCTGTGTAAGAATTGTCAGAGCTCCCTATGGGTGGCGAAAGAAATGCTACATCCCATACGGATCTCCTGGAACCCCAATACCCTGGGTACCTCAGTACTATATACTAGGGAATTATAAGGGTGTTCCAGTATGCCAATGTAAATTGGTAAAATTGGTCACTAGCCTGTTAGTGACAATTTGTACAGAGAGAGCATAACCACTGAGGTTCTGGTTAGCAGAGCCTCAGTGAGACAGTTAGGCATCACACAGGGAACACATACATATAGGCAACAAACTTATAGCACTGGGGTCCTGGCTAGCAGGGTCCCAGTGACACATAACAAACATACTGAAAACATAGGGTTTTCACTGTGAGCACTGGGCCCTGGCTGGCAGGATCCCAGTGAGACAGTGAAAACACCCTGAGATACACTCACAAACAGGCCAAAAGTGGGGGTAACAAGGCTAGAAAGAGGCTACTTTCTCACACAACCCCCCCCCAAACGAAGGACAATAAGGCTAACCTTGGCCAGTTGAGACTTTATTGTCTAAGTGGTGATAAGTAGAGAGTAGCTCTGCAATAGACTGGTTAATCCCTTTATCATCCACTATATGGTTACCTCCCTGTGGGGATGTAAACCACCCTGTTTGAAGTTTTTTAGCTAAGCAACAATGTGAAGATGTATTTTTAGAGTTTCTATCAGTAAGTTTTAGTTTAGAGCAGTGGGAATTGTCCACTGAACCTATTTGTAGTGATGAAAATGCCAGACAGGGATGCTGTCTCAGTAAAGCCATAGCTGGGCAAAAACGTTGTCCATATGGCTGGAAGAGAGAACAGGGATGCTGTTTCTCTTGAGTTGGAGCAGGGCAGGGATGCTGTCCTATGAGCTCCACACTAGGGCAGGGATGCTGTCCTAAGTGTTGTGAGACAGTGCAGAGTTTCTGCACTAAAGTTTCTCTGGGAGGGTTGGAGGGATGCTCCATGTTATCTAAAATGGTGCTCTTTTTCTCACCAATATGAGTTATCCCACAGAGAGGTTCTTTTACCACAGAGAGTACAGCTTTGCCAGCTGATGATTCCCTTGGAACAGGTGCCACCCCAGGAGAGATTTCTCCCACCACAGGAATGATATCCTGATTGGCAGGGTGGTTAGGGGATACTGTGATACCCTTTTTACCTGTTGTTGGAGAGGGATCCTGATTTTTCAGGCCTTCTCTCCTTTGCTTTTTCATTTCAGTAGAAATGAGAGGGAACAATTCCTCTGGGATGCCCAGCATGGCTGCATGGGCATAAACCTCTACCTCAGCCCAACCTGAGGCCTCTAGGTCATTACCTAAGAGACAGTCTACAGGTAAGCTAGGTGATACTACCACCTGCTTAGGGCCAGTAACCCCACCCCAACTAAACTGAATTATAGCTAAGGGAAGAAACTTAGTGGAGTTATGGACATCAATAATCTTATACTGTTGTCCAATGATGTGTTGTTCAGGATGCACTAGGTTTTCAGTCACCAAAGTGATACTGGCACCTGTGTCCCTGTAGGCCAAGGCCTCAACACCATTTATTGAAACTGTCTGCCTGTACTTATCCATTGTAAGGGGACAAGCAGCCAGTGTGGCAAGGCCAATGCCACTAGGTGTGACAGAAACTGTCTTGGGACTGACTACCCCAGTTTCTATGATGGACCCATAAGTGAACCCAACTACACCCTTAACTTGACTGTTGCCAGCAGTCCCACCACTAGTACCACTACTGCTAGGGGCACTAGAGCTTGATGTATTAGTGGTGGTAGGCTCAGTGGGTTTACCTGGACAGGACTTATCCCCTGGCCTATGGCCTCTGTTTTTACACACAAAGCACCAAGGCTTTTTAATGTGTGTGGGTTGAGAAGAAGAGGAAGAATTTGTTTTATCCCCACCCTCTGAAGAGTGTTTAAGATTTGAAGTGGAATCTTTGGTTTTACCCTTATCCCCATGCTTATCTTGAGATTTCTCACCATCTTTCTTCTTCCCATCCTTGTCACCACCTGTATGAACTTTTCTGTTCACTCTTGTTCTGACCCATTTGTCTGCCTTCTTTCCCAATTCTTGGGGAGAGGTCAGATCTGAGTCCACTAGATACTGGTGCAACAAATCAGACACACAATTATTAAGAATATGCTCTCTCAGGATTAAGTTATACAGGCTTTCATAGTCAGAAACTTTACTGCCATGTAACCACCCCTCCAAGTCCTTCACTGAATGGTCAACAAAGTCTACCCAGTCTTGTGAAGACTCCTTTTTGGCTTCTCTGAACTTGATCCTGTACTGTTCAGTGGTTAAGTCATAACCATCTAAGAGTGTATTCTTAAGAACTGTAAAATTATTGGCATCACTTTCCTTAACAGTGAGGAGCCTATCCCTACCCTTTCCACTGAACGATAGCCTTAGGATAGCAGCCCACTGCCTCTGAGGGACCTCCTGTACAACACAGGCCCTCTCAAGTGCAGCAAACCACTTGTTAATGTCATCCCCCTCTTTGTAAGGGGGAACTATCTTGTGCAGATTCCTAGAACCATGCTCTTTTGCAGGATTACTATTTGTAATACTGCTGCTGCCACCATGGGGTCCTAACCCCAACCTCTGTCTTTCTTTTTCTAAATCTAAGGTTTGCCTATCTAAATCCAGCTGTTGCTTCTTGAGCTTCAGCCTGGATTCTTCCACTCTCAATCTATTGAGCTCCCTTTCTAACACTCTGTCATCAGGGTGGGTGGGTGGGGCATGCCTTGAAACAGAAGAATGGTGAGAATGAACAGAGGGAGACCTGGCCCTAACAGATGGCACTCTAACATTCTGGCCTACAGAAGTGACACTTCTACTGTGATGAGAAGCAACACTATTACTGTGATGTGAAGCAACACTCTTACTGTGATGTGAATTCGCATCAGTACCAGCTATGCTAGGTGGCCTGCTAAGGGGCAGGTTGGAAAGATTCTCTCCCAAATCTTTTGCTAGGGGTGCCCCAGAATCAGAGTGGGAACCATCAGCTAATTTCTCACCAGAAGTGCCAACCAAGGTCTTATCTTGTTCAATGAGCATATTAACCAACAGCTGTCTTGAGGGATTCTTCCCTACCCCTAAACCTCTATCTATACAGAGACTCCTTGCTTCCTTCCAGCTAAGGTTGTCATAAGCTATGTTGGACAGATCAAGAGTTTGGCCTGTACCAGACATTTTAGACAGTGTTTAAGGGATAGAAAAAGTGAGAAAAAAGTTTTTCAGAACTTTTTGAAAGACAGAAAAAAACTTTAAAAACTTTTAAAGAACTTTTTAGAAAGTTTAGAGGTACTTTTCAGCACTTAGCAAAGAAGTGAGAGAAGAAAAGCAAAACTTTTTGGTTAGGTGTACATACACTGAACTTGTTTTGTATATTTTTCTCTTATGAAAAGTACAATGACAAAAGTGGTAAGTAGTTGCAAAGTACTTATCCCACCGCTGCACAACCAAAGTAGGAGGCTGGACTGGCTTGTAGTGAGTACCAAGGGGTACTTACACCTTGCACCAGGCCCAGGTATCCCTTATTAGTGTATAGGGGTGTCTAGCAGCTTAGGCTGATAGAAAAGGTAGCTTAGCAGAGCAGCTTAGGTTGAACTAGGAGACGAGTGAAGCTCCTACAGTACCACTAGTGTCATAAGCACAATATCATAAGAAAACACAATACACAGATATACTAAAAATAAAGGTACTTTATTTTTATGACAATATGCCAAAAGTATCTCAGTGAGTACCCTCAGTATGAGCATAGCAAATATACACAAGATATATGTACACAATACCAATATATGCAGTAATAGCAATAGAAAACAGTGCAAACAATGTATAGTCACAATAGAATGCAATGGGGGCACATAGGGATAGGGGCAACACAAACCATATACTCTAGAAGTGGAATGAGAACCACGAATGGACCCCAAACCTATGTGACCTCGTAGAGGGTCGCTGGGACTGTAAGAAAACAGTGAGGGTTAGAAAAATAGCCCACCCCAAGACCCTGAAAAGTGGGTGCAAAGTGCACCTAAGTTCCCCAAGGAGCACAGAAGTCGTGATAGGGGAATTCTGCAGGAAAGACCAACACCAGCATTGCAACAACAATGGATTTCCAGACGAGGGTACCTGTGGAACAAGGGGACCAAGTCCAAAAGTCACGATCAAGTCGGGAGTGGGCAGATGCCCAGGAAATGCCAGCTGTGGATGCAAAGAAGCTGCCACCAGATGGTAGAAGCTGAGGATTCTGCACGAACGACAAGGGCTAGAAAAGTCCCCTTTGGAGGATGGATGTCCCACGTTGTGAAGAGTCGTGCAGAAGTGTTTTCCCGCAGAAAGACCTCAAACAAGCCTTGCTAGCTGCAAAGATTGCGGTTAGGGTTTTTGGATGCTGCTGTGGCCCAAGAGGGACCAAGATGTCACCAGTTGCGTGAGGGGACAGAGGGGGCATCCAGCAAGACAAGGAGCCCTCTCAGAAGCAGGCAGCACCCGCAGAAGTGCCAGAACAGGCACTACGAAGTGGAGTGAAATGGTGCTCACCCGAAGTTGCACAAGCGAGTCCCACACCGCCAGAGGACCACTCAGGAGGTCGTGCAATGCAGGTTAGAGTGCTGTGGACCCAGGCTTGGCTGTGCACAAAGGAAATCTTCGTGGAGTGCACAGGAGCCGGAGTAGCTGCAAAATACGCGGTTCCTAGCAATGCAGTCTGGCGTGGGGAGGCAAGGACTTACCTCCACCAAACTTGGACTGAAGAGTCACTGGACTGTGGGAATCACTTGGACACAGTTGCTGAGCTCAAGGGACCTCGCTCGTCGTGCTGAGAGGAGACCCAGAGGACCGGTGATGCAGTTCTTTGGTGCCTGCGGTTGCAGGGGGAAGATTCCGTCGACCCACAGGAGATTTCTTCGGAGCTTCTAGTGCAGAGAGGAGGCAGACTACCCCCACAGCATGCACCACCAGGAAAACAGTCGAGAAGGCGGCAGGATCAGCGTTACAGTGTCGCAGTAGTCGTCTTTGCTACTTTGTTGCAGTTTTGCAGGCTTCCAGCGCGGTCAGCAGTCGATTCCTTGGCAGAAGGTGAAGAGAGAGATGCAGAGGAACTCTGATGAGTTCTTCCATTCGTTATCTAAGGAATTCCCCAAAGCAGAGACCCTAAATAGCCAGAAAAGAGGGTTTGGCTACTTAGGAGAGAGGATAGGCTAGCAACACCTGAAGGAGCCTATCAGAAGGAGTCTCTGACGTCACCTGCTGGCCCTGGCCACTCAGAGCAGTCTAGTGTGCCAGCAGCACCTCTGTTTCCAAGATGGCAGAGGTCTGGTGCACACTGGAGGAGCTCTGGGCACCTCCCAGGGGAGGTGCAGGTCAGGGGAGTGGTCACTCCCCTTTCCTTTGTCCAGTTTCGCGCCAGAGCAGGGCTGAGGGATCCCTGAACCGGTGTAGACTGGCTTATGCAGAGATGGGCACCATCTGTGCCCATCAAAGCATTTCCAGAGGCTGGGGGAGACTACTCCTCCCCAGCCCTGACACCTTTTTCCAAAGGGAGAGGGTGTAACACCCTCTCTCTGAGAAAGTCCTTTGTTCTGCCTTCCTGGGCCAAGCCTGGCTGGACCCCAGGAGGGCAGAAACCTGTCTGAGGGGTTGGCAGCAGCAGCAGCTGCAGTGAAACCCCGGGAAAGGCAGTTTGGCAGTACCCGGGTCTGTGCTAGAGACCCGGGGAATCATGGGATTGTCTCCCCAATACCAGAATGGCATTGGTGGGGCAATTCCATGATCTTAGACATGTTACATGGCCATATTCGGAGTTACCATTGTGAAGCTACATATAGGTAGTGACCTATATGTAGTGCACGCGTGTAATGGTGTCCCCGCACTCACAAAGTCCGGGGAGTTTGCCCTGAACAATGTGGGGGCACCTTGGCTAGTGCCAGGGTGCCCACACACTAAGTAACTTAGCACCCAACCTTTACCAGGTAAAGGTTAGACATATAGGTGACTTATAAGTTGCTTAAGTGCAGTGGTAAATGGCTGTGAAATAACGTGGACGTTATTTCACTCAGGCTGCAGTGGCAGGCCTGTGTAAGAATTGTCAGAGCTCCCTATGGGTGGCAAAAGAAATGCTGCATCCCATAGGGATCTCCTGGAACCCCAATACCCTGGGTACCTCAGTACCATATACTAGGGAATTATAAGGGTGTTCCAGTATGCCAATGTAAATTGGTAAAATTGGTCACTAGCCTGTTAGTGACAATTTGTACAGAGAGAGCATAACCACTGAGGTTCTGGTTAGCAGAGCCTCAGTGAGACAGTTAGGCATCACACAGGGAACACATACATATAGGCCACAAACTTATAGCACTGGGGTCCTGGCTAGCAGGGTCCCAGTGACACATAACAAACATACTGAAAACATAGGGTTTTCACTATGAGCACTGGGCCCTGGCTGGCAGGATCCCAGTGAGACAGTCACAAACATGCCAAAAGTGGGGGTAACAAGGCTAGAAAGAGGCTTCTTTCTCACATACTGGAACACCCTTATAATTCCCTAGTATATGGTACTGAGGTACACAGGGTATTGGGGTTCCAGGAGATCCCTATGGGCTGCAGCATTTCTTTTGCCACCCATAGGGAGCTCTGACAATTCTTACACAGGCCTGCCCTTGCAGCCTCAGTGAAATAACATCCACGTTATTTCACAGCCATTTACCACAGCACTTAAGTAACTTATAAGTCACCTATATGTCTAACCTTTACCTGGTAAAGGTTGGGTGCTAAGTTACTTAGTGTGTGGGCACCCTGGCACTAGCCAAGGTGCCCCCACATTGTTCAGGGCCAATTCCCCGGACTTTGTGAGTGCGGGGACACCATTAAACGTGTGCATTATACATATGTCACGACATATGTATAGCGTCACAATGGTAACTCTGAACATGGCCATGTAACATGTCTAAGATTATGGAATTGTCACCCCAATGCCATTCTGGCATTGCGGAGACAATTCCATGATCCCCTGAGTCTCTAGCTTAGACCCGGGTACTGCCAAACTACCTTTCCCGAGGTTTCACTGCAGCTGCTGCTGCTGCCAACCCCTCAGACAGATTTCTGCCCTCCTGGGGTCCAGCCAGGCTTGGCCAGGAAAGCAGAACAAAGGACTTCCTCAGAGAGAGGTTGTTACACCCTCTCCCTTTGGAAAAAGGTGTCAGGGCTGGGGAGGAGTAGCCTCCCCCAGCCTCTGGAAATGCTTTGATGGGCACAGTGGGTGCCCATCTCTGCATAAGCCAGTCTACACCGGTTCAGGGATCCCCCAGCCCTGCTTTGGCGCGAAACTGGACAAAGGAAAGGGGAGTGACCACTCCCCTGACCTGCACCTCCCCTGGGAGGTGCCCAGAGCTCCTCCAGTGTGCTCCAGACCTCTGCCATCTTGGAAACAGAGGTGCTGCTGGCACACTGGACTGCTCTGAGTGGCCAGGGCCAGCAGGTGACGTCAGAGACTCCTTCTGATAGGCTCCTCAAGGTGTTGCTAGCCTATCCTCTCTCCTAAGTAGCCAAACCTCGTTTTCTGGCTATTTAGGGTCTCTGCTTTGGGGAATTCTTTAGATAACGAATGCAAGAGCTCATCAGAGTTCCTCTGCATCTCTCTCTTCACCTTCTGCCAAGGAATCGACCGCTGACTGCTCTGGAAGCCTGCAAAACTGCAACAAAGTAGCAAAGACGACTACTGTGACCTTGTAACGCTGGTCCTGCCGCCTTCTCAACTTTTTTCCTGGTGGTGCATGCTGTGGGGGTAGTCTGCCTCCTCTCTGCACTAGAAGCTCCGAAGAAATCTCCAGTGGGTCGACGGAATCTTCCCCCTGCAACCGCAGGCACCAAAGAACTGCATCACCGGTCCTCTGGGTCTCCTCTCAGCACGACGAGCGAGGTCCCTTGAACTCAGCAACTCTGTCCAAGTGACTCCCACAGTCCAGTGACTCTTCAGTCCAAGTTTGGTGGAGGTAAATCCTTACCTCCCCATGCTAGACTGCATTGCTGGGTACCGCGTGATTTGCAGCTGCTCCGGCTCCTGTGCACTCTTCCAGGATTTCCTTTGTGCACAGCCACGCCTGGGTCCCCGGCACTCTAACCTGCAGTGCACGACCTCCTGAGTTGTCCTCCGGCGTCTTGGGACCCTCTTTTGTGACTTTGGGTGAGCTCCAGTTCACTCCACTTTGTAGTGCCTGTTCCGGCACTTCTGCGGGTGCTGCTTGCTTCTGAGTGGGCTCTTTGTCTTGCTGGACGCCCCCTCTGTCTCCTCACGTAATTGACGACATCCTGGTCCCTCCTGGGCCACAGCAGCATCCAAAAACCCTAACCGCAACCCTTGCAGCTAGCAAGGCTTGTTTGCGGTCTTTCTTCATGGAAACACCTCTGCAAGCTTTTTCACAATGTGGGACATCCATCCTCCAAAGGGGAAGTTTCTAGCCCTTGTTGTTCTTGCAGAATCCACAGCTTCTACCATCCGGTGGCAGCTTCTTTGCACCCACAGCTGGCATTTCCTGGGCATCTGCCCACTCCCGACTTGATCGTGACTCTTGGACTTGGTCCCCTTGTTCCACAGGTACTCTCGTCAGGGAATCCATTGTTGTTGCATTGCTGGTGTTTGTCTTTCCTGCAGAATTCCCCTATCACGACTTCTGTGCTCTTTGGGGAACTTAGGTGCACTTTGCACCCACTTTTCAGGGTCTTGGGGTAGGCTATTTTTCTAACCCTCACTGTTTTCTTACAGTCCCAGCGACCCTCTACAAGGTCACATAGGTTTGGGTTCCATTCGTGGTTCGCATTCCACTTCTAGAGTATATGGTTTTGTTGCCCCTATCCCTATGTGCTCTCATTGCAATCTATTGTGACTCTACATTGCTTGCATTGCTTTCTATTGCTATTACTGCATATTTTTGGTATTGTGTACATATATCTTGTGTATATTTGCTATCCTCATACTGAGCGTACTCACTGAGATACTTTTGGCATATTGTCATAAAAATAAAATACCTTTATTTTTAGTATATCTGTGCATTGTGTTTTCTTATGATATTGTGCATATGACACTAGTGGTACTGTAGGAGCTTCACTCATCTCCTAGTTCTTCTTAAGCTGCTCTGCTAAGCTCCCTTTTCTATCAGCCTAAGCTGCTAGATACCTCTCTACACTAATAAGGGATACCTGGACCTGGTACAAGGTGTAAGTACCCCTTGGTACCCACTACAAGCCAGGTCAGCCTCCTACACCTCCCCAGCTTCTCCAGGGGACTCCTCTGAATCAGATTGGGAAGTTTCTCCCTTTTCTAACCTCTCATTTAATGGTCCAGACTGGTTCTGGTCATCCACAACAAGCATGTTAAAAAGAAACTGTTTTGTAGGGTTCTTTCCTACACTCAAACCTCTATCCAGGCAGAGACCCCTCAAACTTTTATAGTTCAAACTCTCATATGTTGCATTAACAGTCTTGAGAGTGGACCCTACAACAGACATGATAGTAAAGGTTTAAGGATAGTGAGAAAAGAAAACGTTTTTAGAACTTTTGAAAGCACAGAAAAAAACCTTTTTCTAACTTTTAGAAAACGTTTAGAAGTTTTAAGAAACTTTTCAGAACTTTGTAAAAGTTTTAGGATAGAAAAGCAAACTTTTTGAGTTAAGTGTACATACACTGAACTGTTTGGTATATGCTTCATTTATGAAAAGTACAGCATGACAAAGTGGTAAACAGTTGCAAGTACTTATCCCACTGCTGCACCACCAATGTAGGAGGCTGGCCTGGCTTATAGTGGGTACCCTGTGGTTCTTACACCCTGTGCCAGGTCCAGTTATCCCTTATTAGTAGAAGAGAGGTGTTTCTAGCAGCTTAGGCTGATAGAAGGTAGCTATGGCAAAGCTTACGCTGAACTAGGAGACATGCATATCTCCTACTATACCACTTAATCCATATGCACAATATCATAAGAAAACACAATACTCAGAGTTACTAAAAATAAAGGTACTTTATTTTTATGACAATATGCCACAAGTATCTCAGTGAGTACCCTCAGTAAGAAGGTAAGTAATATACACAAGTTATATGTACACAAACCCAATACAGGTAAGTAAGAGTTAGAAAAGTAATGCAAATAGTGTATAATTACAATGGGTTGCAATAGGTGAACATAGGTCTAGGGGCAACACAAACCATATACTCCAAACGTGGAATGCGAATCACGAATGGACCCCAGACCTTTGGGAGCTTGTAGAGGGTCGCTGGGACTGTAAGAAAACAGTCAGAGTGTCCAAGATACCCCACCCCAAGACCCTGAAAAGTAGGAGTAAAGAACACCTACTACCCCCAAAAGAACACAATAGGCGTGATAGGGCGATTCTGCAAGAACCACAAACACCAGCAAAGCACTGAAGACGGATTCCTGGAGCTGAGGACCTGCAAGGCAAGGGGACCAAGTCCAAGAGTCGCGATAGTGTCTGGGGGGGCAGGAGCCCAGAAAACCCCGGATGAAGTGCAAGGAAGCTGCCTCCGGATGGAAGAAGCTTGGAATTTTGCAACAACGAAGAGGACTAGGAACTTCTCCTTTGGATAGAAAGATGTTTCACGTAGTGATGAAGATTGCAGAAGTGCTCCCACGCAGAAATACCGCAAACAAGCCTTGCTAGCTGTAAGGATTACGGTAGAGGTTTTTGGGTGCTGCTGGGGACCAGGAAGGACCAGGGTGTTGCCCCTTGGAGGAGGAGACAGAGGAGCCGCTCAGCAACCCTGAAAGACCCTACAGAAGAAGGCATCACCCGCAGAAGTACCCGAACAGGCACTTAGAAGATTTGTGAATGGAGCTGGCTCAGAGTCACCAAGGAGGGTCCCACGATGTCGGAGGCCAACTCAGAGGGTTGAGCACTGCAGAGCGGAGTGCTGGGGACCCAGGCTAGGCTGTGCATGAAGGAAATCCTGGAGGAGTGCACATGAGCCGGAGCAGCTGCAAATCACGCAGTACACAGGTTTGCAGTCTAGCATGGGGAGGCAAGGACTTACCTCCACCAAACTTGGACTGAAGGATCACTGGACTGTGGGAGTCACTAGGATAGAGTTCCTGTGTTCCAGGGACCACGCTCATCAGGATGAGAGGGGACCCAGAGGACCGGTGATGCAGTCTTTTGGTGCCTGCGTTAGCAGGGGGAAGATTCCGTCGACCCACGGGACATTTCTTCTTGGCTTCCAGTGCAGGGTGAAGGCATACAGCCCTCAGATCATGCACCACCAGGAAACAGTTGAGAAAGCCGGCAGGATGAGGCGCTACAATGTTGCTGGTAATCGTGTTGCTACTTTGTTGCGGATTTGCAGGCGTCCTGGAGCAGTCAGCGGTCGATCCTTGGCAGAAGGTGAAGAGGGAGATGCAGAAGAACTCTGGTGAGCTCTTGCATTCGTTATCTGAAGAATTCCCCAGTAGAGAGACCCTAAATAGAAAGAAAAGGAGGTTTGGCTACCAAGAAAGGAGAATTGGCTACCAAGAAAGGTAAGAGCCTATCAGAGGGGGTCTCTGACGTCACCTGCTGGCACTGGCCACTCAGAGCAGTCCAGTGTGCCCCCAACACCTCTGTTTCCGAGAAGGCAGAGGTCTGGGACACACTGGAGGAGCTCTGCGCACTTCCCCTGGGAGGTACTGGTCAGGGGAGTGGTCACTCCCCTTTCCTTTGTCCAGTTTCGCGCCAGAGCAGGGCTGGGGGATTCCTGAACTGGTGTAGACTGGCTTATGCAGAGATGGGCACCATCTGTGCCCATCAAAGCATTTCCAGAGGCTGGGGGAGGCTACTCATCCCCAGCCCTTCACACCTATTTCCAAAGGGAGAGGGTGTAACTACCTCTCTCAGAGTAAATCCTTTGTTCTGCCTTCCTGGGCCAGGGCTGCCTGGACCCCAGGAGGGCAGAATCCTGTCTGAGGGGTTGGCAGCAGCTGCAGTGAACACCCCAGAAAGGCAGTATGGCAGTACCCGGGTTCTGTGCTAGAGACCCGGGGGATCATGGAATTGTCCCCCCAATACCAGAATGCTATGGGGGTGAAACTTTCATGATCTTAGACATGTTACATGTTACATTGTGAAGCTATACATAGGTAGTGACCTATGTATAGTGCACGCGTGTAATGGTGTCCCCGCACTCACAAAGTCTGCGGAATTTGCCCTGAACGATGTGGGGGCACCTTGGCTAGTGCCAGGGTGCCCACACACTAAGTAACTTTGCACCCAACCTTCACCAGGTGAAGGTTAGACATATAGGTGACTTATAAGTTACTTATGTGCAGTGAAAAATGGCTGTGAAATAACGTGGATGTTATTTCACTCAGGCTGCACTGGCAGGCATGTGTCAGAATTGTCAGAGCTCCCTATGGGTGGCAAAAGAAATACTGCAGCCCATAGGGATCTCCTGGAACCCCAATTCCCTGGGTACCTAAGTACCATATACAAGGGAATGATATGGGTGTACCAGTGTGCCAATGAGAATAGGTAAATTTAGTCACTAGCCTGCAGTGACAAATTTAGAAAGCAGAGAGAGCATAACCAATGAGGTTCTGGTTAGTAGAGCCTCAGTGAGACAGTTAGGCATCACACAGGGAACACATACATGGCACATACTTATGAGCACTGGGGCCCTGCCTTGCAGGGTCCCAGTGACACATAGACTAAAACAACATATATTCAGTGAAATATGGGGGTAACATGCCAGGCAAGATGGTACTTTCCTACACAGTGTGCCAATGAGAATTGGTAAAATTAGTCACTAGCCTGCAGTGAAAATTTTAGAAAGCAGAGAGAGCATAAACACTGAGGTTCTGGGTAGCAGAGCCTCAGTGATACAGTTAAGCACCACACAGGGAACACATACAGGGCATCAATTATGAGCACTGGGGTCTTGCCTAGCAGGATCCCAGTGACACATGGGCAAAAACAAACATACATACAGTCAAAATGGGGATAACATGCCAAGCAAGATGGTACTTTCCTGCACCCCCCCGGACACTTGCGTGACTCTTGGACTTGGTCCCCTCCTTTACAGGTCCTCAGGTCCAGGAATCCGTCTTCAGTGTTTTGCAGTCGGTTGTTGTCCTTGCAGAATCCCCTATCTCGACTTTACTGTCTTTCTGGGGTAGTAGGGTAACTTTACTCCTACTTTTCAGGGTCTTGAGGTGGGGGTATTTTGGACACCCTTAGAGTTTTCTTACACTCCCAGCGACCTTCTACACACTACACTAGGACTGGGGTCCATTCGTGGTTCGCATTCCACTTTTGGAGTATATGGTTTCTGTTGCCCCTGGGCCTATTTCTCCCTATTACATTCTATTGTGATTCTACAGTGTTTGCACTATTTTTCTAACTGTTACTTACCTGATTTTGGTTTGTGTCTATATATTTTGTGTATATTACTTACCTCCTAAGGGAGTATATCCTCTGAGATACTTTTGGCAAATTGTCACTAAAATAAAGTACTTTTATTTTTAGTAACTCCGAGTATTGTGTTTTCTTATGCTAGTGTGCTATATGATATAAGTGGTATAGTAGGAGCTTTGCATGTCTCCTTGTTAAGCCTAAGCTGCTCTGCTATAGCTACCTCTATCAGCCTAAGCTGCTAGAACACCTCCATTCTACTAATAAGGGATAACTGGACCTGGCACAAGGTGTAAGTGCCACAAGGTACCCACTATAAGCCAGGCTAGCCTCCTACACTGTCTAGAGGAGATTCACAAACAGCCCAACTGTCAGTCTGACCCAGACAGGGAATCCACAAACAGGAGAATCCACAAACAGGAAGAGTCAAAGAATGGTTTAAGTAAAAAAATGGCTACTTTCTAAAAGTGGTCTTTTCAAACTAACAATGTAAAAAGCAACTTCTCTTAAAGATGCAGTTTTAAATTGTATTTTAAACTGTGACTCCATATTTCTATCTAAATTTAAGGATATTTAAAGGCAGCCCCCAGTGAATCCATGAGAGAGATAGGCCATGCAACAATGAAAACCGAATTTGGCAGTATTTCACTGGACATGTAAAAACACAACACTTCATGTCCTCCTTTTCACATACACTGCCCCCTGCCCACAGGGCTACCTAGGGACTACCTTAGGGTGCCTTACATGTATACAAACGGGAAGGTTTGGGCCTGGCAAGTAGGTACACTTGCCAAGTCGAATTGGCAGTTACAAACTGCACACAGACAATGCCCCAGCAGGTCTGAGCCATGTTTAAAGGGCCACTCACGTGGGTGGCACAATCAGTGCTGCGGGCCCATTAGTAGCATTTGATTCACATGCCCTGGACAACTCTAGTGCACTTTACTAGCGACTTACTAGTAAATCAAACATGCCACTCAGGGATAAACCAATCAACAAAACAATTTACACAGACAACATATGCACTTTTTACACAGACAACATATGCACTTTAGCCAGTGCTTAATTTGTGCTTGTTGTTTCCGGTGCTGAGCACCGGCACTTATATTTGCAGGCCGGGGCTTATTCTTCTGCCTCAAGCATTTGCTGCCAGCTCTTGTAACAAAAGACACGTGTGGGAAAGACGGAGGTAGAGCGAAGCAAAAAAAAAACTTCACAAAGTTAGAAAGCAGAAAGCTGCGAGAGTGAGCTGGAGGGCAGGCTGTGTCAGTAAATAGATGAAAGAGGCCCGAGATGCCTTCAGGGTTACTCTGCCTCGGTGTTCCATGTTCGCACATTTAATTGCAGCAACCACGTTTTTCAGAGGAGAGCTTTGAGCACCGGCACCTTTTCATTTACAAATTAAGCACTGACGTTAGCACTGGTTAGTAGTGGTAAAGTGCCCAGAGTCCTAAAGCCAGCAAAAACTGGTCAGAAAAAATAGGAGGAAGAAGGCAAACAGCTTGAAGGTGACCCTGCAAAAAGGGCCAGGCCCATCAAGGACATTCACATTAGTGGGCCATACCAGCCATTAATGTTCCTCTCCTTTGCACCTGGCATTTAGTGCCTGATATAGCTTGCTACAGTACGTTACATTTTATTTGTTGTTCTCACAGTCAGGAAGCTACTCTAGAGCTTGAACAAAAATATCACGACTCCAAATCCCCTATCCCATGCCACAGGTGTTAATACTTATCTCTGACATGAATTTGAGTTTTCAACAAGAATTGCATCTTTAGTGATAGAGCATAGCTTGGTAAAGCAAAGTCTTCACTCATCTGTGCTTAATCATTGCCAAGGAGGTGGTGGCTACAGTGATATGTTCTTTGCAACAATCTACGAATCCGCATGTTTCCCACGAAGTGGCCCTCGTGAGAGTACAATTTAAGTAACCTTCTGAGTTACCTGTATTTTATGTATATTTGCACAGCTGTGTTTGCAAAACCTGGAAAGGAGGCGGTGGGATAGGGTGCACTTTTGAACTATCAGCTAAGGCAGCAAAAACTGTATAGCCGGTCTTGAGCCTTAGACTCCGGGCTGATAAATAAGGAGTAATGGTGCAGGCTATACAAGGAACGCTGGAGTTCTTTAAAGGTCTAGACGCGAAATATAATGTGGTGCATTCCAGGGCATGCCCTGTTGAAACTTGCTACTAAGGCAGGTTAGCAATTACAGATTTATCTGGTTTCAGGTTAAGCGGACTGTCCGGCACCGTTCCCACACAGAAGCAGAGTTCTTAAATTCACCTGCTGGGCATATTATGCTTCATTGTGAGTTTCACAAAGTTGATTCAAAAGCCTCTCCACAGACTGACGAGCGACAAGCTTGGGTTCAGCTGTCCACCAAGGCATAAGGTAAGGAGTCTGAATAACTTATCTTTCTTGTAGTGTTTTCTGTTAGATTAGATTTAATGTAAAATTTGACATTCATCTTTCTTATCCATATGTTTAACATATAACAAGAATTTGTCAAACAAATATATTCCGACGTGGAGTTTCTGGTTGTGATGTGACCTAGATGTCTTGTTTGTTCAGTTCCTTGGCTGTTTCTGCAATTTCTTGTTCAATTATTTACTACAGGTTACATCGTTGTTCAGGCACCTACTATGTCTTTCTAGTTGTCCGTGGGTTCAGTTTAAATCCAGCATAACAATATATATTGTTTTTGTTTCACATATTTCGCTGCTAAAATGCTCTACCGTATATTAAGTCACTTTACACCTGTTTTTGGCACATTCGATTTCTGAATTCTCTCAATAAACATTTAACGTTTGCTGTATGGAAGGAGTCAGAATGAATTCTAACCATCTGACTTTTGTAGTGACAAATTCCCGGTGAGGGCTCACTTCTGCCTGAAATAATCTTTGTAATCTCATAACCTTTACGCAACTCAACTGCTCAGGCCAACTTTTAGTTAGTTTCCATACTTGCATTCCGAAATGTGGTCAGGCATTAGGTAGTGACTATTAGATATTAGATTGGCCGTTGCAAAAGTAACACCTGCCTTGGGTAGGAAAATGGGTCAAAGAGAACCGGAAACGCGCAATGTATTATTTAACTAAATCGGCAATCTGTACTAAGCTTTCTGAGATGTTTTACTTTTTCTGTCCTTGTAATCACACTTTACTGTATTTGCCATCTCATTCATGATATTATATGAACATTAAAATTACTGGGGTCATATTATATAAGGTTTGCAGTGCTGCATCATTTTAACCCTCTATTTAGCAGATTCTGCTATAAGCAATGGAACAAACACAGTGGCTTCGGTCCATATCACATAAACATTTTCGTTCTAGGACAACACCAGAAAATATAGAATGTAAAACAACTGCAAAACAATTATATATGTCACGTCTCATGCGTATAAACAACCTATCGTTAATTTTATAACGCACAAAAGGCTTGTGCAGGGAGTATAATTTGCTTAAAATGAAGCAAGCTGATTGTGCTCTTTAGGCTGCTTTAGAACAAAAATCCAGCTAATTGATTTTCTCAATTATCAGTCATGAAAGCGCTGTAAAAAATGTGGAAATGCTATATTCTCCGATCCCTAAATGACTAAATGACATTCATGGTAACAGATCTAGAGAATGCTAATGTCACAGAGTCAGACCTGCCTCTTGAATGTGCTTCAAACATTTGGATCTCCAAAATAAATACAAACAGGTGCCAACGCCCATGGGGCTAAAAGGCCCTTAGCCCCCAGCGCCCAGTCACACCCCGCCCCCGTCCCCCTTCGTCTCTCGCAGCCCGCGCTATGGAGTCTCAGGATTAAGGATAGAGCGAATTATTGAGTTGATGCCTGAGACGCATTTCTAGTATTTTGCAGGTTTTCCAAAGCCCGTTTAATTCTAAATGAGTCTGCTTTCACTTCATCCTGTGCTCCCCGTTGTTCCCATTCTTGTAAGGGCTGTTGCTGCCACAGTTGGGGGAGTATGTTCAAGGACACTGGAATTATGTGGCAGGGGAGGCCCAAATTATGCTGATGGGTTAAGTAAATTGTGGAGCAAGGAAAGACAAATTATGCTGCACATTTTGTGATAGTATTCATTATTTTTCCATTTCTAAAGGTGTTAACACTGTCTGGGAATTAGTTGCACCTCATTATTACCAGTTTAACATGTAAATATAGCAACAAGCTACAGAAAGGTGACCAGTCAACCTTTGCAACTGACCTTCCATTGCGCAACAATTCGTATCACGGTGCTTTTAGTAATTTTTGAACATTTCAAGATAGAAGCAATTTTTTAAATTAAAATCTGCAGATTATGTGGCAGGTGATGGATTAGGTGGCAAATGGGGCAAATTCAACTGTGCGAAAATCGCAGCGGCCGCATAATCTCACAATTCCAGTAGCCCTGAGTATATTTCAAGGCTAATATAGAGTTGGGAAAGCTGACTATTAATAGGGAGTGCCAAGCCAGAGCTCGGCAAATTATCAGTATTGACTAAGCATTAAAATGCAAGCAAAGCCCTCTGCATGGTATGTAAATGTTCCTGTACATAACGCGCTAAAGACTCCTCAAAAATTGTATTTATTTAATGTGAAAGCCTTTCACTCCAGAACACTAGAATGAAGTGCTGCATTAAATAACATTTATCAGAAGTCTTAGAGCAGATTTCCTAACTTTATGCACTGGGTTTGTAAATGTTTATTTGGAATTCATGTTTGCCTGAAAGTAATGCAAAGCAGCGCTGTGTTCTTCTTTGCTTCCTTTATGTCAAAGTGCTTTTCCAAGGGCGGTGCATGAATGTTCTATTTTTCCATGATTTTTAATGAAAAACCCTATCTACTTACTATAGTAGAGAGGGCTGCGTGCCAAACAATATTGCCGCTTTGAAGCAGTTGTTAAAAAGGAGAAATTATTTCTATATCTCCAAATGTTTCTCATTTAGCATCTGTGTTACAGTGTACACCATGCATCCAAAGTGGGGAAAAGTTTTACGTTTTGCCTAGATACAGTATTTTGTCCATCGTGCATAGCCTACACCTCACATCGCGCACACAGCCTTGCACTATTGTGCAAAGATGTGTGTCTTGCACAGATTGTTCACCAGCGCTAACTTAACAGATTTGATGCTGTCCAGCTCTGAATTCTCACGCAATGGAGTCCTACAACTTTGGCTGCTGCGCTGCGTTGCATAGGTTTCTAGTAAATCTACCCCATAGTTTCTAAACATAAACCTAGATATATTAATGCCTCCAACGATTTTGCTATTAGTGAACCAAGATACAAGTAAATTGATATGTTAACCCTGCAAGAGTTTTAATAACATCTGAAGCAACATTAAAATGTATCAAACATATACAAGTGACGTTTTTGTAGAGCACACATCCTAAAATGAGTTTTTTTACACTCAAATGAAAGGACAAAGGAAAAGGAGGCATATTGAAGTACAGTAATTGCCTAGGATCCTACAATTTAGTGAAGCAGGTAAACCAGGATTCTTGTTTCATGTTACACAATTTAGCCACTAGATGAAGGGGCAGGGGGCTTGGTTATTGACAAAGGGAGGTGGGTGGCAGAGGCCACATGAAGACTTGACTCGAAGTTCCAAAAATACACGTTTCTGAGTCAAAGTCCTAGATTTGGCTTTGGCTCTCCAGTCACTCGGACACCTCTAGAAAAAATAATTTTTCCAAAAAGCTGATACATTATTGCGGGATAAGCTGATAATTTTCTCCACCCTACATCCCTGATTGACACCATGATAATCCAAGTGTAAATTACAACTGAAACCCCACTTGTCAACCCTCAATGGCATGGTGAGTGCCTTAAAAGTGTCTTGAGATACATTGTCTTGCATTCACAATTGATGTCCACTCAGCCATTTGTCACACAGCTCACTCTTTTCTTACATACAGACATACACACAATGGTCATCCAGCTGTCACATGAGCATGCCACTAAGTCAGCACTCATTCACACGACTGACAGTCACTCAGCACGTACATAGGAATACCTCTCAAACATCACACCTTAAATCACCCAACACTCATTGTCATGCACATATGTCCACAAATGCACTTACAAAGTATCTGTTCTTCCCATAGTACTAGATGCCTATTTAGTTCCATCCACAACCACAGGACCACAGGGTGGGTGCAAGAGGGAAGAGTATTGTGAAGCTGATGGATAGAACAGGCAGGGTGATTGGGCCAAAGCTGAGTGTGCTGGTGCGGGGACAAAATCAGTCTCAGTCTGTGGGAATGAGCTGGGAGTGAGTGGTATTGTGGTACAAGATGTTAATACAGGCAAAAGCTGGTGGCGGTCTAAGAGTGAAGCACTGCATCAGAGGCCGGGGGCTGGTGTGAGAATTGAGTGAGGACTGCAGGCTGTGTGTGCCTGTGGGCACAGGTTGTAGATCTACTTGTTGATCCTACACTTTAGCCCTGTTGGCTTTCATACTGGCTGCTGTGAATAATATAGGTGGTGGGTCACCAGTGGCCAGATCCCTTTTGCTGCTTCTGAAGCCACAATGTAGACCACCATCTGTGCCCCATTGGCCTGCATCACGGTATCCAGAATCAGAGAACTGGTTTTAATAACTGTATTAGCTTTATTCAAACTCACCCTGTTTTCACTCCTGTGCCTTAATGCATTTAGGTCCATAGTTCTACTTTTTGACGAAAAACTGCACAAATGCAAATTGTAGTCTGCTGGGCCACGTTCTAGAGTACAGCCAGGTGCCAAATTTATGGAATCCCACAAGCCGGCGCAAAGGGTGGGCTAGCGTCTGGGAAAATTACATTAGCCGGGTGCAGGTGGTGGTATGGGGGAAGGGGCTTTTGCATCAAAAAATAACATTAGTCCGGTTAGAGGCAAAAAAATGGTTCTAACCAGCCTAGCATCATTTCCTGAAGCAAAACCATCCATACCACATGACACCTGTCTGATAAAAGACAGGAGTCATGCCCACCACCCCAATGGCCAGCACAGGGGACAAGGGTCCCCTACTTATCCTACTTACCTGGGATGGGGTCCCCCCATCCTCTGGTGTCCCTCTGGTGTGGGTGGGGGTGTTCCTGGGACTTAGGGAGGACACCTGTGGGCTCTTTCCATGGTGTTTGACCATAGAATTGGGTCCACAGGTCCCCTAACGCCTGCCCTGACCAGGCGTTAAATAATGTTTCTAAGCAGGCTTAGCGCCACTATTTAGGCCCTCCTCCCCGTGCACCTTTTTTGCACAGGAGGATAAATAAGGCGCTGGGGCCTTAGAGCCATTTTTCGGATGGGAACGCCTAACTTGCATCTCATTGACGCAAGGTGGTATCACACATCCAAAAATGACTTTAATTCCAATATTGTTGCTCTAAACAGGTTTAGCGTAAAAATATAAATATGGAGTTAAGTTTGCGCTGTATTAGTGTAAAAAAAAATGACGCTAATTCAGCGCAAAGGAAGTATAAATATGCCCCTCAGTGCAGAGAATATTTCTGCGCTCATTGTCCCCTGTACTCCCACTGAAAATGTAGTATTAAGTGATTTCCAGTTACTTTGTAGATTGTTTGGCTTTGATGTCCAGAAATATCTCCTATTACATCTGTGCAAAATAGGGTCAAGTATATCCCCATCAGCACTTAAGGCTCATTGGTTGTGTAGTAGTGACAAGCATCTTGGGGGGTAGCTTGGGGGTTGCCAATGATTGGTAGCCACAGTGTTAGCCCAGAGCCCTTTGAAGAACGCAGATACTGTTGTTGGTAGGGACTGTGGGTAGGCATTGGGCCCACTTGGGCACTTGGTTTTGAGCAGCAGATAGGCAGCCAGGTAGACAGGAACACAGTGGCGTGCTAGCGGGGTGGACAGCCATAGGCACAGTGTGAGAAAGTAGCCTCTTTCTAGCCTTGTTACCCCCACTTTTGGCCTGTTTGTGAGTGTATGTCAGGGTGTTTTCACTGTGTCACTGGGATCCTGCTAGCCAGGGCCCAGTGCTCATACTGAAAACCCTATATTTTCAGTATGTTTGTTATGTGTCACTGGGACCCTGCTAGTCAGGACCCCAGTGCTCATAAGTTTGTGATCTATAGGTATGTGTTCCCTGTGTGATGCCTAACTGTCTCACTGAGGCTCTGCTAACCAGAACCTCAGTGGTTATGCTCTCTCTTTACAAATTGTCACTAACAGGCTAGTGACCAATTTCACCAATTTACATTGGCATACTGGAACACCCTTATAATTCCCTAGTATATGGTACTGAGGTACCCAGGGTATTGGGGTTCCAGGAGATCCCTATGGGCTGCAGCATTTCTTTTGCCACCCATAGGGAGCTCTGACAATTCTTACACAGGCCTGCCACTGCAGCCTGAGTAAAATAACGTCCACGTTATTTCACAGCCATTTTACACTGCACTTAAGTAACTTATAAGTCACCTATATGTCTAACCTTTACCTGGTAAAGGTTGGGTGCTAAGTTACCTAGTGTGTGGGCACCCTGGCACTAGCCAAAGTGCCCCCACATTGTTCAGGGCCAATTCCCCGGACTTTGTGAGTGCGGGGACACCATTACACGCGTGCACTACATATAGGTCACTACCTATATGTAGCTTCACAATGGTAACTCCGAATATGGCCATGTAACATGTCTATGATCATGGAATTGCCCCCTCTATGCCATCCTGGCATAGTTGGCACAATCCCATGATCCCACGGATCTCTAGCACAGACCGTGGTAATGCCAAACTGCCTTTCCCGGGGTTTCACTGCAGCTGCTCCTGCTGCCAACCCCTCAGACAGGTTTCTGCCCTCCTGGGGTCCAGCCAGGAGGGCAGAACAAAGGACTTCCTCTGAGAGAGGGTGTTACACCCTCTCCCTTTGGAAAATGGTGTGAAGGCGGGGGAGGAGTAGCCTCCCCCAGCCTCTGGAAATGCTTTCATGGGCACACATGGTGCAAATTTCTGCATAAGCCAGTCTACACCAGTTCAGGGACCCTCAGCCCTGCTCTGGCGCGAAACTGGACAAAGGAAAGGGGAGTGACCACTCCCCTGACCTGCACCTCCCCTGGGAGGTGCCCAGAGCTCCTCCAGTGTGCTCCAGACCTCTGCCATCTTGGAAACAGAGGTGCTGCTGGCACACTGGATTGCTCTGAGTGGCCAGGGCCAGCAGGTGACGTCAGAGACTCCTTCTGATAGGCTCCTGCAGGTGTTGCTAGCCTATCTTCTCTCCTAAGTAGCCAAACCCTCTTTTCTGGCTATTTAGGGTCTCTGCTTTGGGGATTTCCTTAGATAACGAATGCAAGAGCTCATCCGAGTTCCTCTGCATCTCTCTCTTCACCTTCTGCCAAGGAATCAACTGCTGACCGCGCTGGAAGCCTGCAAAACTGCAACAAAGTAGCGAAGATGACTACTGCAACTCTGTAACGCTGATCCTGCCGCCTTCTCAACTGTTTTCCTGGTGGTGCATGCTGTGGGGGTAGTCTGCCTCCTCTCTGCACTAGAAGCTCCGAAGAAATCTCCCGTGGGTCGATGGAATCTTCCCCCTGCTACCGCAGGCACCAAAGAACTGCATCACCGGTACCCTGGGTCTCCTCTCAGCATGACGAGCGAGGTCCCTTGAATCCAGCAACTCTGTCCAAGTGACTCTCACAGTCCAGTGACTCTTCAGTCCAAGTTTGGTGGAGGTAAGTCCTTGCCTCCCCACGCCAGACTGCATTGCTGGGAACCGCGACTTTTGCAGCTACTCCGGCCTCCGTGCACTTCCGGCAGAAATCCTTTGTGCACAGTCCAGCCTGGGTCCACGGCACTCTAACCTGCATTGCACGACCTCCTAAGTTGTCCTCCGGCGGCGTGGGACTCCTTTGTGCAACTTTGGGTGAGCACCGTTTCACTCCACTTCGTAGTGCCTGTTCTGGCACTTCTGCGGATGCTGCCTGCTTCTGAGAGGGCTCTTTGTCTTGCACGACACCCGCTCTGTCCCCAGACGCAATTGGCGACATCCTGGTCTCTCCTGGGCCACAGCAGCATCCAAAAACGCTAACCACACGACTTGCAGCTAGCAAGGCTTGTTGGCGGTATTTCTTTAGGAAATCACTTCTGCACGACTTTCCATGGCGTGGGGGATCCATACTCCAAAGGGGAAGTCTCTAGCCCTTGTCGTTCCTGCAGAATCCTCAGCTTCTACTGTCCAGTAGCAGCTTCTTTGCACCCACAGCTGGCATTTCCTGGGCATCTGCCCATCTCCGACTTGCTTGTGACTTTTGGACTTGGTCCCCTTGTTCCACAGGTACCCTCAACTGGAAATCCATCGTTGTTGCATTGCTGGTTTGTGTCTTTCCTGCAGAATTCCCCTATCACGACTTCTGTGCTCTTTCGGGAACTTTAGTGCAATTTGCACTCACTTTTCAGGGTCTTGGGGTGGGCTATTTTTCTAACCCTCACTGTTTTCTTACAGTCCCAGCGACCCTCTACAAGGTCACATAGGTTTGGGGTCCATTCGTGGTTCGCATTCCACTTTTGGAGTATATGGTTTGTGTTGCCCCTGTCCCTATGTGTCCCCATTGCATCCTATTGTAACTATACATTGTTTGCAGTGTTTTCTAATACTATACTGCATATTTTTGGTATTGTGTACATATATCTTGTGTATATTTGCTATCCTCATACTGAGGGTACTCACTGAGATACTTTTGGCATATTGTCATAAAAATAAAGTACCTTTATTTTTAGTATATCTGTGTATTGTGTTTTCTTATGATATTGTGCATATGACACTAGTGGTACTGTAGGAGCTTCACTCGTCTCCTAGTTCAGCCTAAGCTGCCCCGCTAAGCTACCATTATCTATCAGCCTAAGCTGGTAGACACCCTATACACTAATAAGGGATAACTGGGCCTGGTACAAGGTGTAAGTACCCCTAGGTACTCACTACAAGCCAGTCCAGCCTCCTACATTGGTTGTGCAGTGGTGGGATAAGTGCTTTGTAACTACTTACCACTTTTATCATTGTACTTTTCATAAGAGAAAAATATACAAAACAAGTTCAGTGTATGTACACCTAACCAAAAAGTTTTGCATTTCTTTTCTCACTTCTTTTCTAAAGTGCTGAAAAGTACTTCTAAACTTTCAAAAAGTTCTTAAAAAGTTTTAAAAGTTTTTTTCTGTCTTTCTAAAAAGTTCTGACAAATGTTTTCTTCCTTTTTCTATCACTTAAACACTTTCTAAAATGTCTGGCACAGGCCAAACTGTTGATCTGTCCAAACTTGCTTATGATCACCTTAGATGGAAAGGAGCAAGGAGTCTCTGCATAGAAAGAGGTTTAAGTGTAGGGAAGAATCCCCCTAGAGAACTGTTGGTGAATATGCTTGTTGAAAAGGATAAGGCCAGAGCTGGCACTCCTGTTGAAAAGTTAGCTGATGGTTCCCACTCTGATTCTGGGGCACCCCTAGCAAAAGAGGTGGGAGGGAAACTTCCAAGCCTGCCCCCTAGCAAACCACCTAGCATAGCTGGTACAGATGTAGAGTCACACCATACTGATAGTGTTGTCTCACATCACAGTAAGAGTATCCCTTCTCATCATAGTAGAAGTGCTGTTTCTGTTAGCCAAGTTGTTAAGGTGCCATCTGTTAGGGCCAGGTCTCCTTCTGTTTTATCTCAGCATACTTCTGTCTGTAGACATGCCTCACCCACCCACCCTGATGACAGAGTGTTAGAAAGGGAGCTCAATAGATTGAGAGTGGAACAAACCAGACTGAAGCTCAAGAAGCAACAGCTGGATTTGGATAGGCAGTCCCTAGAGGTGGAAAGGGAAAGACAGAAATTGGGTTTAGAAACCCATGGTGGCAGCAGCAGTATTCCCCATAGTCATCCTGCAAAAGAGCATGATTCCAGGAATCTGCACAAGATAGTTCCCCCCTATAAGGAGGGGGATGACATTAACAAGTGGTTTGCTGCACTTGAGAGGGCCTGTGTTGTACAGGATGTCCCTCAAAGGCAGTGGGCTGCTATCCTATGGCTATCATTTAGTGGAAAGGGTGGGGATAGGCTCCTTACTGTAAAAGAAAGTGATGCCAATCATTTTGCTGTTCTTAAGAATGCACTCCTAGATGGTTATGGCTTAACCACTGAACGGTACAGGATGAAGTTCAGAGAAACCAAAAAGGAGTCTTCACAAGACTGGGTAGACTTTGTTGACCATTCAGTGAAGGCCTTGGAGGGGTGGTTACATGGCAGTAAAGTTACTGATTATGAAAGCCTATATAACATAATCCTGAGAGAGCATATACTTAATAATTGTGTGTCTGATTTGTTGCACCAGTATCTAGTGGACTCAGATCTGACCTCTCCCCAAGAATTGGGAAATAAGTCAGACAAATGGGTCAGAACAAGAGTGAACAGAAAAGTTCATACAGGTGGTGACAAGGATGGCAAGAAGAAAGATGGTGAAAAATCTCAAGATAAGCATGGGGATAAGGGTAAAACCAAAGATCCCACTTCAAATCTTAAACACTCTTCAGAGGGTGGGGATAAAACAAATTCTTCCTCTTCTTCTCAACCCACACACATTAAAAAGCCTTGGTGCTTTGTGTGTAAAAACAGAGGCCATAGGCCAGGGGATAAGTCCTGTCCAGATAAACCCCCTGAGCCTACCACCACTAATACATCAAGCTCTAGTGCCCCTAGCAGTAGTGGTACTAGTGGTGGGACTGCTGGCAGCAGTCAAGTTAAGGGTGTAGTTGGGTTCACTTATGGGTCCATAATAGAAACTGGGGTAGTCAGTCCCAAGACAGTTTCTGTCACACCTAGTGGCATTGGCCTTGCCACACTGGCTGCTTGTCCCCTTACAATGGATAAGTACAGGCAGACAGTTTCAATAAATGGTGATGAGGCCTTAGCCTACAGGGACACAGGTGCCAGTATCACTTTGGTGACAGAAAACCTAGTGGCTCCTGAACAACACATCATTGGACAACAGTATAAAATTATTGATGTCCATAACTCCACTAAGTTTCTTCCCTTAGCTATAATTCAGTTTAGTTGGGGTGGAGTTACTGGCCCTAAGCAGGTGGTGGTATCACATAACTTACCTGTAGACTGTCTCTTAGGTAATGACCTAGAGGCCTCAGGTTGGGCTGATGTAGAGTTTTATGCCCATGCAGCCATGCAGGGCATCCCAGAGGAATTGTTCCCTCTCATTTCTACTGAAATGAAAAAGCAAAGGAGAGAAGGCCTGAAAACTCAGAATCCCTCTCCAACAACAGGTAAAAAGGGTATCACAGTATCCCCTAACCACCCTACCAATCAGGATATAATTCCTGTGGTAGGAGAAACCTCTCCTGGGGTGGCACCTGTTCCAAGGGAATCATCAGCTGGCAAAGCTGTACTCCCTGAGGTAGAAGTACCTCTCTGTGGGATAACTAACATTGGTGACAAAAAGAGCACCATTTTGGTTAACATGGAGCACCCCTCCAACCCTCCCAGAGAAACTTTAGTGCAGAAACCCTGTACTGCATCACAACACTTAGGACAGCATCCCTGCCCTAGTGTGGAGCTCATAGGACAGCATCCCTGCCCTGCTCCAACTCAAGAGAAACAGCATCCCTGTTCTCTCTTCCAGCCATATGGACAACGTTTTTGCCCAGCTATGACTTTTCTGAGACAGCATCCCTGTCTGGCATTTCCATCACTACAAATAGGTTCAGTGGACAATTCCCACTGCTCTAAACTAAAACTTACTGATAGAAACTCTGAAAATACATCTTCACATTGTTGCTTAGCTACAAAACTTCAAACAGGGTGGTTTACATCCCCACAGGGAAGTAACCATATAGTGGATGATAAAGGGAGTAACCAGTCTATTGCAGAGCTACTCTCTACTTATCACCACTTAGACAATAAAGTGTCAACTGGCCAAGGTTAGCCTTATTGTCCTTCGCTTGGGGGGGGGGTTGTGTGAGAAAGTAGCCTCTTTCAAGCCTTGTTACCCCCACTTTTGGCCTGTTTGTGAGTGTATGTCAGGGTGTTTTCACTGTGTCACTGGGATCCTGCTAGCCAGGGCCCAGTGCTCATACTGAAAACCCTATATTTTCAGTATGTTTGTTATGTGTCACTGGGACCCTGCTAGTCAGGACCCCAGTGCTCATAAGTTTGTGACCTATAGGTATGTCTTCCCTGTGTGATGCCTAACTCTCTCACTGAGGCTCTGCTAACCAGAACCTCAGTGGTTATGCTCTCTCTTTACAAATTGTCACTAACAGGCTAGTGACCAATTTCACCAATTTACATTGGCATACTGGAACACCCTTATAATTCCCTAGTATATGGTACTGAGGTACCCAGGGTATTGGGGTTCCAGGAGATCCCTATGGGCTGCAGCATTTCTTTTGCCACCCATAGGGAGCTCTGACAATTCTTACACAGGCCTGCCACTGCAGCCTGAGTAAAATAACGTCCACGTTATTTCACAGCCATTTTACACTGCACTTAAGTAACTTATAAGTCACCTATATGTCTAACCTTTACCTGGTAAAGGTTGGGTGCTAAGTTACCTAGTGTGTGGGCACCCTGGCACTAGCCAAAGTGCCCCCACATTGTTCAGGGCCAATTCCCCGGACTTTGTGAGTGCGGGGACACCATTACACGCGTGCACTACATATAGGTCACTACCTATATGTAGCTTCACAATGGTAACTCCGAATATGGCCATGTAACATGTCTATGATCATGGAATTGCCCCCTCTATGCCATCCTGGCATAGTTGGCACAATCCCATGATCCCACGGATCTCTAGCACAGACCGTGGTAATGCCAAACTGCCTTTCCCGGGGTTTCACTGCAGCTGCTCCTGCTGCCAACCCCTCAGACAGGTTTCTGCCCTCCTGGGGTCCAGCCAGGAGGGCAGAACAAAGGACTTCCTCTGAGAGAGGGTGTTACACCCTCTCCCTTTGGAAAATGGTGTGAAGGCGGGGGAGGAGTAGCCTCCCCCAGCCTCTGGAAATGCTTTCATGGGCACACATGGTGCAAATTTCTGCATAAGCCAGTCTACACCAGTTCAGGGACCCTCAGCCCTGCTCTGGCGCGAAACTGGACAAAGGAAAGGGGAGTGACCACTCCCCTGACCTGCACCTCCCCTGGGAGGTGCCCAGAGCTCCTCCAGTGTGCTCCAGACCTCTGCCATCTTGGAAACAGAGGTGCTGCTGGCACACTGGATTGCTCTGAGTGGCCAGGGCCAGCAGGTGACGTCAGAGACTCCTTCTGATAGGCTCCTGCAGGTGTTGCTAGCCTATCTTCTCTCCTAAGTAGCCAAACCCTCTTTTCTGGCTATTTAGGGTCTCTGCTTTGGGGATTTCCTTAGATAACGAATGCAAGAGCTCATCCGAGTTCCTCTGCATCTCTCTCTTCACCTTCTGCCAAGGAATCAACTGCTGACCGCGCTGGAAGCCTGCAAAACTGCAACAAAGTAGCGAAGATGACTACTGCAACTCTGTAACGCTGATCCTGCCGCCTTCTCAACTGTTTTCCTGGTGGTGCATGCTGTGGGGGTAGTCTGCCTCCTCTCTGCACTAGAAGCTCCGAAGAAATCTCCCGTGGGTCGATGGAATCTTCCCCCTGCTACCGCAGGCACCAAAGAACTGCATCACCGGTACCCTGGGTCTCCTCTCAGCATGACGAGCGAGGTCCCTTGAATCCAGCAACTCTGTCCAAGTGACTCTCACAGTCCAGTGACTCTTCAGTCCAAGTTTGGTGGAGGTAAGTCCTTGCCTCCCCACGCCAGACTGCATTGCTGGGAACCGCGACTTTTGCAGCTACTCCGGCCTCCGTGCACTTCCGGCAGAAATCCTTTGTGCACAGTCCAGCCTGGGTCCACGGCACTCTAACCTGCATTGCACGACCTCCTAAGTTGTCCTCCGGCGGCGTGGGACTCCTTTGTGCAACTTTGGGTGAGCACCGTTTCACTCCACTTCGTAGTGCCTGTTCTGGCACTTCTGCGGATGCTGCCTGCTTCTGAGAGGGCTCTTTGTCTTGCACGACACCCGCTCTGTCCCCAGACGCAATTGGCGACATCCTGGTCTCTCCTGGGCCACAGCAGCATCCAAAAACGCTAACCACACGACTTGCAGCTAGCAAGGCTTGTTGGCGGTATTTCTTTAGGAAATCACTTCTGCACGACTTTCCATGGCGTGGGGGATCCATACTCCAAAGGGGAAGTCTCTAGCCCTTGTCGTTCCTGCAGAATCCTCAGCTTCTACTGTCCAGTAGCAGCTTCTTTGCACCCACAGCTGGCATTTCCTGGGCATCTGCCCATCTCCGACTTGCTTGTGACTTTTGGACTTGGTCCCCTTGTTCCACAGGTACCCTCAACTGGAAATCCATCGTTGTTGCATTGCTGGTTTGTGTCTTTCCTGCAGAATTCCCCTATCACGACTTCTGTGCTCTTTGGGGAACTTTAGTGCAATTTGCACTCACTTTTCAGGGTCTTGGGGTGGGCTATTTTTCTAACCCTCACTGTTTTCTTACAGTCCCAGCGACCCTCTACAAGGTCACATAGGTTTGGGGTCCATTCGTGGTTCGCATTCCACTTTTGGAGTATATGGTTTGTGTTGCCCCTGTCCCTATGTGTCCCCATTGCATCCTATTGTAACTATACATTGTTTGCAGTGTTTTCTAATACTATACTGCATATTTTTGGTATTGTGTACATATATCTTGTGTATATTTGCTATCCTCATACTGAGGGTACTCACTGAGATACTTTTGGCATATTGTCATAAAAATAAAGTACCTTTATTTTTAGTATATCTGTGTATTGTGTTTTCTTATGATATTGTGCATATGACACTAGTGGTACTGTAGGAGCTTCACTCGTCTCCTAGTTCAGCCTAAGCTGCCCCGCTAAGCTACCATTATCTATCAGCCTAAGCTGGTAGACACCCTATACACTAATAAGGGATAACTGGGCCTGGTACAAGGTGTAAGTACCCCTAGGTACTCACTACAAGCCAGTCCAGCCTCCTACATTGGTTGTGCAGTGGTGGGATAAGTGCTTTGTAACTACTTACCACTTTTATCATTGTACTTTTCATAAGAGAAAAATATACAAAACAAGTTCAGTGTATGTACACCTAACCAAAAAGTTTTGCATTTCTTTTCTCACTTCTTTTCTAAAGTGCTGAAAAGTACTTCTAAACTTTCAAAAAGTTCTTAAAAAGTTTTAAAAGTTTTTTTCTGTCTTTCTAAAAAGTTCTGACAAATGTTTTCTTCCTTTTTCTATCACTTAAACACTTTCTAAAATGTCTGGCACAGGCCAAACTGTTGATCTGTCCAAACTTGCTTATGATCACCTTAGATGGAAAGGAGCAAGGAGTCTCTGCATAGAAAGAGGTTTAAGTGTAGGGAAGAATCCCCCTAGAGAACTGTTGGTGAATATGCTTGTTGAAAAGGATAAGGCCAGAGCTGGCACTCCTGTTGAAAAGTTAGCTGATGGTTCCCACTCTGATTCTGGGGCACCCCTAGCAAAAGAGGTGGGAGGGAAACTTCCAAGCCTGCCCCCTAGCAAACCACCTAGCATAGCTGGTACAGATGTAGAGTCACACCATACTGATAGTGTTGTCTCACATCACAGTAAGAGTATCCCTTCTCATCATAGTAGAAGTGCTGTTTCTGTTAGCCAAGTTGTTAAGGTGCCATCTGTTAGGGCCAGGTCTCCTTCTGTTTTATCTCAGCATACTTCTGTCTGTAGACATGCCTCACCCACCCACCCTGATGACAGAGTGTTAGAAAGGGAGCTCAATAGATTGAGAGTGGAACAAACCAGACTGAAGCTCAAGAAGCAACAGCTGGATTTGGATAGGCAGTCCCTAGAGGTGGAAAGGGAAAGACAGAAATTGGGTTTAGAAACCCATGGTGGCAGCAGCAGTATTCCCCATAGTCATCCTGCAAAAGAGCATGATTCCAGGAATCTGCACAAGATAGTTCCCCCCTATAAGGAGGGGGATGACATTAACAAGTGGTTTGCTGCACTTGAGAGGGCCTGTGTTGTACAGGATGTCCCTCAAAGGCAGTGGGCTGCTATCCTATGGCTATCATTTAGTGGAAAGGGTGGGGATAGGCTCCTTACTGTAAAAGAAAGTGATGCCAATCATTTTGCTGTTCTTAAGAATGCACTCCTAGATGGTTATGGCTTAACCACTGAACGGTACAGGATGAAGTTCAGAGAAACCAAAAAGGAGTCTTCACAAGACTGGGTAGACTTTGTTGACCATTCAGTGAAGGCCTTGGAGGGGTGGTTACATGGCAGTAAAGTTACTGATTATGAAAGCCTATATAACATAATCCTGAGAGAGCATATACTTAATAATTGTGTGTCTGATTTGTTGCACCAGTATCTAGTGGACTCAGATCTGACCTCTCCCCAAGAATTGGGAAATAAGTCAGACAAATGGGTCAGAACAAGAGTGAACAGAAAAGTTCATACAGGTGGTGACAAGGATGGCAAGAAGAAAGATGGTGAAAAATCTCAAGATAAGCATGGGGATAAGGGTAAAACCAAAGATCCCACTTCAAATCTTAAACACTCTTCAGAGGGTGGGGATAAAACAAATTCTTCCTCTTCTTCTCAACCCACACACATTAAAAAGCCTTGGTGCTTTGTGTGTAAAAACAGAGGCCATAGGCCAGGGGATAAGTCCTGTCCAGATAAACCCCCTGAGCCTACCACCACTAATACATCAAGCTCTAGTGCCCCTAGCAGTAGTGGTACTAGTGGTGGGACTGCTGGCAGCAGTCAAGTTAAGGGTGTAGTTGGGTTCACTTATGGGTCCATAATAGAAACTGGGGTAGTCAGTCCCAAGACAGTTTCTGTCACACCTAGTGGCATTGGCCTTGCCACACTGGCTGCTTGTCCCCTTACAATGGATAAGTACAGGCAGACAGTTTCAATAAATGGTGATGAGGCCTTAGCCTACAGGGACACAGGTGCCAGTATCACTTTGGTGACAGAAAACCTAGTGGCTCCTGAACAACACATCATTGGACAACAGTATAAAATTATTGATGTCCATAACTCCACTAAGTTTCTTCCCTTAGCTATAATTCAGTTTAGTTGGGGTGGAGTTACTGGCCCTAAGCAGGTGGTGGTATCACATAACTTACCTGTAGACTGTCTCTTAGGTAATGACCTAGAGGCCTCAGGTTGGGCTGATGTAGAGTTTTATGCCCATGCAGCCATGCAGGGCATCCCAGAGGAATTGTTCCCTCTCATTTCTACTGAAATGAAAAAGCAAAGGAGAGAAGGCCTGAAAACTCAGAATCCCTCTCCAACAACAGGTAAAAAGGGTATCACAGTATCCCCTAACCACCCTACCAATCAGGATATAATTCCTGTGGTAGGAGAAACCTCTCCTGGGGTGGCACCTGTTCCAAGGGAATCATCAGCTGGCAAAGCTGTACTCCCTGAGGTAGAAGTACCTCTCTGTGGGATAACTAACATTGGTGACAAAAAGAGCACCATTTTGGTTAACATGGAGCACCCCTCCAACCCTCCCAGAGAAACTTTAGTGCAGAAACCCTGTACTGCATCACAACACTTAGGACAGCATCCCTGCCCTAGTGTGGAGCTCATAGGACAGCATCCCTGCCCTGCTCCAACTCAAGAGAAACAGCATCCCTGTTCTCTCTTCCAGCCATATGGACAACGTTTTTGCCCAGCTATGACTTTTCTGAGACAGCATCCCTGTCTGGCATTTCCATCACTACAAATAGGTTCAGTGGACAATTCCCACTGCTCTAAACTAAAACTTACTGATAGAAACTCTGAAAATACATCTTCACATTGTTGCTTAGCTACAAAACTTCAAACAGGGTGGTTTACATCCCCACAGGGAAGTAACCATATAGTGGATGATAAAGGGAGTAACCAGTCTATTGCAGAGCTACTCTCTACTTATCACCACTTAGACAATAAAGTGTCAACTGGCCAAGGTTAGCCTTATTGTCCTTCGCTTGGGGGGGGGGGTTGTGTGAGAAAGTAGCCTCTTTCAAGCCTTGTTACCCCCACTTTTGGCCTGTTTGTGAGTGTATGTCAGGGTGTTTTCACTGTGTCACTGGGATCCTGCTAGCCAGGGCCCAGTGCTCATACTGAAAACCCTATATTTTCAGTATGTTTGTTATGTGTCACTGGGACCCTGCTAGTCAGGACCCCAGTGCTCATAAGTTTGTGACCTATAGGTATGTCTTCCCTGTGTGATGCCTAACTCTCTCACTGAGGCTCTGCTAACCAGAACCTCAGTGGTTATGCTCTCTCTTTACAAATTGTCACTAACAGGCTAGTGACCAATTTCACCAATTTACATTGGCATACTGGAACACCCTTATAATTCCCTAGTATATGGTACTGAGGTACCCAGGGTATTGGGGTTCCAGGAGATCCCTATGGGCTGCAGCATTTCTTTTGCCACCCATAGGGAGCTCTGACAATTCTTACACAGGCCTGCCACTGCAGCCTGAGTAAAATAACGTCCACGTTATTTCACAGCCATTTTACACTGCACTTAAGTAACTTATAAGTCACCTATATGTCTAACCTTTACCTGGTAAAGGTTGGGTGCTAAGTTACCTAGTGTGTGGGCACCCTGGCACTAGCCAAAGTGCCCCCACATTGTTCAGGGCCAATTCCCCGGACTTTGTGAGTGCGGGGACACCATTACACGCGTGCACTACATATAGGTCACTACCTATATGTAGCTTCACAATGGTAACTCCGAATATGGCCATGTAACATTTCTATGATCATGGAATTGCCCCCTCTATGCCATCCTGGCATAGTTGGCACAATCCCATGATCCCACGGATCTCTAGCACAGACCGTGGTAATGCCAAACTGCCTTTCCCGGGGTTTCACTGCAGCTGCTCCTGCTGCCAACCCCTCAGACAGGTTTCTGCCCTCCTGGGGTCCAGCCAGGAGGGCAGAACAAAGGACTTCCTCTGAGAGAGGGTGTTACACCCTCTCCCTTTGGAAAATGGTGTGAAGGCGGGGGAGGAGTAGCCTCCCCCAGCCTCTGGAAATGCTTTCATGGGCACACATGGTGCAAATTTCTGCATAAGCCAGTCTACACCAGTTCAGGGACCCTCAGCCCTGCTCTGGCGCGAAACTGGACAAAGGAAAGGGGAGTGACCACTCCCCTGACCTGCACCTCCCCTGGGAGGTGCCCAGAGCTCCTCCAGTGTGCTCCAGACCTCTGCCATCTTGGAAACAGAGGTGCTGCTGGCACACTGGATTGCTCTGAGTGGCCAGGGCCAGCAGGTGACGTCAGAGACTCCTTCTGATAGGCTCCTGCAGGTGTTGCTAGCCTATCTTCTCTCCTAAGTAGCCAAACCCTCTTTTCTGGCTATTTAGGGTCTCTGCTTTGGGGATTTCCTTAGATAACGAATGCAAGAGCTCATCCGAGTTCCTCTGCATCTCTCTCTTCACCTTCTGCCAAGGAATCAACTGCTGACCGCGCTGGAAGCCTGCAAAACTGCAACAAAGTAGCGAAGATGACTACTGCAACTCTGTAACGCTGATCCTGCCGCCTTCTCAACTGTTTTCCTGGTGGTGCATGCTGTGGGGGTAGTCTGCCTCCTCTCTGCACTAGAAGCTCCGAAGAAATCTCCCGTGGGTCGATGGAATCTTCCCCCTGCTACCGCAGGCACCAAAGAACTGCATCACCGGTACCCTGGGTCTCCTCTCAGCATGACGAGCGAGGTCCCTTGAATCCAGCAACTCTGTCCAAGTGACTCTCACAGTCCAGTGACTCTTCAGTCCAAGTTTGGTGGAGGTAAGTCCTTGCCTCCCCACGCCAGACTGCATTGCTGGGAACCGCGACTTTTGCAGCTACTCCGGCCTCCGTGCACTTCCGGCAGAAATCCTTTGTGCACAGTCCAGCCTGGGTCCACGGCACTCTAACCTGCATTGCACGACCTCCTAAGTTGTCCTCCGGCGGCGTGGGACTCCTTTGTGCAACTTTGGGTGAGCACCGTTTCACTCCTCTTCGTAGTGCCTGTTCTGGCACTTCTGCGGATGCTGCCTGCTTCTGAGAGGGCTCTTTGTCTTGCACGACACCCGCTCTGTCCCCAGACGCAATTGGCGACATCCTGGTCTCTCCTGGGCCACAGCAGCATCCAAAAACGCTAACCACACGACTTGCAGCTAGCAAGGCTTGTTGGCGGTATTTCTTTAGGAAATCACTTCTGCACGACTTTCCATGGCGTGGGGGATCCATACTCCAAAGGGGAAGTCTCTAGCCCTTGTCGTTCCTGCAGAATCCTCAGCTTCTACTGTCCAGTAGCAGCTTCTTTGCACCCACAGCTGGCATTTCCTGGGCATCTGCCCATCTCCGACTTGCTTGTGACTTTTGGACTTGGTCCCCTTGTTCCACAGGTACCCTCAACTGGAAATCCATCGTTGTTGCATTGCTGGTTTGTGTCTTTCCTGCAGAATTCCCCTATCACGACTTCTGTGCTCTTTGGGGAACTTTAGTGCAATTTGCACTCACTTTTCAGGGTCTTGGGGTGGGCTATTTTTCTAACCCTCACTGTTTTCTTACAGTCCCAGCGACCCTCTACAAGGTCACATAGGTTTGGGGTCCATTCGTGGTTCGCATTCCACTTTTGGAGTATATGGTTTGTGTTGCCCCTGTCCCTATGTGTCCCCATTGCATCCTATTGTAACTATACATTGTTTGCAGTGTTTTCTAATACTATACTGCATATTTTTGGTATTGTGTACATATATCTTGTGTATATTTGCTATCCTCATACTGAGGGTACTCACTGAGATACTTTTGGCATATTGTCATAAAAATAAAGTACCTTTATTTTTAGTATATCTGTGTATTGTGTTTTCTTATGATATTGTGCATATGACACTAGTGGTACTGTAGGAGCTTCACTCGTCTCCTAGTTCAGCCTAAGCTGCCCCGCTAAGCTACCATTATCTATCAGCCTAAGCTGGTAGACACCCTATACACTAATAAGGGATAACTGGGCCTGGTACAAGGTGTAAGTACCCCTAGGTACTCACTACAAGCCAGTCCAGCCTCCTACATTGGTTGTGCAGTGGTGGGATAAGTGCTTTGTAACTACTTACCACTTTTATCATTGTACTTTTCATAAGAGAAAAATATACAAAACAAGTTCAGTGTATGTACACCTAACCAAAAAGTTTTGCATTTCTTTTCTCACTTCTTTTCTAAAGTGCTGAAAAGTACTTCTAAACTTTCAAAAAGTTCTTAAAAAGTTTTAAAAGTTTTTTTCTGTCTTTCTAAAAAGTTCTGACAAATGTTTTCTTCCTTTTTCTATCACTTAAACACTTTCTAAAATGTCTGGCACAGGCCAAACTGTTGATCTGTCCAAACTTGCTTATGATCACCTTAGATGGAAAGGAGCAAGGAGTCTCTGCATAGAAAGAGGTTTAAGTGTAGGGAAGAATCCCCCTAGAGAACTGTTGGTGAATATGCTTGTTGAAAAGGATAAGGCCAGAGCTGGCACTCCTGTTGAAAAGTTAGCTGATGGTTCCCACTCTGATTCTGGGGCACCCCTAGCAAAAGAGGTGGGAGGGAAACTTCCAAGCCTGCCCCCTAGCAAACCACCTAGCATAGCTGGTACAGATGTAGAGTCACACCATACTGATAGTGTTGTCTCACATCACAGTAAGAGTATCCCTTCTCATCATAGTAGAAGTGCTGTTTCTGTTAGCCAAGTTGTTAAGGTGCCATCTGTTAGGGCCAGGTCTCCTTCTGTTTTATCTCAGCATACTTCTGTCTGTAGACATGCCTCACCCACCCACCCTGATGACAGAGTGTTAGAAAGGGAGCTCAATAGATTGAGAGTGGAACAAACCAGACTGAAGCTCAAGAAGCAACAGCTGGATTTGGATAGGCAGTCCCTAGAGGTGGAAAGGGAAAGACAGAAATTGGGTTTAGAAACCCATGGTGGCAGCAGCAGTATTCCCCATAGTCATCCTGCAAAAGAGCATGATTCCAGGAATCTGCACAAGATAGTTCCCCCCTATAAGGAGGGGGATGACATTAACAAGTGGTTTGCTGCACTTGAGAGGGCCTGTGTTGTACAGGATGTCCCTCAAAGGCAGTGGGCTGCTATCCTATGGCTATCATTTAGTGGAAAGGGTGGGGATAGGCTCCTTACTGTAAAAGAAAGTGATGCCAATCATTTTGCTGTTCTTAAGAATGCACTCCTAGATGGTTATGGCTTAACCACTGAACGGTACAGGATGAAGTTCAGAGAAACCAAAAAGGAGTCTTCACAAGACTGGGTAGACTTTGTTGACCATTCAGTGAAGGCCTTGGAGGGGTGGTTACATGGCAGTAAAGTTACTGATTATGAAAGCCTATATAACATAATCCTGAGAGAGCATATACTTAATAATTGTGTGTCTGATTTGTTGCACCAGTATCTAGTGGACTCAGATCTGACCTCTCCCCAAGAATTGGGAAATAAGTCAGACAAATGGGTCAGAACAAGAGTGAACAGAAAAGTTCATACAGGTGGTGACAAGGATGGCAAGAAGAAAGATGGTGAAAAATCTCAAGATAAGCATGGGGATAAGGGTAAAACCAAAGATCCCACTTCAAATCTTAAACACTCTTCAGAGGGTGGGGATAAAACAAATTCTTCCTCTTCTTCTCAACCCACACACATTAAAAAGCCTTGGTGCTTTGTGTGTAAAAACAGAGGCCATAGGCCAGGGGATAAGTCCTGTCCAGATAAACCCCCTGAGCCTACCACCACTAATACATCAAGCTCTAGTGCCCCTAGCAGTAGTGGTACTAGTGGTGGGACTGCTGGCAGCAGTCAAGTTAAGGGTGTAGTTGGGTTCACTTATGGGTCCATAATAGAAACTGGGGTAGTCAGTCCCAAGACAGTTTCTGTCACACCTAGTGGCATTGGCCTTGCCACACTGGCTGCTTGTCCCCTTACAATGGATAAGTACAGGCAGACAGTTTCAATAAATGGTGATGAGGCCTTAGCCTACAGGGACACAGGTGCCAGTATCACTTTGGTGACAGAAAACCTAGTGGCTCCTGAACAACACATCATTGGACAACAGTATAAAATTATTGATGTCCATAACTCCACTAAGTTTCTTCCCTTAGCTATAATTCAGTTTAGTTGGGGTGGAGTTACTGGCCCTAAGCAGGTGGTGGTATCACATAACTTACCTGTAGACTGTCTCTTAGGTAATGACCTAGAGGCCTCAGGTTGGGCTGATGTAGAGTTTTATGCCCATGCAGCCATGCAGGGCATCCCAGAGGAATTGTTCCCTCTCATTTCTACTGAAATGAAAAAGCAAAGGAGAGAAGGCCTGAAAACTCAGAATCCCTCTCCAACAACAGGTAAAAAGGGTATCACAGTATCCCCTAACCACCCTACCAATCAGGATATAATTCCTGTGGTAGGAGAAACCTCTCCTGGGGTGGCACCTGTTCCAAGGGAATCATCAGCTGGCAAAGCTGTACTCCCTGAGGTAGAAGTACCTCTCTGTGGGATAACTAACATTGGTGACAAAAAGAGCACCATTTTGGTTAACATGGAGCACCCCTCCAACCCTCCCAGAGAAACTTTAGTGCAGAAACCCTGTACTGCATCACAACACTTAGGACAGCATCCCTGCCCTAGTGTGGAGCTCATAGGACAGCATCCCTGCCCTGCTCCAACTCAAGAGAAACAGCATCCCTGTTCTCTCTTCCAGCCATATGGACAACGTTTTTGCCCAGCTATGACTTTTCTGAGACAGCATCCCTGTCTGGCATTTCCATCACTACAAATAGGTTCAGTGGACAATTCCCACTGCTCTAAACTAAAACTTACTGATAGAAACTCTGAAAATACATCTTCACATTGTTGCTTAGCTACAAAACTTCAAACAGGGTGGTTTACATCCCCACAGGGAAGTAACCATATAGTGGATGATAAAGGGAGTAACCAGTCTATTGCAGAGCTACTCTCTACTTATCACCACTTAGACAATAAAGTGTCAACTGGCCAAGGTTAGCCTTATTGTCCTTCGCTTGGGGGGGGGGGTTGTGTGAGAAAGTAGCCTCTTTCAAGCCTTGTTACCCCCACTTTTGGCCTGTTTGTGAGTGTATGTCAGGGTGTTTTCACTGTCTCACTGGGATCCTGCTAGCCAGGGCCCACTGCTCATAGTGAAAACCCTATATTTTCAGTATGTTTGTTATGTGTCACTGGGACCCTGCTAGTCAGGACCCCAGTGCTCATAAGTTTGTGACCTATAGGTATGTCTTCCCTGTGTGATGCCTAACTCTCTCACTGAGGCTCTGCTAACCAGAACCTCAGTGGTTATGCTCTCTCTTTACAAATTGTCAGTAACAGGCTAGTGACCAATTTCACCAATTAACATTGGCATACTGGAACACCCTTATAATTCCCTAGTATATGGTACTGAGGTACCCAGGGTATTGGGGTTCCAGGAGATCCCTATGGGCTGCAGCATTTCTTTTGCCACTCATAGGGAGCTCTGACAATTCTTACACAGACCTGCCACTGCAGCCTGAGTAAAATAACGTCCACGTTATTTCACAGCCATTTTACACTGCACTTAAGTAACTTATAAGTCACCTATATGTCTAACCTTTACCTGGTAAAGGTTGGGTGCTAAGTTACTTAGTGTGTGGGCACCCTGGCACTAGCCAAAGTGCCCCCACATTGTTCAGGGCCAATTCCCCGGACTTTGTGAGTGCGGGGACACCATTACACGCGTGCACTACATATAGGTCACTACCTATATGTAGCGTCACAATGGTAACTCCGAATATGGCCATGTAACATGTCTATGATCATGGAATTGCCCCCTCTATGCCATCCTGGCATAGTTGGCACAATCCCATGATCCCACGGGTCTCTAGCACAGACCCTGGTACTGCCAAACTGCCTTTCCCGGGGTTTCACTGCAGCTGCTGCTGCTGCCAACCCCTCAGACAGGTTTCTGTCCTCCTGTGGTCCAGCCAGGCTTGGCCCAGGATGGCAGAACAAAGGACTTCCTCTGAGAGAGGGTGTTACACCCTCTCCCTTTGGAAAATGGTGTGAAGGCAGGGGAGGAGTAGCCTCCCCCAGCCTCTGGAAATGCTTTCATGGGCACACATCGTGCCCATTTCTGCATAAGCCAGTCTACACCGGTTCAGGGACCCCTCAGCCCTGCTCTGGCGTGAAACTGGACAAAGGAAAGGGGAGTGACCACTCCCCTGACCTGCACCTCCCCTGGGAGGTGCCCAGAGCTCCTCCAGTGTGCTCCAGACCTCTGCCATCTTGGAAACAGAGGTGCTGCTGGCACACTGGACTGCTCTGAGTGGCCAGGGCCAGCAGGTGACGTCAGAGACTCCTTCTGATAGGCTCCTGCAGGTGTTGCTAGCCTATCTTCTCTCCTAAGTAGCCAAACCCTCTTTTCTGGCTATTTAGGGTCTCTGCTTTGGGGATTTCCTTAGATAACGAATGCAAGAGCTCATCCGAGTTCCTCTGCATCTCTCTCTTAACCTTCTGCCAAGGAATCGACTTTTGACCGCGCTGGAAGCCTGCAAAACTGCAACAAAGTAGCGAAGACGACTACTGCAACTCTGTAACGCTGATCCTGCTGCCTTCTCAACTGTTTTCCTGGTGGTGCATGCTGTGGGGGTAGTCTGCCTCCTCTCTGCACTAGAAGCTCCGAAGAAATCTCCTGTGGGTCGACGGAATCTTCCCCCTGCTACCGCAGGCACCAAAGAACTGCATCACCGGTACTCTGGGTCTCCTCTCAGCACGACGAGCGAGGTCCCTTGAATCCAGCAACTCTGTCCCAGTGACTCCCACAGTCCAGTGACTCTTCAGTCCAAGTTTGGTGGAGGTAAGTCCTTGCCTCCCCACGCCAGACTGCATTGCTGGGAACCGCAACTTTTGCAGCTACTCCGGCTTCCGTGCACTTCTGGTGGAAATCCTTTGTGCACAGTCCAGCCTGGGTCCACGGCACTCTAACCTGCATTGCACGACCTCCTAAGTTGTCCTCCGGCGGCGTGGGACTCCTTTGTGCAACTTCGGGTGAGCACCGTTTCACTCCACTTCATAGTGCCTGTTTTGGCACTTCTGTGGGTGCTGCCTGCTTCTGAGAGGGCTCCTTGTCTTGCTCGACGCCCCCTCTGTCCTCAGACGCAATTGGCGACATCTTGGTCCCTTCTGGGCCACAGCAGCATCCAAAAATGCTAACAGCATGACTTGCAGCTAGCAAGGCTTGTTGGCAATCTTTCTTCAGGAAAATACTTTTGCACGACTCTCCACGGCGTGGGGGATCCATCCTCCAAAGGGGAAGTCTCTAGCCCTTGTAGTTCCTGCAGAATCCTCAGCTTCTACTGTCCAGTAGCAGCTTCTTTGCACCCACAGCTGGCATTTCCTGGGCATCTGCCCATCTCCGACTTGCTTGTGACTTTTGGACTTGGTCCCCTTGTTCCACAGGTACCCTCGACTGGAAATCCATCGTTGTTGCATTGCTGGTTTGTGTCTTTCCTGCAGAATTCCCCTATCACGACTTCTGTGCTCTTTGGGGAACTTTAGTGCAATTTGCACAACTTTTCAGGGTCTTGGGGTGGGCTATTTTTCTAACCCTCACTGTTTTCTTACAGTCCCTGCGACCCTCTACAAGGTCACATAGGTTTGGGGTCCATTCGTGGTTCGCATTCCACTTTTGGAGTATATGGTTTGTGTTGCCCCTATCCCTATGTGTCCCCATTGCATCCTATTGTAACTATACATTGTTTGCACTGTTTTATAATACTATACTGCATATTTTTGGTATTGTGTACATATATCTTGTGTATATTTGCTATCCTCATACTGAGGGTACTCACTGAGATACTTTTGGCATATTGTCATAAAAATAAAGTACCTTTATTTTTAGTATATCTGTGTATTGTGTTTTCTTATTATATTGTGCATATAACACTAGTGGTACTGTAGGAGCTTCACTCGTCTCCTAGTTCAGCCTAAGCTGCTCTGCTAAGCTACCATTATCTATCAGCCTAAGCTGCTAGACATCCTATACACTAATAAGGGATAACTGTGCCTGGTACAAGGTGTAAGTACCCCTAGGTACTCACTACAAGCCAGTCCAGCCTCCTACACACAGGCCTTGGCTTCAATCGCTGCAGTAGCAATTGTTCTGATTGCACAGGGGCAAGGTTAGCCACAATTCAGCAATTCCCACTTGGCACGTCACTTCTGGATAGACTGCACCTATACTTTCAGGCTCACGGATCTCTCTGTGCAGCCTCCTTTCCCCTGGGTAGACCATCAGCACCACATTCTGGCTGGATCGTTCCCTCACTCAGTAGTCAGGCTGGCTTCCAGGCACTAAGTTCACAGATACAGTTCTTCCAGTTAGGCAAGACTTCAGGGAATAGCCCCTCTCACCTGAGAAACTGTCAGTCAGAAACCAGCTCTGGGTGCACAGCAGTCATCACAGTATTCTGCAAAGCAGAGTGATGCTCTTCATAACAGAGTAGTCCCCAGCCTTAAGTGCCCACAACAAATAGGCATACCCTTACTATGCTTGGCTGATCAACAGCCACACTGTACAATGATCATGGGAAATACAAAAGGTTGGCTCACCAAAAAAGATCCTTTCCACACTGAAAAGAGACTTCAGTCCCAAACTTCATCCCAACCATATTCCACATTGCAGTACTGCAGAAAGACTAATCAGCAGCTCCTCCGAGCAAAATAGCCTTCGTGAATTTCTAAAGGGGTCTAGTCTTCTCTAACCCCACTTCATTGTCTAGGTCTCCTCCCTCCAGCTTAAGGAATGTCAGGAAAACACTTCCACTATCTGGGTAAACAATCTTACTTCCATCTTGTGAACAGGAGCAGGTTAAGTGTTTCTAAAATGGAATCTACAGGCCTCCATTAATCGGACACACTCGTGCACATATTGGATGTACCACAAAAGCTGGTTGCACAACACATTTGGAATGTTTACACAAGGATTATGATTAGTGCATTAAAGCAGAACTGTGGGGCCTCCACTCCATTGACATGGATTCTAATTTCTGGCCAAGAATATGGATTCACAAAATACGGTATGCTGCACCATTGATCTACATGCGAAACCTGTGCAGGGTTGGACTGGCCAATAGGGCAATCCGGCAGTGCCCGAAAGGCTCCTATGACTGATCTCTTTGTAGGCTGTTTTTCCTGTTTGTGGACCTGTTTTGTAGTCTGCTGGGCCAGTTTTTACTGTTGATTTCCCGGATATTAAAACAAACATTGCTTATGGCAAATCCATGCACTCTTCCCTATCTTTAAAAATAACTACACAGCGTGTCTTTACAAGTTCAAAACTGACCCAATTTGCGAATATGGGCCACTTTTTTAGCTATAGAATTCAATAATAGGTGCTGCTTTTATTATGATACCTGAGCTTATTTTCTGTTCCAGTCTGACCCTAAACCTGTGACAAGCCAGTAGTCCACTGTTAGCAAAATGAGGATATGCTTAGTGTGCCCCTCCAGGTCCCAAGACAGATCTAGGACCTCAGGGATATCAAGAGACAGTATAGGCTTCTATACACTAGATCAGCATGAGGCTAGAGACAGAGGGCCTCATTATGAACTCGGTGCTGGCGGACTACAAAAGACCGGCATAGTTTGAAGACCCCACCGGCCACATTACTAACATTCAGCGGAATGCAGGGCCTGTACATTGACGCCGGCTCCACATGAAGCCACAGGAAGGCCTCGTAAGAAAGGGGAGAGTCACCCCTTTCTTACAAGGCCTTCTGAAAGTGTTTCCTGGCCCCCGATCGCAGCACAGGAAACACCACTAGACGCCAGGGATTTGGGATTGGGGGGTCAGCCCCCTCGGATAACGGCCATATTTTTTTTTTAAAAAGGTAGGTACCCCCGGGTGGGTGCGGGGGGGGGGGGGGTGATCGCGCCCCCTCCCCCAGGGGCAACGTTTTTTTGTTTTTTTTTAAATAAAAATAAAAAAATAAATGGACAGGGGGTCGCCCGTGGGCAGGGCGACCCCCTGCGGAGGCAATATTTTTTTTAGTTGTTGTAGGGTTTCCCTGGGGGCCATTTTGGCCCCCAAGGAAACCCTACAACAACTAAAAAAAAATAGATCTATATATATATATATAGTGGGAACTCATGACATTTATGCAATTGATCAAGTACCAACACTAGAGCGTGGTGGTGACAGAGAAAAGAAATTGCGTCAATTGGAATCCAGGTATATACTGGATATCCGGTCACTCACTCCGCTAGGTTTGAACCAGGATGAGGAGTTATTTGTACATTTAGAAGGGTCTTCACAGTTAACAAAATGCCGCCACCCAAACACCTTAGGTTTACCAATCTCAAGGTGGTTTTTTGAGGGCTTGGGCAGATTTTTTTAAACAAATTATTTTTCTAGGGGAAGAGCCATTGGCATTTGTTCCCCCTCCGTTTTTCTTCTCTTTTCTCCTGTTGTTATTAGACAGCCACACATATATATTTTTGGCGCCAAAAATAAAAGGTTTCTGAATGAATAAAATTAAGGCCCATTCATATCAGAGGTGTAGGTCACAGAGAAGTTTAAAGTTAAACTAAAATTTAGGGAATGTGCCACCTTAGGCAATAAATGATTATGAATTTCATTTTAATATGAGAAACAATAAGGTTCCCTGTAGTATGATAGTACACCTTGAGAATTGTATTAGTATTTTCCTTCAACCTGCATTTTTTTTGTCATAAAGAGTTTTTATTTTTTATTTTATTTTTATATAATTTTTGAAACAATTGAAAAATCACAATCTTTTTGGTTAAGGGGATGTTGCAAACTACATCTACCAGAAGACATTGTAATTCAGAATGAAGGAGGAAAACATCTCAGATTTTTTGTGAAATGTATTTCTTGAAAGTTCAATAATATTTGCAAAAAGGTTTTGTTATTATGATTTGTTTATAGATATTTATTTGTATTTGCAGTGATGTTTAGAAATAACTGTTTATAATTGTGTGTTAGTTTGGGTTTTTTTGTTAGCAGAAACTGGGTAGTTTATTTAAAGCACCAAATCTATGCACAGGAAACACCTGTGAACAAGGTCCGGTGTGACCGAAACGCGTCAGGAGATTCCTGCTTGTTTGTTCTGTTGTGACTTCACTAATGGAATTAAAGCTGAATGAATTATGGCCCAACGATGGAGTGCGGTTTTCTCTTTTTGAAATTAAAACAGAATCCTTTTTCTGCAATATGGTACGTCCTGCCTAAAACCAGCACCACCGGAGAAAGAAGTGCGCCGCAAACACGCTTTTCAGGACAACCTGTCATTTTGTATATATATATATAGATCTATATATATATAGATATATCTATGTAGATATATCTATGTACATGGATATATCTATGGATAGATCTATAGATATATATAGATATATGTATATATATATATATATATATATATATATATATATAGAGATAGATCTATGTAGATAGATATATATATATATAGAGATAGATCTATATATATATATATATATATATCACTTTTGTCAATATGTGTGTGGTTTCCCTGGGGGCTGCGATCGGCCCCCAGGAAAACCAGACCCACATATAAAAGTGATATATATATATATATATATATATATATATATATATATTTGCCACCAGTTGTCTTGCAGTTGCAGCTTGCGTCTTCAAAGCAATGCACATACTTCAACTGACGCTTTTCAACTGTAGCTTTTAGGCAGCAATAAAAAAGTCAAGTAAGTATTGTGATTATGTTTCTGCTACAAAATGGTCAGACTTGTCTAGTGGCAGTTTTAGTGCCATAAAGAAGCGCAGATGGTTTATAAGCCTACTGCAAAGAGCAAATCTGTATTTTATGTAAATAGCTGAGTACATTAGTAAAGTCAGCCATTACCTGCGCTATAATACAAATGAAATGTATGTGCGGGTGGAGGGCGGCTATGGATAGATGAAGGGCACTTTTGCTGGGTGGTAATGAGGGAATCCGAGGAGGAGGGAGTGGGAGCACCAATAATGATTGTTGGACTGGGCGCAGGAGGTGCTAAAGACTGTGACAAATGGTATGTGACAAGGTGTTTTTTGAGTGTCTTGAAAGAACGTGCTGATTGAGGGAAGAAGCGCAGGTAAGGTGGCCTCTACTGTTGCACGTATCTCACACACACCATCGATTTTGTGACTGTCTACGTAGGCTAGTGTTTTAGAGCAACAGTTTAGCCAATAGCAGAGATGGCATCTTGATGGATGACTGCTGCCGGCACTTGGGTTATAGAGGACAGCTCTGACATAGGATCAGAGACTGAGACATCAGATACTGAGACAGCATCTGAGGGATAGGACAATGGCGCAGACTCTGGGAGTGATTTTTCAGTCGGAGGAGTCCCATTCGATAACTCCTCTTCCAGTACATTATGATGGAGGTGATGAGGACAGTCCTGCTGTCCCTTCGCAAGCAGTCTGTGCAACTGAGTAATAGTGGGTTAGCTCAACTCAGAGAGCAGGTGAATGCGGCGGCAAGCAGAGAGAGAGAGAGAGTGCTCTCTTGGGAGCTTCCCAATTTAGTTCAGCCCCAAATTCCACCGCCCAAATCATATTGTGGAGACATCAAAATTATCTATTGCAAAACAAACTGGTTTTGTAAGGCAGGCACCTGTGTTTTTGGTCCTGGGTTCGGCGGCCATATAGAGAAACACACTAAACCCAAACATTTCTGGAAACTACACATTCGGGGGAGTCCACAGAGGTGTGACTTGTGTGGATTCCCCAAAGTTTTCTTACCCAGAATACCCTGCAAAGCTGAAATGTTGAATAAAAACTCAATATTTCTCGCATTTCTGTCACACAAACTACAGGAATATGCTGGGATCCACAGAATTCCTACAACCCAGTGATTCCTCACCTGTCCTGATAAAAACACTACCCCACTTGAGCGCCTACACCTAGTGCCTGCATCAGGAATGGATCACCCCAGGGTCAACAGCTGCCTCATGTAAGGACCAACATGGACCGTTGTGTGATCTATTCCTGTCGCGGGCACCAGGCCTACCAACACAAGTGAGGTACCATTTTATCGGGAGACTTGGGGGAATGCTGGGTGGAAGAAAATGTGTGGCTCCTCTCAGATTCCAGAACTTTCTGTCACCGAAATGAGAGGAAAAAGTGTTTTTTTTGCCAAATTTTGATGTTTGCAAAGAATTCAGAGAGAGCATAACCACTGAGGTTCTGGTTAGCAGAGCCTCAGTGAGACAGTTAGTCATCACACAGGGAACACATACAGGACACACTTAGGAGCATTGGGGCCCTGGCTGGCAGGGTCCCAGTGACACATACACTAAAACAACATATATACAGTGAAATATGGGTGTAACATGCCAGGCAAGATGGTACTTTCCTACACTCCTCTCCGATTCCAGAACTTTCTGTCACCGAAATATGAGGAAAATGAGTTTTTTTAGCCAAATTTTGAGGTTTGCAAAGGATTCTGGGTAACAGAACCTGGTCAGAGCCCCACAAGTCACCCCATCTTGGATTCCCCTGGGTTTCTAGTTTTCAGAAATGCGCTGGTGTGCTAGGTTTCCCCAGGTGCCGGCTGAGCTAGAGGCCAAAATCCACAGGTAGGCACTGTTTTCTATGAAAAACTGTGATGTGTCCACGTTGTGTTTTGGGACATTTCCTGTTGCGGGCGCTAGGCCTACCCACACAAGTGTGGCATCATTTTTATCGGGACACTTGGGGGAACGCTGGGTGGAAGGAAATTTTTGGCTCCTCTCCGATTCGAGAACTTTCTGTCACTGAAATGTGAGGAAAATGTGTTTTTTTAGCCACGTTTTGAGGTTTGCAAAGGTTTCTGGGTAACAGAACCTGGTCAGAGCCCCACAAGTTACCCCATCTTGGATTCCCCTAGGTCTCTAGTTTTCAAAAATGCACAGGTTTGGTAGGTTTCCATGTGTGCCGGCTGAGCTAGAGGCCAAAATCTACAGGTAGGCACTTTGCAAAAAACAGCTCTGTTTTCTGTCAAAAAATGTGATGTGTCCACGTTGTGTTTTCGGGCATTTCCTGTTGCGGGCGCTAGGCCTACCCACACAAGTGAGGTATCATTTTTATCGGGAGACTTGGGGGAACGCTGGGTGGAAGGAAATTTGTGGCTCCTCTCAGATTCCAGAACTTTCTGTCACTGAAATGTGAGGAAAACGTGTTTTATTAGCCACGTTTTCAGGTTTGCAAAGGATTCTGGGTAACAGAACCTGGTCAGAGTCCCACAAGTCACCCCATCTTAGATTCCCCTACGTCTCTAGTTTTAAAAAATGCACAGGTTTGGTAGGTTTCCATATGTGCCGGCTGAGCTAGAGGCCAAAATCTACAGGTAGGCACTTTACAAAAAACAGCTCTGTTTTCTGTCAAAAAATGGGATGTGTCCACGTTGTGTTTTGGGGCATTTCCTGTTGCGGCCGCTAGGCCTACCCACACACGTGAGGTATAATTTTTATCGGGAGACTTGGGGGAACGCTGGGTGGTAGGAAATTTGTGGCTCCTCTCAGATTCCAGAACTTTCTGTCACTGAAATGTGAGGAAAACGTGTTTTTTTAGCCACGTTTTGAGGTTTGCAAAGGATTCTGGGTAACAGAACTTGGTCAGAGTCCTACAAGTCACCCCATCTTAGATTCCCCTACGTCTCTAGTTTTCAAAAATGCACAGGTTTGGTAGGTTTCCATATGTGCCGGCTGAGCTAGAGGCCAAAATCTACAGGTAGGCACTTTGCAAAAAACAGCTCTGTTTTCTGTCAAAAAATGGGATGTGTCCACGTTGTGTTCTGGGGCATTTCCTGTCGCGGGTGCTAGGCCTACCCACACAAGTGAGGTATCATTTTCATCGGGAGACTTGGGGGAACGCTGGGTGAAAGGAAATTTGTGGCTTCTCTCAGATTCCAGAACTTTCTGTCACCGAAATAAGAGGAAAATGTGTTTTTTTAGCTACATTTTGAGGTTTGCAAAGGATTCTGGGTAACAGAACCTGGTCAGAGCCCCCACAAGTCACCCCATCTTGGATTCCCCTAGCTCTCTAGTTTTCAAAAATGCACAGGGTTGCTAGGTTTCCCTAGGTGCCGGCTGAGCTAGAGGCCAAAATCCACAGCTAGGCACTTTGCATAAAACAGCTCTGTTTTCTGTCAAAAAAATGGGATGTGTCCACGTTGTGTTTTGGGGCATTTCCTGTCGTGGGCGCTAGGCCTACCCACACAAGTGAGGTATCATTTTTATCGGGAGACTTGGGGGAACATAGAATAGCAAAACAAGTGTTATTGCCCCTTATCTTTCTCTAAATTTTTTCGTTCCAAATATAAGAGAGTGTGTAAAAAAGACGTCTATTTGAGAAATGCCCTGCAATTCACATGCTAGTATGGGCACCCCGGAATTCAGAGATGTGCAAATAACCACTGCTCCTCAAAACCTTATCTTGAGCCCATTTTTGAAATGCAAAGGTTTTCTTGATACCTATTTTTCACTCTTCATATTTCAGCAAATGAATTGCTATATACCCAGTATAGAATGAAAACCAACTGCAGGGTGCAGCTCATTTATTGGCTCTGGGTACCTAGGGTTCTTGATGAACCTACAAGCCCTTTATATCCCCGCAACCAGAAGGGTCCAGCAGACATAACAGTATATTGCTTTAAAAAATCTGACATTGCAGGAAAAAGTTACAGAGTAAAACATAAAGAAAAATGGCTGTTGTTTTCAGCTCAATTTCAATATTGTTTTATTTCAGCTGTTATTTTCTGTAGGAAAACCTTGTAGGATCTACACAAATGACCCCTTGCTGAATTCAGAATTTTGTGTAGTTTTCAGAAATGTTTAGCTTTCCGGGATCCAGCATTGGTTTCACACCCATTCCTGTCACTAACTGGAAGGAGGCTGAAAGCACCAAAAATAGTGCAAATGGGGTATGTCCCAGTAAAATGCCAAATTTGTGTTGAAAAATGTGGTTTTCTGATTCAAGTCTGCCCGTTCCTGAAAGGGGGGAAGATGGTGATTTTAGCACCAGAAACCCTTTGTTGATGGCATTTTCAGGGAAAAAACCACAAGCCTTCTTCAGCAGCCCTTTTTTCCCATTTTTTTGGAAAAAACTACATTTTCACTGTATTTTGGCTAATTTCTTGGTCTCCTCCTGGGGAAACCGCAAACTCTGGGTACCATTAGAATCCCTAGGATGTTGGAAAAAAGGACGCAAATTTGGCGTCGATAGCTTATGTGGACAAACCACCCCAAATAGCCAAAAAAGGGCTCAGCACGGGGGGGAAGGCCCAGCAGCTAAGAGGTTAAGACAGATTTCTGGATTGGAGTACCAGCATGCTTTTTACTTGAACTCTACCTTGCCATTGATACCTTTCATAATCCCCACATTCTACGGAGACTTCAAAACGAACAGGAACGAACTGAAGCAGATTGCATCTTTTCTATCAGACAGATCATCATCTCACTTTAGCCGTACAGTTCAGCTCCATTTAATTCACAACTAATATACTTAACAGTTCTACTTTCTCTATATCAATTGCCTTCACTCTACACCGGACCTAATGTAGGAGGCTGGCCTGGCTTGTAGTGGGTACCAGAGTCAGCTTAGGCTGAACTAGGAGACATGTAAAGCTCCTACTATACCACTGGTGTCATATGCACAATATCATAAGAAAACACAATATACAGAAGTACTAAAAATAAAGGTACTTTATTTTTATGACAATATGCCAAAGTGTCTCAGTGAGTACCCTCAGTATGAGGATAAGTTATATACACAAGATATATATACACAAACCAAAATTATGCAGGTAATAGCAAGAAAAGTAATGCAAGCAGTGTAAAGTTACAGTAGATTGCAATAGGAGCACATAGGTATATGGGCAACACAAACCATAGACTCCAAAAGTGGAATGCGAACCACGAATGGACCCCAAACCTATGTAAGCTTGTAGAGGGTCGCTGGGAATGTAAGAAAACAGTGAGGGGTAGAAAAATAGCCCACCCCAAGACCCTGAAAGGTAAGTGTAAATTGCACCTACTACCCCCAAAGAGCACAGAAGTCGTGATAGGGGGATTCTGCAGGAAGAACAAACACCAGCAATGCAACAACAGTGGATTTCCGGACCTGAGTACATGTAAGACAAGGGGACCAAGTCCAAGAGTCGCAACAGTGTCGAGAGTGGGCAGGAGCACAGGAAATGCCAGCTGAGGGTGAAAGGAAGCTGCCACCTGTTGGAAGAAGCTTGGAGTTCTGCCAGAAAGAAGAGGGCTAGGAACTTCTCCTTTGGAGGATGGATGTCCCACGTCGCGATGAATCTTGCAGATGTGTTCCACGCAGAAAGACCGCAAACAAGCCTTGCTAGCTACAAGGGGCGCTGTAGAGGTTTTTGGATGCTGCTGTGGCCCAGGAGAGACCAGGATGTCGCCACTTGGAAGAGGAGACAGAGGGGGCGCCCAGCAACGTAGGGAGGCCTCACAGAATCAGGCAGCACCCGCAGAAGTACCTTAACAGGCACTTAGAAGAAAAGTGAACCGTAGTCCACCCAAAGTCACAAAAGGGAGTCCCACGATGCCGAAGGACAACTCAGAAGGTTGTGCACTGCAGTAAGAAGTGACGGGGACCCAGGCTTGGCTGTGCAAAAAGGAAATCCTGGAAGACTGCACAGGAGCCGGAGCAGCTGCAAATCATGTGGTACCCAGCAATGCAGTCTAGCGTGGGGAGGCAAGGACTTGCCTCCACCAAACTTGGACTGAAGAGTCACTGGACTGTGGGAGTCACTTGGACAGAGTTGCAGAGTTCCAGGGTCCACTCTCGTTGTGCTGAGAGGGGACCCAGAGGACCAGTGATGCAGTCTTTTGGTGCCTGCAGTTGCAGGGGGAAGATTCCGTCGACCCACAGGAGATTTCTTCAGAGCTCCTGGTTCAGAGAGGAGGCAGGCTACCCCCAGAGCATCCACCACCTGGAAACAGTCGAGAAAGCAAGCAGGATCAAGCGATACAAGGTTGCTAGTAGTCGTCTTGCTACTTTGCTGCGGTTTTGCAGGTATCCTGAGCAGTCAGTGGTCGATCCTTTGTTAGAAGGTGAAGAGGGAGATGCAGGGGAACTCTGGTGAGCTCTTGCATTCGTTATCTGAAGAATTCCCCAAAGCAGAGACCCTAAAAAGCCCGAAAAGGAGGTTTGGCTACCAAGGAAGGAGGATTGGCTACCAAGAGAAGTAAGAGCCTATCAGAAGGAGCCTCTGACGCCACCTGCTGGCACTGGTCACTCAGAGCAGTCCAGTGTGCCACAGACACCTCTGTTTCCAAGATGGCAGAGGTCTGGGACACACTGGAGGAGCTCTGGGCACCTCCCCTGGGATGTGCAGGTCAGGGGAGCGGTCACTACCCTTTCCTTTGTCCAGTTTCACGCCAGAGCAGGGCTGGGGGATCCCTAAACCGGGGTGGACTGGCTTATACAAAGATGGGGAGTATCTGTGCCCATCAAAGCATTTCCAGAGGCTGGGGGAGGCTACTCCTCCCCAGCCTTCACACCTATTTCCAAAGAGAGAGGGTGTTACACCCTCTCTCAGAGGAAATCCTTTGTTCTGCCTTCCTGGGCCAGGGCTGGCTGGATCCCAGGAGGGCAGAAACTTGTCTGAGGGGTTGGCAGCAGCAGCAGCTGCAGTGGAAACCCCGGAAAGGCAGTTTGGCAGTACCCGGGTTCTGTGCTAGAGACTCGGGGGATCATGGAATTGTCCCCCCAATGCCAGAATGGCATTGGGGTGACAATTCCATGATCTTAGACATTTTACATGGCCGTGTTCGGAATTACCATTGTGACGCTATACATAGGTGGTGACCTATGTACAGTGCACGCGTGTAATGGTGTCCCCGCACTCACAAAGTCCGGGGAATTTGCCCTGAACGATGTGAGGGCACCTTGGCTAGTGCCAGGGTGCCCACACACTAAGTAACTTTGCACCCAACCTTCACCAGGTGAAGGTTAGACATATAGGTGACTTATAAGTTACTTAAGTGCAGTGGTAAATGGCTGTGAAATAACGTGGACGTTATTTCACTCAGGCTGCACTGGCAGGCCTGTGTAAGAATTGTCAGCGCTCCCTATGGGTGGCAAAAGAAATGCTGCAGCCCATAGGGATCCCCTGGATCCCCAATACCCTGGGTACCTCAGTACCATATACTAGGGAATTATATGAGTGTACCAGTATGCCAATGTGAATTGGTAAATTTAGTCACTAGCCTGTTAGTGACAAATTTGGAAAGCAGAGAGAGCATAACCACTGAGGTTCTGGTTAGCAGAGCTTCAGTGAGACAGTTAGGCATCTCACAGGGAACACATACAGGGCACATACTTATGAGCACTGGGGCCCTGCCTGGCAGGGTCCCAGTGACACATAGAGTAAGGGGGTCATTACGACATCAGCGGTCTTTTCGCAAGACCGCCGAGGTACCGCCGTGCTGAAGACCGCCAGTGGTGGCGGTCTTCCGCTCGGCCTATTATGACCGTTGGCTGCTCTCCGTCCTTGTTCCGACGGAGAGCCGCCAACAGCCATACTGGCGGGAAGCGGGGAAGTGGAGGTTGCTCCACCTCCACCGCCACGGCAACAGAACACCGCCCAGCGAATCACGTCCTGTGATTCACCGTGGCGGTGTTCTGTTGGCGGTGTGGTGTCAGCGGAGCTGCCCCCATGGCTCCCGTCCCCTCCCGGAGGATCGTCGGACCAGGTAAGTCGATCGTCCATGAGGGGAGGGGGGTAGGGAGGTGTTGTGTGTTGTGTGGGTGCATGGGGGTGTGCGTCTGTGTATGTAGAGGGGGTGTGTGAGTGCATGGATGCCTGTGGGGGTGTTGTGTGTATGGGAATGAGTGCGTGTATGTCTGTGGGTATGTCTGTATGGATGTGTGCGTGTATGTTTGAATGTGGGTGTGCATGTCTGACTGTGTGTGTGGATGTAGGCATGTATGTTGATGTGTGTGCGTGTGAGTGTGTAGGTGGTGCCTGTGTGCGTTTCGTGTGGGTATGGGTGATGTGATGTTGGGGGTCGGGTGGGGAGGGGGGCCCTGCCACTTTTGGGGGGTGGCAGGGGTGGTGGGGGGTGTAGGGGAGGGAGTCGGGGTGGGGATGGAGGGTGGGGGAGACCCCTATCAGTGCCAGGGAAGGAATTCCCTGACACTGATAGTGCTTACCGCCATGGTTTTCATGGCGGTTCAGACCGCTGGAAAACCGCTGCAGTAAGCTGAGTCAGAATACTGCCGACGGTATAGTGACGGACACCAGGCTGGAGACCCAGGTCTCCAGCACGGCGGTAACCGCCATGGTCATAATTCCCCAAAGTAAGACCGCCAGCCTGTTGGCAGTCTTACCACCGATTTAACACCGACCGCCAGGGTTGTAATGACCCCCTAAAACAGCATATATACAGTGAAATATGGGTGTAACATTCCAGGCAAGTTGGTACTTTCCTACTCCTAAACTCCTTCTTCAATTTTCAATTTAAACTATTACTTTTATGTAGATAATACACAAATCACATTTAAGTATGAAAACACATCTGACTTTTACTCATACTGAAATGGACAATGCCTCAAATGGTCAAATAAAGGATGATCTCTAATCACAGGAAAATACACATGTAACAAATCAAAATGTTCTAATGCAGCAAATGGATCAAACGCCACAAGATGACCTCAGCAACTTGGCCTGCTACCAAACGACTCATCCAAATGAGAAACCAGAGTAACCATAGACTCCAATCTCAAAATCATGTTTACATTGGGTTTGTCCACCATGTTTAAACTGCCCAATTTGTCAATTCTTTCCCTCATATTGGCAATAAAGATAGTTGTGCCCGCATTGCTTGAATTGCATGACCCCCACCACTTTCTGGAAATCTTAGACCCCCCTCCTCAGAGTTCGGGTCTAGTCACGCCCCTGAATACAAAGGTCTTAGAAACAAAAGTAAGCTATGTCTTTGAACTGAAGTAGCAACAAAAGACATACTTCTTATTACAATCACCACCTCTGGACTCATTTGCATATCAGTGTGGACAGTAAGTGGTAAATGTGATTACTGTTTTTCATTCTTTTTTCCAGAAGAAAACGTTTAAGCTGAGATAGCAGAACACACCCTAAACAAAATAATGAAATCATCACCTAGACGCTATTACAATTGAATTAACACATACTTTAAACTCCCAATTCTGAATTGTGTTTTAAATTTCAATCCATGCACATGAATGGGAAATCTAAGTTGAGCTTCAATTACCGCTTTACCAGGGTTTTGCCAGAAGAAATGTGGTGGCATCTAGCCGGGAAATGCTTAGTAAAATGGCATAACATGCTGTAACTGGTGCAGTAAAGAGAGATTCTGCATGTTATGCCTCATTCTAAAATGTGTAACTCGGAAGAACAAGTTAATCTAACATAGTTGACACTGCTAATTGTCAAGGACTGGAGGTGGAATATGTCTGTCGAGTCTCCTTCTTTCTAAAACTGACTGAGGAAAGAGTAATTCCTCCCAAGAGCCACGGTGCCACCTTGCACAAAACAATTTACGTGAAAAGTCTCAAGCTATAAGACAGGCGAGGAGGTTTGTTTTTCTTTTATGGAGTTTCCTGCTCAGTGGGTCCGTCTGACTTGGTGAATGAGAAAATCCATTGAAGGATATAAACTCCTTGAAAATGTTATAACTTTTATTTGAAACTGAAGATTAGAAGTAAATCAGCAGGGCATCAAACTTCTCCTGACAGTAGGAAGGAGAACACTCCATTAAAAGAAATGTTGAAGATAATCAAATTTCAAAATGCAATCATGTGAAAAAATAATGTAAACAGAGGGAAGAGCACAATGAAAAATAAAGAAGTAAATGCATTGCAACACAAGTTCTTCTAGTGATTGTCTCCCTTTATGTATGTAGAGCATGATCTGACTCAACAGGAAAACACTCAATTGTAATTTATTATTTGTTATGATTTCAATACATTCAGATTATTTAATAATACTGTTCTTTCAAACAGCCAACATTGTGTCAATGGTTGTCAGGGCTTATTTGTGCTGAAAATGTCACTGCCAATGCTTTCTCTTGGATTCCAGGCTTTCTCTTCTTCTAGTTAATTTTCCAAATTGAGTTGTCTAGAACACCACACAATCTTATTACCAATTATCCAAACTTCATCCCCCCAGAAAGATGGAATAAATCGAGATGAGGACTGCTGGGTCCACAGCGTTCTTCCAATCTTATTTAAGCCACCAGACCCGTGTGGCCTCCCCTTGATTACTCTTTATTACTTTTCTCCTACATTGGTCCCAGGACATCTGATTTTTTACTGTGTAAATTTCTATTGACTCCCCAAACATACATATACTGCGCGATCAAATATTATAAAACCATTTAGCGAGTAAGCACAATCACGACAATCAAGGGTTCCAGTCATATTTCTGTGTAACTTAACAAGAACTTGCAAACCTCCCCCACCATCCCTACAACCAAGCACCGTAGTTAAAACGACAACAAATTTGGGGGCAGATTTAAGAAAAGTTGTGATGCACCCAGTGCAGCACCACTTTTCTTGCACCCCTTAGCGCCCCCAACCTCCACCATGTGTGTGTAGGAAAGTACCATCTTGCTTGGCATGTTAACCCCATTTTGTCAGTTTGTTTTTGCCTGTCTCAGTGGGATCCTGCTAGCCAGGGCCCCAGTGCTCATAGTCTGTGGCCTGAATGTGTTCCCTGTGTGGTGCCTAAGTGTGTCACTGAGGCTCTGCTAACCAGAACCTCAGTGCTTATGTTCTCTCTGTCTTTAAAATTGTCACTGCAGGCTAGTAACCATGTTTACCAATTCTGATTGGCACACTGGAACATCCTTATAATTCCCTAGTATTTGGTACCTAGGTACCCAGGGTATTGGGGTTCCAGGAGATCCCTATGGGCTGTATCATTTCTTTTGCCACCCATAGGGAGCTCAGACAATTCTTACACAGGACTGCCCCCGCAGCCTGAGTGAAATCACATCCACGTTATTTCACAGCCATTTTACACTGCAGTTAAGTAACTTATAAGTCCCCTATATGTCTAACCCTCACTTAGTGAGGGTTAGGTGCAAAGTTACTAAGTGTGAGGGTACCCTGGAACTAGCCAAGGTGCCCCCACATTGTTCCAGGCAATTTCCCCGGACTTTGTGAGCGCGGGGACACCATTACACACGTGCACTACATACAGGTCAATACCTATATGTAGCTTCACAATGGTAACTCCGAATATGGCCATGTAACATGTCTAATATCATGGAATTGTCCCCCCATGCCAAATCTGGTATTGGGGTGCCAATCCCATGCATCCCGGGGCTCCAGCATGGACCCAGGGTACTACCAAACTAGCTCTCTGGGGTTTGTGCTGCAGCTACGGCTGCTGCCAACCCTCAGACAGGTTTCTGCCCTCCTGGGGTCTGGGCAGCCCTGGCCCAGGAAGGCAGAACAAAGGATTTCCTCTGAGAGAGGGTGTTACACCCTCTCCCTTTGGAAATAGGTGTCAAGGGCTGGGGAGGAGTAGCTTCCCCAAGCCTCTGGAAATGCTTTGAAGGGCACAGATGGTGCCCTCCTTGTATAAGCCAGTCTACACCGGTTCAAGGATCCCCCAGCCCCTGCTCTGGCGTGAAACTGGACAAAGGGAAGGGGAGTGGACCCTTCCCCTGTCCATCACCACCCCAGGGGTGGTGCCCAGAGCTCCTCCAGTGTGTCCCAGACCCCTGCCATCTTGAATGCAGAGGTGTGAGGGGACAAGGGAGGCCTCTGAGTGGCCAGTGCCACCAAGTGACATCAAAGACCCCTCCTGATGAGTGCTTACCTGTTTAGGTGGCCAATCCTCCTCTATGGGCTATTCAGGGTCTCTCCTGTGGGTTTCTCTTCAGATAACGAATGTGTCAACATCAGGGCAGTGCGTGCTCTACGGGCGACTGGAATGCAAGAACCCAGCACTTCCAAGACAACGTAATTCATGCATTATGCTGATATGCTGTTGTTTAACCTTTTGCATTGCAGAGTTTAATCCTGAAAACTTATATTCAAGGTGCTTATAAATACTGTTCAATTGCAATGTATTGCTGCAGGCTTTCAGTGTGTGTCAGGGTGTGGTCCCTTTCCAGGGCCTTCCAGAAGCTTCCTCTGCAGCATGACTGGGTGTGGTTTGGGCCAAGACTCTATATAAGGGAGCCAGCCCAGCTCCACGTGCTCACTATTCAGAGGTCCCGGTGCAGAGCAGCAGCAACTTCCTGAGCTCCTGTTCCAGGGGCCTACTTTGATCTTCCAGGCCTTGCCCTTCACTGTGTTGGTGATCCTTGATCAGGGCGGTAAGAAGGAGGTCGGGCTGGGCCCCCGATCCCATTCTCGAAGGCTTTAGAGTTCTTGGGCCTAATTTTCATGCTAAAAGATTTTACCTTGTGCGTGTGAATGTGTGTAGGAAAGTACCATCTTGCCTGGCATGTTACCCCCATTTTTCACTGTATATATGTTGTTTTAGTTGTATGTGTCACTGGGACCCTGGTAACCCAGGGCCCCAGTGCTCATAAGTGTGCCTGCATGTGTTACCTGTGTAGTGACTAACTGTCTCACTGAGGCTCTGCTAATCAGAACCTCAGTGGTTATGCTCTCTCATTTCTTTCCAAATTGTCACTAACAGGCTAGTGACCATTTTTACCAATTTACATTGGCTTACTGGAACACCCTTATAATTCCCTAGTATATGGTACTGAGGTACCCAGGGTATTGGGGTTCCAGGAGATCCCTATGGGCTGCAGCATTTCTTTTGCCACCCATAGGGAGCTCTGACAATTCTTACACAGGCCTGCCACTGCAGCCTGAGTGAAATAACGTCCACGTTATTTCACAGCCATTTTACACTGCACTTAAGTAACTTATAAGTCACCTATATGTCTAACCTTTACCTGGTAAAGGTTAGGTGCAAAGTTACTTAGTGTGAGGGCACCCTGGCACTAGCCAAGGTGCCCCCACATTGTTCAGAGCCAATTCCCTGAACTTTGTGAGTGCGGGGACACCATTACACGCGTGCACTACATATAGGTCACTACCTATATGTAGCTTCACAATGGTAACTCCGAATATGGCCATGTAACATGTCTATGATCATGGAATTGCCCCCTCTATGCCATCCTGGCATAGTTGGCACAATCCCATGATCCCAGTGGTCTGTAGCACAGACCCTGGTACTGCCAAACTGCCCTTCCTGGGGTTTCACTGCAGCTGCTGCTGCTGCCAACCCCTCAGACATGCAGCTGCCCTCCTGGGGTCCAGCCAGGCCTGGCCCAGGATGGCAGAACAAAGAACTTCCTCTGAGAGAGGGTGTGACACCCTCTCCCTTTGGAAAATGGTGTGAAGGCAGGGGAGGAGTAGCCTCCCCCAGCCTCTGGAAATGCTTTCTTGGGCACAGATGTGCCCAATTCTGCATAAGCCAGTCTACACAGGTTCAGGGACCCCTTAGCCCCTGCTCTGGCGCGAAACTGGACAAAGTAAAGGGGAGTGACCACTCCCCTGACCGGCACCTCCCCTGGGAGGTGTTCAGAGCTCCTCCAGTGTGCTCCAGACCTCTGCCATCTTGGAAACAGAGGTGCTGCTGGCACACTGGACTGCTCTGAGTGGCCAGTGCCACCAGGTGACGTCAGAGACTCCTTGTGATAGGCTCCTTCAGGTGTTGCTAGCCTATCCTCTCTCCTAGGTAGCCAAACCCTCTTTTCTGGCTATTTAGGGTCTCTGTCTCTGGGGAAACTTTAGATAACGAATGCATGAGCTCAGCCGAGTTCCTCTGCATCTCTCTCTTCACCTTCTGATAAGGAATCGACTGCTGACCGCGCTGGAAGCCTGCAAACCTGCAACATAGTAGCAAAGACGACTACTGCAACTCTGTAACGCTGATCCTGCCGCCTTCTCGACTGTTTTCCTGCTTGTGCATGCTGTGGGGGTAGTCTGCCTCCTCTCTGCACCAGAAGCTCCGAAGAAATCTCCCGTGGGTCGACGGAATCTTCCCCCTGCAACCGCAGGCACCAAAAAGCTGCATTACCGGTCCCTTGGGTCTCCTCTCAGCACGACGAGCGAGGTCCCTCGAATCTAGCGACTCTGTCCAAGTGACCCCCACAGTCCAGTGACTCTTCAGTCCAAGTTTGGTGGAGGTAAGTCCTTGCCTCACCTCGCTGGGCTGTATTGCTGGGAACCGCGACTTTTGCAGCTACTCCGGCCCCTGTGCACTTCCGGTGGAAATCCTTTGTGCACAGCCAAGCCTGGGTCCACGGCACTCTAACCTGCATTGCACGACTTTCTAAGTTGGTCTCCGGCGACGTGGGACTCCTTTGTGCAACTTCGGCGAGCACCGTTTCACGCATCCTCGTAGTGCCTGTTTCTGGCACTTCTCTGGGTACTACCTGCTTCAGTGAGGGCTCTTTGTCTTGCTCGACGTTCCCTCTCTCTTCAGGTCCAATTTGCGACCTCCTGGTCCCTCCTGGGCCCCAGCAGTGTACAAAAACGCCAAACGCACGATTTGCAGCTAGCAAGGCTTGTTGGTGTTCTTTCGGCGGGAAAATACTTCTGCACAACTCTCCACGGCGAGGGGGATCCGTCCACCAAAGGGGAAGTCTCTAGCCTCTTTCGTTCCTGCAGAAACCTCAGCTTCTTCTGTCCAGTAGAAGCTTCTTTGCACAAGCAGCTGGCATTTCCTGGGCATCTGCGCATCTCCGACTTGCTTGTGACTTTTGGACTTGGTCCCCTTGTTCCACAGGTACCCTAGATTGGAAATCCACAGTTGTTGCATTGCTGGTTTGTGTCTTTCCTGCATTATTCCTCTAACACGACTTCTTTGTCCTTAGGGGAACTTTAGTGCACTTTGCACTCACTTTTCAGGGTCTTGGGGAGGGTTATTTTTATAACTGTCACTATTTTCTAATAGTCCCAGCGACCCTCTACAAGGTCACATAGGTTTGGGGTCCATTCGTGGTTCGCATTCCACTTTTGGAGTATATGGTTTGTGTTGCCCCTATCCCTATGTTTCCCCATTGCATCCTATTGTAACTATACATTGTTTGCACTGTTTTCTAAGACTATACTGCATATTTTTGCTATTGTGTATATATATCTTGTGTATATTTCCTATCCTCTCACTGAGGGTACACTCTAAGATACTTTGGCATATTGTCATAAAAATAAAGTATCTTTATTTTTAGTATAACTGTGTATTGTGTTTTCTTATGATATTGTGCATATGACACTAAGTGGTACTGTAGTAGCTTCACACGTCTCCTAGTTCAGCCTAAGCTGCTCTGCTAAGCTACCATTATCTATCAGCCTAAGCTGCTAGACACCCTATACACTAATAAGGGATAACTGGGCCTGGTGCAAGGTGCAAGTACCCCTTGGTACTCACTACAAGCCAGTCCAGCCTCCTACATTGGTTGTGCAGTGGTGGGATAAGTGCTTGAGACTACTTACCACTCTTGTCATTGTACTTTTCATAAGAGAAAAATATACAAAACAAGGTCAGTGTATATACACATAGCCAAAAAGTTTTGCATTTCCTCTTTTTCACTCTTTTCTAAGTGCTGAAAAGTACTCCTAAACTTTCAAAAAGTCCTTAAAAGTTTAAAAAGTTTTTTTCTGTCTTTCCAAAAGTTCTGAAAACTTTTTTTTCTTTTTCTATCACTTTAACTCTCTCTAAAAAATGTCTGGCACAGGCCAAAGTGTTGATCTGTCCAAACTTGCATATGACAACCTTAGCTGGAAAAGAGCAAGGAGTCTCTGTATAGAGAGAGGTTTGAGTGTAGGGAAGAATCCTTCCTTGGAACTGTTACTTAACATGCTTAGAGAACAGGATAATGCCATAGGTGCCCCATCTGTTGAAAAAGTACCTAATAGTTCCCAATCTGATTCAGGGACTCCCCCAGGAAAAGATTCAGGAAAGAAACTTCCTAGCCTGCCCATTACTAGACAATCTAGCATAGATGGTAATGATGATGAGCCACACCAAATAAATAGTGTTGTCTCACATCATAGCAAAAGCATTTATTCGCACCATACTGGTAGTAATGTTTCTGTAAACCAAGCTGTTAGGGTGGCTTCTGTAAGGGACAGGTCTCCTTCTGTTCATTCCCAATCATAGCTCTGTTTCTAGAAATGTCCCTCCCACCAACCCTGATGACAGAATGTTAGAAAGGGAACTCAATAAGTTGAGGGTGGAACAAGCCAGACTGAAGCTTAAAAAGCAACAGCTGGATTTGGATAGACAGTCTTTTGAATTAGAGAAGGAAAGACAGAAGTTGGGTTTAGATACCCATGGTGGCAGCAGCAGTATTCCCCATAGTCATCCTGCAAAAGAGCATGATTCCAGGAATCTGCACAAGATAGTTCCCCCTTATAAGGAGGGGGATGACATTAACAAGTGGTTTGCTGCACTTGAGAGGGCCTGTGTTGTACAGGATGTCCCTCAAAGGCAGTGGGCTGCTATCCTATGGCTATCATTTAGTGGAAAAGGTAGGGATAGGCTCCTTACTGTGAAAGAAAATGATGCTAATAATTTCCAAGTTCTTAAGAATGCACTCCTGGATGGTTATGGCTTAACCACTGAACAGTACAGGATAAAGTTCAGAGAGACCAGAAAGGAGTGGGCTTCAGCCCCTTTGAACTTCTTTTTGGACACCCTGTTAGGGCTCCACTCACATTTGTAAAGGAGGGTTGGGAACAACCTTTAAAAGCTCCTAAACGGGATATTGTGGATTATGTACTTGGCCTCAGATCAAGGATGGCTGAGTACATGAAAAAGGCCAGTAAAAACCTTCAGGCCAGCCAAGAGCTCCAGAAGCAATGGCATGATCAGAAGGCTGTTTTGGTTCAGTACCAACCAGGGCAGAAAGTGTGGGTCTTGGAGCCTGTGGCCCCAAGAACACTCCAAGATAAATGGAGTGGACCCCACACAATTGTTGAAAAGAAGGGTGAAGTCACCTACTTGGTTGACTTAGGCACTGCCAGGAGTCCCCTTAGGGTGCTCCATGTCAACCGCCTGAAACCCTACTATGACAGGGCTGATCTCACCCTGCTCATGGCAACTGATGAGGGACAGGAAGAAGACAGTGATCCTCTACCTGATCTCTTCTCTTCCACAGAACAAGATGCTCTTGTGGAAGGTGTAGTTTTGGCAGATTGTCTTACTGCTGAGCAGAAAGACCATTGCATAAATCTCCTAGGACAATTTTCAGAACTCTTCTCTACTGTGCCAGGCACCACTTCTTGGTGTGAGCACACTATAGATACTGGAGACAGTTTACCTGTCAAAAGTAAGATCTATAGGCAGCCTGACCATGTCAGGGACTGCATAAAGCAAGAAGTTCAGAAAATGTTGGAACTAGGAGTGGTTGAGCACTCTGACAGTCCATGGGCTTCCCCAGTGGTACTGGTACCAAAACCCAATTCTAAAGATGGAAAGAAGGAAATGCGGTTTTGTGTAGACTATAGAGGTCTCAACTTGGTAACCAAAACTGATGCTCACCCTATACCCAGGGCAGATGAGCTTATAGATACACTGGCATCTGCCAAGTATCTAAGCACTTTTGATTTGACTGCAGGGTATTGGCAGATCAAATTATCAGAAGATGCTAAATCTAAGACTGCATTTTCTACCATTGGAGGACACTACCAGTTTACTGTAATGCCTTTTGGTTTGAAAAATGCACCTGCCACTTTTCAGAGGTTGGTGAACACAGTCCTGCAAGGGCTGGAAGCTTTCAGTGCAGCATATTTGGACGATATAGCTGTCTTTAGCTCCAGCTGGGATGATCACCTGGTCCACCTATGGAAAGTTTTGGAGGCCCTGCAAAAGGCAGGCCTCACTATCAAGGCTTCAAAGTGCCAGATAGGGCAGGGTAAGGTGGTTTATCTGGGACACCTTGTTGGTGGGGAACAGATTGCACCACTTCAGGGGAAAATCCAAACAATGATTGATTGGGTTCCCCCTACCACTCAGACTCAGGTGAGAGCCTTCCTAGGCCTCACTGGGTATTACAGGAGGTTCATTAAGAACTATGGCTCCATTGCAGCCCCTCTTAATGACCTCACATCCAAGAAAATGCCTAAAAAGGTATTATGGACAGCAAACTGTCAGAAAGCTTTTGAGGAGCTGAAGCAGGCCATGTGCTCTGCACCTGTCCTGAAAAGCCCTTGTTACTCTAAAAAATTCTATGTCCAAACTGATGCATCTGAATTAGGAGTAGGGGCAGTCCTATCACAACTTAATTCTGAGGGCCAGGATCAACCTGTTGCTTTTATTAGTAGGAGGTTGACCCCTAGAGAAAAGCGTTGGTCTGCCATTGAGAGGGAGGCCTTTGCTGTGGTCTGGGCTCTGAAGAAGTTGAAGCCATACCTGTTTGGCACTCACTTCATTGTTCAGACAGACCACAAACCTCTACTTTGGCAAAAACAAATGAAAGGTGAAAATCCTAAATTGTTGAGGTGGTCCATATCCCTACAGGGAATGGACTATACAGTGGAACATAGACCTGGGAGTAGCCACTCCAATGCAGATGGACTCTCCAGATATTTCCACTTAGACAATGAAGACTCATCAGGTCATGGCTAGTCTTATTGTCCTTCGTTTGGGGGGGGTTGTGTAGGAAAGTACCATCTTGCCTGGCATGTTACCCCCATTTTTCACTGTATATATGTTGTTTTAGTTGTATGTGTCACTGGGACCCTGGTAACCCAGGGCCACAGTGCTCATAAGTGTTCCTGAATGTGTTACCTATGTAGTGACTAACTGTCTCACTGAGGCTCTGCTAATCAGAACCTCAGTGGTTATGCTCTCTCATTTCTTTCCAAATTGTCACTAACAGGCTAGTGACCATTTTTACCAATTTACATTGGCTTACTGGAACACCCTTATAATTCCCTAGTATATGGTACTGAGGTACCCAGGGTATTGGGGTTCCAGGAGATCCCTATGGGCTGCAGCATTTCTTTTGCCACCCATAGGGAGCTCTGACAATTCTTACACAGGCCTGTCACTGCAGCCTGAGTGAAATAACGTCCACGTTATTTCACAGCCATTTTACACTGCACTTAAGTAACTTATAAGTCACCTATATGTCTAACCTTTACCTGGTAAAGGTTAGGTGCAAAGTTACTTAGTGTGAGGGCACCCTGGCACTAGCCAAGGTGCCCCCACATTGTTCAGAGCCAATTCCCTGAACTTTGTGAGTGCGGGGACACCATTACACGCGTGCACTACATATAGGTCACTACCTATATGTAGCTTCACAATGGTAACTCCGAATATGGCCATGTAACATGTCTATGATCATGGAATTGCCCCCTCTATGCCATCCTGGCATAGTTGGCACAATCCCATGATCCCAGTGGTCTGTAGCACAGACCCTGGTACTGCCAAACTGCCCTTCCTGGGGTTTCACTGCAGCTGCTGCTGCTGCCAACCCCACAGACAGGCAGCTGCCCTCCTGGGGTCCAGCCAGGCCTGGCCCAGGATGGCAGAACAAAGAACTTCCTCTGAGAGAGGGTGTGACACCCTCTCCCTTTGGAAAATGGTGTGAAGGCAGGGGAGGAGTAGCCTCCCCCAGCCTCTGGAAATGCTTTCTTGGGCACAGATGTGCCCAATTCTGCATAAGCCAGTCTACACCGGTTCAGGGACCCCTTAGCCCCTGCTCTGGCGCGAAACTGGACAAAGGAAAGGGGAGTGACCACTCCCCTGACCGGCACCTCCTCTGGGAGGTGTTCAGAGCTCCTCCAGTGTGCTCCAGACCTCTGCCATCTTGGAAACAGAGGTGCTGCTGGCACACTGGACTGCTCTGAGTGGCCAGTGCCACCAGGTGACGTCAGAGACTCCTTGTGATAGGCTCCTTCAGGTGTTGCTAGCCTATCCTCTCTCCTAGGTAGCCAAACCCTCTTTCTGGCTATTTAGGGTCTCTGTCTCTGGGGAAACTTTAGATAACGAATGCATGAGCTCAGCCGAGTTCCTCTGCATCTCTCTCTTCACCTTCTGATAAGGAATCGACTGCTGACCCGCGCTGGAAGCCTGCAAACCTGCAACATAGTAGCAAAGACGACTACTGCAACTCTGTAACGCTGATCCTGCCGCCTTCTCGACTGTTTTCCTGCTTGTGCATGCTGTGGGGGTAGTCTGCCTCCTCTCTGCACCAGAAGCTCCGAAGAAATCTCCCGTGGGTCGACGGAATCTTCCCCCTGCAACCGCAGGCACCAAAAAGCTGCATTACCGGTCCCTTGGGTCTCCTCTCAGCACGACGAGCGAGGTCCCTCGAATCCAGCGACTCTGTCCAAGTGACCCCCACAGTCCAGTGACTCTTCAGTCCAAGTTTGGTGGAGGTAAGTCATTGCCTCACCTCGCTGGGCTGCATTGCTGGGAACCGCGACTTTTGCAGCTACTCCGGCCCCTGTGCACTTCCGGCGGAAATCCTTTGTGCACAGCCAAGCCTGGGTCCACGGCACTCTAACCTGCATTGCACGACTTTCTAAGTTGGTCTCCGGCGACGTGGGACTCTTTTGTGCAACTTCGGCGAGCACCGTTTCACGCATCCTCGTAGTGCCTGTTTCTGGCACTTCTCCGGGTACTACCTGCTTCAGTGAGGGCTCTTTGTCTTGCACGACGTCCCCTCTCTCTTCAGGTCTAATTTGCGACCTCCTGGGCCCCAGCAGCGTCCAAAAACGCCAAACGCACTATTTGCAGCTAGCAAGGCTTGTTGGCGTTCTTTCGGCGGGAAAACACTTCTGCACGACTCTCCACGGCGAGAGGGATCCGTCCACCAAAGGGGAAGTCTCTAGCCCTTTTCGTTCCTGCAGAAACCTCAGCTTCTTCTGTCCAGTAGAAGCTTCTTTGCACCCGCAGCTGGCATTTCCTGGGCATCTGCCCATCTCCGACTTGCTTGTGACTTTTGGACTTGGGCCCCTTGTTCCACAGGTACCCTAGATTGGAAATCCACAGTTGTTGCATTGCTGGTTTGTGTCTTTCCTGCATTATTCCTCTAACACGACTTCTTTGTCCTTAGGGGAACTTTAGTGCACTTTGCACTCACTTTTCAGGGTCTTGGGGAGGGTTATTTTTCTAACTCTCACTATTTTCTAATAGTCCCAGCGACCCTCTACAAGGTCACATAGGTTTGGGGTCCATTCGTGGTTCGCATTCCACTTTTGGAGTATATGGTTTGTGTTGCCCCTATCCCTATGTTTCCCCATTGCATCCTATTGTAACTATACATTGTTTGCACTGTTTTCTAAGACTATACTGCATATTTTTGCTATTGTGTATATATATCTTGTGTATATTTCCTATCCTCTCACTGAGGGTACACTCTAAGATACTTTGGCATATTGTCATAAAAATAAAGTACCTTTATTTTTAGTATAACTGTGTATTGTGTTTTCTTATGATATTGTGCATATGACACTAAGTGGTACTGTAGTAGCTTCACACGTCTCCTAGTTCAGCCTAAGCTGCTCTGCTAAGCTACCATTATCTATCAGCCTAAGCTGCTAGACACCCTATACACTAATAAGGGATAACTGGGCCTGGTGCAAGGTGCAAGTACCCCTTGGTACTCACTACAAGCCAGTCCAGCCTCCTACAATGTGTGCTTGTTTTTTCTGGCATTTGCATGCTGATATTCGAATCGGCAAGATGCGCGATTCATTTCTTGTGCTTAACTCGTGCTATTCATAGTGCGCTACCATTTCTTGGCATTCACATGGTGGCATTCGAATCGGCAAGACGTGTGTAGGAAAGTACCATCTTGCCTGGCATGTTACCCCCATATTTCACTGTATATATGTTGTTTTAGTGTATGTGTCACTGGGACCCTGCCAGCCAGGGCCCCTGTGCTCATAAGTGTGCCCTGTATGTGTTCCCTGTGTGATGACTAACTGTCTCACTGAGGCTCTGCTAACCAGAACCTCAGTGGTTATGCTCTCTCTGCTTTCTAAATTGTCTCTAACAGGCTAGTGACCAATTTCACCAATTCACATTGGCATACTGGAACACCCTTATAATTCCCTAGCATATGGTACTGAGGTACCCAGGGTATTGGGGTTCCAGGAGACCCCTATGGGCTGCAGCATTTCTTTTGCCACCCATAGGGAGATCTGATAATTCTTACACAGGTCTGCCAGTGCAGCCTGAGTGAAATAACGTCCACGTTATTTCACAGCCATTTACCACTGCACTTAAGTAACTTATAAGTCACCTATATGTCTAACCTTTACCTGGTGAAGGTTGGGTGCAAAGTTACTTAGTGTGTGGGCACCCTGGCACTAGCCAAGGTGCCCCCACATCGTTCAGGGCAAATTCCCCGGACTTTGTGAGTGCGGGGACACCATTTCACGCGTGCACTATACATTGGCCGCTACCTATGTATAGCGTCACATGGTAACTCCGAACATGGCCATGTAACATGTCTAAGATCATGGAATTGTCACCCCAATGCCATTCTGGCATTGGGGAGACAATTCCATGATCCCCCGAGTCTCTAGCACAGACCCGGGTACTGCCAAACTACCTTTCCCGGGGTTTCAGTGCAGCTGCTGCTGCTGCCAACCCCTCAGACAGGTTTCTGCCCTCCTGGGGTCCAGCCAGGCCTGGCCCACGAAGGCAGAACAAAGGACTTCCTCAGAGAGAGGGTGTTACACCCTCTCCCTTTGGAAAAAGGTGTCAGGGCTGGGGAGGAGTAGCCTTCCCCAGCCTCTGGAAATGCTTTGATGGGCACAGATGGTGCCCATCTCTGCATAAGCCAGTCTACACCGGTTCAGGGATCCCCCAACCCTGCTCTGACGCGAAACTGGGCAAAGGAAAGGGGAGTGACCACTCCCCTGACCTACACCTCCCAGGGGAGGTGCCCAGAGCTCCTCCAGCGTGCCCCATCTTGATTCAGAGGTGTGCTGGCACACTGGACTGCTCTGAGTGGCCAGGGCCAGCAGGTGACGTCAGAGACTCCTTCTGATGGTGTGAGAAAGTAGCCTCTTTCTAGCCTTGTTACCCCCACTTTTGGCCTGTTTGTGAGTGTATGCCAGGGTGTTTTCACTGTCTCACTGGGATCCTGCCAGCCAGGGCCCAGTGCTCATAGTGAAAACCCTATGTTTTCAGTATGTTTGTTATGTGTCACTGGGACCCTGCTAGCCAGGACCCCAGTGCTCATAAGTTTGTGACCTATATGTATGTGTTCCCTGTGTGGTGCCTAACTGTCTCACTGAGGCTCTGCTAATCAGAACCTCAGTGGTTATGCTCTCTCTGTACAAATTGTCACTAACAGGCTAGTGACCAATTTCACCAATTTACATTGGCATACTGGAACACCCTTATAATTCCCTAGTATATGGTACTGAGGTACCCAGGGTATTGGGGTTCCAGGAGATCCCTATGGGCTGCAGTATTTCTTTTGCCACCCATAGGGAGCTCTGACAATTCTTACACAGGCCTGCCACTGCAGCCTGAGTGAAATAACATCCACGTTATTTCACAACCATTTACCACTGCACTGAAGTAACTGATAAGTCACCTATATGTCTAACCTTTCCCTGGTAAAGGTTGGGTGCTAAGTTACTTAGTGTGAGGGCACCCTGGCACTGGCCCAAGGTGACCCCACATTGTTCAGGGCAAATTCTCCAGACGTTGTGAGTGCGGGGACACCATTACACGCGTGCACTACCCATAGGTCACTACCTATATGTAGCTTCACAATGGTAACTCCGAATATGGCCACGTAACATGTCTATGATCATGGAATTGCCCCCTCCATGCCATCCTGGCATTGTTGGCACAATCCCATGATCCCACGGGTCTCTAGCACAGACCCGGGTACTGCCAAACTGCCTTTTCAGGGTTTTCACTGCAGCTGCTGCTGCTGCCACCCCTCAGACAGATTTCTGCCCTCCTGGGGTCCAGCCAGGCTTGGCCCAGGAAGGCAGAACAAAAGACTTCCTCAGAGAGAGGGTGTTACACCCTCTCCCTTTGGCAAAAGGTGTTAAGGCAGGGGAGGAGTAGCCTCCCCAGCCTCTGGAAATGCTTTCATGGGCACAGATGGTGCCCATTTCTGCATAAGCCAGTCTACACCGGTTCAGGGACCCCTCAGCCCTGCTCTGGCGTGAAACTGGACAAAGGAAAGGGGAGTGACCACTCCCCTGACCTGCACCTCCCCTGGGAGGTGCCCAGAGCTCCTCCAGTGTGCTCCAGACCTCTGCCATCTTGGAAACAGAGGTGTGCTGGCACACTGGACTGCTCTGAGTGGCCAGTGCCAGCAGGTGACGTCAGAGACTCTTGCTGATAGGCTCTTACCTGTGTTACTAGCCTATCCTCCTTCCTAGGTAGCCAAACCTCCTTTTCTGGCTATTTAGGGTCTCTGCGTTGGGGAATTCTTCAGATACCGAATGCACGAGCTCACCAGAGTTCCTCTGCACTTCTCTCTTCACCTTCTGCCAAAGGATCAACCGCTGACTGCTCAGGATGCCTGTAAAGACGACTACTGCATCCTTGTATCTCTTATCCTGCCGCCTTCTCGACTGTTTCCTGGTGGTGCATGCTATGGGGGTAGCCTGCCTTCTCTCTGCACCAGGAGCTCTGAAGAAATCTCCTGTGGGACGACGGAATCCTCCCCCTGCAACCGCAGGCAACAAAAGACTGCATCACCGGTCCTCTGGGACCCCTCTCAGCATGACGAGCGTGGTCCCTGGAACTCAGCAACTCTGTCCAAGTGACTCCCACAGTCCAGTGACTCTTCAGTCCAAGTTTGGTGGAGGTAAGTCCTTGCCTCCCCACGCTAGACTGCATTGCTGGGTACCGCGTGATTTGCAGCTGCTCCGGCTCCTGTGCACTCTTCCAGGATTTCCTTCGTGCACAGCCAAGCCTGGGTCCCTGACACCCTAACCTGCAGTGCACAACCTTCTGAGTTGTCCTCCGGCGTCGTGGGACTCCCTTTTCTGACTTCGGATTGACTCCGGTTCGCTCCTCTTCCAAGTACCTGTTCTGGTACTTCTGCGGGTGCTGCCTGCTTCTGTGAGGGCTCCCTGACTTGCTGGGTGCCCCTCTGTCTCCTCATCCAAGTGGCAACATCCTGGTCCCTCCTGGGCCACAGCAGCATCCAAAAACCCTAACCGCGACCCTTGCAGCTAGCAAGGCTTGTTTGCAGTCTTTCTGCGTGGGAACACCTCTCCAAGCTTCTTCACGATGTGGGACATCCATCCTCCAAAGGGGAAGTTCCTAGTCCTCTTCGTTCTTGCAGAATCCACAGCTTCTACTATCCGGTGGCAGCTTCTTTGCACCCTCAGCTGGCATTTCCTGGGCATCTGTCCACTCTTGACATTGTCGCGACTCTTGGACTTGGTCCCCTTGTTTCACAGGTACTCAGGTCCGGAAATCCACTTTGGTTGCATTGCTGGTGTTGGTCTCCCTTGCAGAATTCCCCTATCACGACTTCTGTGCTCTCTGGGGAATATAGGTGCACTTTACACCTACTTTTCAGGGTCTTGGGGTGGGCTATTTTTCTAACCCTCACTGTTTTCTTACAGTCCCAGCGACCCTCTACAAGCTCACATAGGTTTGGGGTCCATTCGTGGTTCGCATTCCACTTTTGGAGTATATGGTTTGTGTTGCCCCTATACCTATGTGCTCCTATTGCAATCTACTGTAACTTTACATTGCTTGCATTACTTCCTTTTGCTATTACTGCATATTTTTGGTATTGTGTACATATATCTTGTGTATATTTGGCATCCTCATACTGAGGGTACTCACTGAGATACTGTAGGAGGCTGGACTGGCTTGTAGTGAGTACCAAGGGGTACTTACACCTTGCACCAGGCACAGTTATCCCTTATTAGTGTATAGGGTGTCTAGCAGCATAGGCTGATAGATAATGGTAGCTTAGCAGAGCAGCTTAGGCTGAACTAGGAGACGAGTGAAGCTCCTTCAGTACCACTAGTGTCATATGCACAATATCATAAGAAAACACAATACACAGATATACTAAAAATAAAGGTACTTTATTTTTATGACAATATGCCAAAAGTATCTCAGTGAGTACCCTCAGTATGAGGATAGCAAATATGCCCAAGATATATGTACACAATACCAAAATATGCAGTAATAGTATTAGAAAACAGTGCAAACAATGTATAGTTACAATAGGATGCAATGGGGACACATAGGGATAGGGGCAACACAAACCATATACTCCAAAAGTGGAATGCGAACCACGAATGGACCCCAAACCTATGTGACCTTGTAGAGGGTCGCTGGGACTGTAAGAAAACAGTTAGGGTTAGAAAAATAGCCCACCCCAAGACCCTGAAAAGTGAGTGCAAAGTGCACTAAAGTTCCCCAAAGAGCACAGAAGTCGTGATAGGGGAATTCTGCAGGAAAGACACAAATCAGCAATGCAACAACGATGGATTTCCAAACGAGGGTACCTGTGGAACAAGGGGACCAAATCCAAAAGTCACAAGCAAGTCGGAGATGGGCAGATGTCCAGGAAATGCCAGCTGTGGTTGCAAGGAAGCTGCGACTGGACAGTAGAAGCTGAAGATTCTGTGGGAACGACAAGGGCTAGAGTCTTCCCCTTTGGAGGATGGATGCCACACGGCGTGGTGAGTTGTGCAGAAGTGTTTTCCTGAAGAAAGACCGCAAACAAGCCTTGCTAGCTGCAAGTAGTGCGGTTAAGGTTTTTTGGATGCTGCTGTGGCCCAGGAGGGACCAGGATGTCGCCAATTGCATCAGGGGATAGAGGGGGCGCCTAGCAAGACAAGGAGCCCTCTGAGAAGCAGGCAGCACCCGCAGAAGTGCCGGAACAGGCACTACAAAGAGGAGTGAAACGGTGCTCACCCGAAGTCGCACAAAGGAGTCCCACGTCGCCGGAGGACAACTTAGAAAGTCGTGCAATGCAGGTTAGAGTGCAGTGGACCCAGGCTTGGCTGTGCATGAAGGATTTCTGCCGGAAGTGCACAGAGGCCGGAGTAGCTGCAAAAGTCACGACTCCCAGCAAGGCAGTCTGGCGTGGGGAGGCAAGGACTTACCTCCACCAAACTTGGACTGAAGAGTCACTGGACCGTGGGAGTCACTTGGACAGAGTTGCCGGATTCAAGGGACCTTGCTCGTCATGCTGAGAGGAGACCCAGGGTACTGGTGATGCAGTTCTTTGGTGCCTGCGGTTGCAGTGGGACGATTCCGTCGGCCCACGGGAGATTTCTTCTGAGCTTCTAGTGCAGAGAGGAGGCAGACTACCCCCACAGCATGCACCACCAGGAAAGCAGTCGAGAAGGCGGCAGGATCAGCGTTACAGAGTTGCAGTAGTCGTCTTCGCTACTTTGTTGCAGTTTTGCAGGCTTCCAGCGCGGTCAGCAGTCGATTCCTTGGCAGAAGGTGAAGAGAGAGATGCAGAGGAACTCTGATGAGCTCTTGCATTCGTTATCTAAGGAATTCCCCAAAGCAGAGACCCTAAATAGCCAGAAAAGAGGGTTTGGCTACTTAGGAGAGAGGATAGGCTAGCAACACCTGAAGGAGCCTATCAGAAGGAGTCATTGACGTCACCTGCTGGCACTGGCCACTCAGAGCAGTCCAGTTTGCCAGCAGCACCTCTGTTTCCAAGATGGCAGAGGTCTGGAGCGCACTGGAGGAGCTCTGGGCACCTCCCAGGGGAGGTGCAGGTCAGGGGAGTGGTCACTCCCCTTTCCTTTGTCCAGTTCCGCGCCAGAGCAGGGCTGAGGGGTCCCTGAACCGGTGTAGACTGGCTTATGCAGAAATGGGCACCATCTGTGCCCATGAAAGCATTTCCAGAGGCTGGGGGAGGCTACTCCTCCCCAGCCCTAACACCATTTTCCAAAGGGAGAGGGTGTAACACCCTCTCTCTGAGGAAGTCCTTTGTTCTGCCTTCCTGGGCCAAGCCTGGCTGGACACCAGGAGGGCAGAAACCTGTCTGAGGGGTTGGCAGCAGCAGCAGCTGCAGTGAAACCCCGGGAAAGGCAGTTTGGCAGTACCATGGTCTGTGCTAGAGACCCGTGGGATCATGGGATTGTGCCAACTATGCCATGATGGTATAGAGGGGGCAATTCCATGATCATAGACATGTTACATGGCCATATTCGGAGTTACCATTGTGAAGCTACATATAGGTAGTGACCTATATGTAGTGCACGCGTGTAATGGTGTCCCCGCACTCACAAAGTCCGGGGAATTGGCCCTGAACAATGTGGGGGCACCTTGGCTAGTGCCAGGGTGCCCACACACTAAGTAACATACCACCCAACCTTTGCCAGGTAAAGGTTAGACATATAGGTGACTTATAAGTTACTTAAGTGCAGTGTAAAATGGCTGTGAAATAACGTGGACGTTATTTCACTCAGGCTGCAGTGGCAGGCCTGTGTAAGAATTGTCAGAGCTCCCTATGGGTGGCAAAATAAATGCTGCAGCCCATAGGGATCTCCTGGAACCCCAATACCCTGGGTACCTCAGTACCATATACTAGGGAATTATAAGGGTGTTCCAGTATGCCAATGTAAATTGGTAAAATTGGTCACTAGCCTGTTAGTGATAATTTGGAAAGAAATGAGAGAGCATAACCACTGAGGTTCTGATGAGCAGAGCCTCAGTGAGACAGTTAGTCATAACACAGGTAACA